>NC_137007.1:19074382-19159211 GCF_032717465.1 Coenobita brevimanus
ACAGATTAACACAAGAATAGGTCGCTAGTCACAGAAAGATATTGTGGAGAACATGTAAAAACGTAGTACTTTCTGTTTCTGCTCTTCAGTTACATGAAACATGCTGCAAAGGGACGAAAATCCGGGCCAAGTTAAGTGACGCGGGTATAATTAGGTGGAAACCTATTAGTCATGTCCGCTGTTATAAGCAGATTCAAAGTCTTCGTTGAGCTGGCCCTGCGAGGAGCTCGCTCATATCTTCCAGACTGAATAATATCACCTGCTGGTTGGAAGATTATATCAAGAAGTGTCATCTGTCTTCAATGGGTCATAGCTATCATTCACTGTTTCAGAATGTATGAGAACTTCGATATATTTTTGGCTGAGTAATCATTCTTGTTCAAATATCTAGGGTATAGGCAACGAATATCTGGGGTAAAGGCAACAAATGTCGAGGTTCAGGGCAGTCGATATCTCTGCTAAATGCAACATATACTAGGGGGAGAAATATATTTAGGGTAAATGCAACAAACATCATGGTAGGTGTGCGAAGAAATTACAACTATACCCTTTACAGTGCTATGACTACAGTACGTGTGCAATGGGCCTCTCCTACATGGTACAGAGGACACCAAAGACAGTGACAGACCCTGAACTGGTGTCAAGTGGCCGGAGAGGGGAGAGGACGAGAGGAGGGGGCTTCATAAGCCACCCACAGCCAGGTAAGAGACCACTGAGACAAAATAGAAAGGAAGGAGAATGATTGTCCATCTCCTCTGTTATCCTATTCCTATAAATTAGAGGGCAAACTATCCTACTTTTATCATTGTATAATGAGAAAGAAATTTATTATTAATTGTATTTAAATTTAGTGAGAAAAGTATCCCATTCTTAACATTGTATAATCAGAAAGTTAATCTGCTCTTCATTTTATATAATTAGAGAGAAATGATGTCCTAAATTTATATAAAATGTGAAAGATATCGTAATTTTATATAGAGAGTTATCTTATTCTGGATTCTAGATTATCAACGAGAAAGCTAATTTATTCTCAATCTTATATAATTACTGAAAGCTACCCTAATCATATATATAGTAGTTAGAGAAAGCTGTCCTGATCTGGCTCTTATGTAATCAGGGAGAAAGCTAGTCCATTCATAATATCCGCATAAAAGAGTGAAAGCTATCTTGATCTTATATAATTACTGAAAGTTACCCTAATCTTATGTAATTAGAGAAAGCTATCCTGATGTTATGTAATTACTGAAAACTACCCTAATGTTTTACAAGTAAACTATCCTGATCTTTTATAATTACTGAAAGCTAGCCTAATCATACATGTAATTAAAGAAAGTTATCCTGATCTTAAATATAAAGGGAAACTATCCTTAATTATATAAAACTAGAGTGACGGCTATCCTATCCTTTTACAGATAATGCTGTTTGCCTTTACATCAGTAGAGACAAAAATTTTATTCTAAATCTTAAACAGTTAAAGTGAAAGCTATCCTATGTATATCTTTTGTAATTCAAGAGAATGTCTTTATTACAATGTTATATTTGCTGTATACAGGCAATCCGTGGACAAATAAAAATGAAATAGACTATATTCTTGCAGACAATACACATAATCTCTGTCTGTCCGTCTGTCTGTCTGTCTGTCTGTCTCTGTCTCTGTCTGTCTGTCTGTCTGTCTGTCTGTCTCTGTCTCTGTCTGTCTGTCTGTCTGTCTGTCTCTCTCTCTCTCTCTCTCTCTCTCTCTCTCTCTCGCATGATTGAAGTTAGTTCTCGCAAGTTTGGTGGCAACAAATTCCCGAAGTTTTGAAGTATGATTCCTGAGTCTGAGATGCCGTTATATTCATGAGGAATTTGATGATTGATTATACGTAGACAAAAAGAAAAGGTAAGAATGGTGAAAAATAAAATCGAAAAGGAAAAGAGAAATAATGAAAGAAGAATAATAAGGCGAAAAATTAAAGAAAGATGAAAAGATCAAGGGTTACTGATTACACCAATTTGAAAATAAAAATGGTGGAAATGGAAAAGGTAAAATAGGAAAAAATTGCAAAAATGAATGAAAAAAATAGATGAACATTAAAAGACAGCTAGAAATAACAGTCTTCATGATAACATTTACACTTCTTTTGCCTGGTCTTGGCCCTGATATTTGTCGCTTTGCAGGTTATTTCATGTATCCCTAAGACAATAGCTACCATTGCTAGATACCTTTTTACAGCATCTCTTTGTGACATGCATCAAATTCTAGTGTTAATTAAAACACAACAAGTGAGATGAACACAAGATAATTTTTGGCCAGACAAATATATATATATATATATATATATATATATATATATATATATATATATATATATATATATATATATATATGTAGTTTATTCTTACTATCTCCAGACGATTTTATTTACTTGACGGTACGTCTCTGGAACTAAAAAGGTTAGATGCAAGCCTCATTAACTCCTTCATTAATAAAATGGCAGGATGGTAGTCAAGCAGGAATTTATGTGCACCTTGTTCAGGATATGATAACTTATACTTTGGTGAAACATTTCGTGAAGCTGAAAAACTAGTAATGGAACACAAGTACTGCACGGCATGAAATGTTTTAATTGGAATAAAACTGTTTAGCATAAATTAGACAATAGTACCAATGCAAGCTGGATTTTGTTGTTGTTGATCAATCTCACTCTGCAGAGAACCGATGTTTTCTGGTGGTCAACAGCGCTTCGCGACAGTGAGGGGCGAGCAAAAGTGTTAAGGTTCGGTTCCTGTATGGGCGTCATATTTAAGTCTCTCCACCCAGTTAACAGAGGCACCATAGTAGGGCCACTCAGCTCCATTATTTGGTTATGTAGTTACCACCCAACGCTGTAAATTGATTCATGTGTTACAGATATCCTTAGGCTTATCACTCAGTCTAGAACCATCATTAGGCTTATCACACAGTCTTGAGTTGTGATCCCCAGCCAGGGTTCCGCGGAACCCTAGGATTCCTTTAGGGGTTCCGCAAGAAATCACGAATTAAATATATGAAAAAAAAAAATTAAACTGAAAAATAGTTTTAATAAAAGTATCAGACTCAAAACGAATAATTATCCAGTATTTTTCTTAATATACTGTACTGTATATATACTGCAGGTAGGAGTTCCCTGGGATATGAAAAACTGTTTAGGGGTTCTTTCATGGCGTAAAAGTTAGGAATCTCTGGTCTAGAGCCACCAGGAGTGGAAAAATGTGTAATAAGAGTGACAGGAAAGAAAGGGAGAAATGGTAAGAGAGAAGTGCAGAGAAAGAAATACAATGATAAAGGTGAATGAAGTAGATAGCACTATACTGAGTAGATGATGGGGGCTCCACCTGCCACCAATGCCTGCTGGAATGAGTTCAAAATTGTTGAATGTGAAGCCTTTACTTCAAAACGTAGACGTTTTGAGTCCGCTATCATAGCAAATGTACAGTAGGTTACATCAACCAAAATAATGATTCTTTGTTAAAAAAAAAAAGCCAATAGTTCTTGTCGTAAAGAGCAGACACCCAGGTTATTCAGTTAGTGTAGAATTGTTGAGATGCCGTATTTAGGTCACACCTCAAGCTTGAGTGCTGCCCACTGTTGCTATTCCTGAAGAAGTTCTGGTGGGCAAAACGTTGACATATACTGAGTGCTGTACTCTCCTTGTACTGAATATATGTTTCAGTCTTCGATGCTTTCTGTACCACAGTCTGCATTGAAACTTGTTATTAACAGACATAAACAGCGTAAATGAGAATAATGAGGTATAGTATAGAAAATATATCGCAAAGGAAGAAGTGCTACAAAGCCTCCTATATTGACAAGAATACAGGCCAGATCTCTTTCACCGCAACGTGACCCAGCTTTCACTCTTTTGTATTTTGTTTCACATAGTTCATTGATTGGAAATGATAAAGCTACGGCTTTACATCCTTTCCATCGCAACTGTTACGAAGAAGTGTCATAGTAGAGTGTTATTTTCTCGGTATAAGTCAGCATTGGAGAGAGAGAGATGGCATATTGAGGCCAGGTTAGTGTACAAGGAGTATTTCAGTCAGAGGCAGCACCCGGCAGGGTCCAGCACCTCGAGCAGAATTTAACTAAAAGCGTTTCGAGTGGCGTGGTAGATAGGTACATTATATGGGCACTGATGATGGGTCACATCAGTACTCAAAGGCTACATGGCATCATCATCTTTATCATCATCACCAATCTTTATCATCATCAGTGTCTACATCATCATCACCACATCATCATCATCATCATCTTTACAGTCATCATCATCATCATCATCATCCTTACCACTCAGTTCCTCACACTAGAGTGGGAAGATCTAGAGGACAACTTTCTGATTTCACGTGAGGAGTCAAAGGGGAATCAAAGCTTCAAGTACAGTACAGTCCCACTCCTCTCCTTCTGCTGTAATGCCGCTGGAGGTGCGAATTTACAACACAAACACTGGACGGTGGAGGCTATACAAGGAAAGTTTTTTTTTTTTTTTTTTTTTTTTTTTTAGTTCTAATTTTAGACACTTTTAATCACTGGGGAAGGTAAGTCTGTCTGTTTTTATTTCTCTAATCGTTTCATTTTTCCGTACGATAACTGTACAGGGATACCTTCACATCCTTCAGCTCCCTCCCTGTCGGTTGTTAAGAAGGATGATGGACTGCAAGAGGAGGGTAACGTCAGCTTACAGTCTACAGGTTCACGTTCATATGAGTCTGGGGTTGCAACTAGTGCTTCTACTACTGTCACCACCACCAGTAACACATTCTCCATTATTTTCGTTATTATTGATACTACTGTAGATTATTCTCCATTTTCCGGGAGAAGCCTGGGCAGCAGTCAGATAAGTGAGGTATTTTTCTCATTTTAGATTCTTCATAAATAGTATTAGGTGTTGACAATGCGTTGGATAATGAGTTTTCGTAGGCCTTTGTTGCCACAGACGAAGGGTTGTAATGTATTAATACTCTCAACTCCTATGACTCACTCTTATCTTTTAAAAATATCTGAAATTGGGTGCAAGAAGTTACTATAGCTGTTTCATTTAACTTGACCCACAAATAATTCCTTTTTCAGCATACTTCACGTATCCTATTTCATTTTTCTTACAATACCAACAGACGAAGGAAAATTCATTCATTATATAATCCTGAGTTGCCCCATGAGGAACGTAGGAGCCCGGGGCTAGGCAAGTTGGTCCTGACATTTAAGATACGAATGACCAGCCTCACTCATCCCTGAATGGCATTACGTCGGTAATAAACTCCCAACCATCCCTTGGGTATAAACTCGCTCCTGCTCAATCCGATTGGAGCGCCGTAATTACCCACTAAACCACCAGACCCCATAATTTGGTTATGTGGTCACCACCCAGCGTAGTTAATGGTTTCCTGGTGTACAGGAGACAATTTGGCTTGTCACTCAGTGTAGAGTCACCCGTAGACAGAAGCAAGAAGAAGGAAGGAAGAACAGAAAAACAGAAAAAAAAAAAAAATGGAAGGAAAGAAGGAAGGAAGAGTGGAAACGTCAGGCACCCGAGAGTAGCATTACATCGAGTGAGTGGATGGTGAGCTCCCAGATGCCTGCGTATCGCGAGGGAAGGAGTGGAGGGGTGGCACAATGAATGCAACTTCGTCTGAGCATTTGCCTTAAGAGTATCGTAAAATAATGCAAGGGAGGCAACATTCCTTCTTACTTGTAAGGGAGGTACAATACTTCAATTGTAGTAGTAGGGTTACTAATAACTCTTACAGCTTTGTTGTGAATTTTGTCGTTGTTTTAGTGCAACCATTCTACATCTACTCCACAAGGGTGAGCAAAATTCCACGTGAGAGCACACATGATTCTTGTAAATTATAGCTAACTGCTCGTCAGTGAAGAAGTTACAGACTCTGTACAATAATCCAAGTTACTTTGAAGCGGTTTTAGCAAGTGACATAACATGAGAGGTCCAGCTGAAAGCATTGTTAAGTGAAGCACCGAGAATATCAATACTTTTTGAGACAGGAACATTAGTACCAATGAAGGTAAAATAGTAATCAGGTATTATCTGTCTATTAGTAAATTTCAAACAAAGTAATTGGTTTTTCTAGTGTCAAATAACACAATTTTATTTGGTCCCATTCAACGATCTTAGATAAGTCTTGATTTATGGAGATGGCTGTACTGAGTTGTGAGTTAGAGATATTAAACTTTGCGAATGGGTGTTTAAGTGTAAATGAATAATGAAGTGTTGAGTCATCTGCATATGAATGAACGGGATTATGGGTGACAGATAAGAGATCATTAATATGAATTAGGAATAGGGTTGGAGCCAGAACTGATCCTTGTGTCATGCCAGCATTAATCGAGTGGTAATTGGAATATACATACATCATCTGCTTTTACTTTTATCTTTCTGTCGCCGAGATATAAGGAATAAATCAATGGAACAAATGATAAGAGGCCATATCAAGGGAGTTAGCAGGGAACGGTGCCATACTCTGTCAAAAGCTTTAGGAATATCAAAGGCAACTGCATGGGTTTCTCTGTGATGGTCAATTGACTGATGGATGGTATGAGTATGGAGATATAGAATATCAACAGTGGATCTTTCGTCGCTAAAACCCTACCGTGTATCACTAATTAAATTGTTGGATTCAAGATGATTAACAATGTGCTGATTAATTACACTCTCAAATACTTTACCAAGAGAAAATGTGATAGTAATTGGTCTATAATCAGGGGAACAGAGGAACTTCCTTTCTTTGGAAACGGGTGGATATTGGCTTCCTTCCAAGAAGTAGGGAATGAAGAAGTACCAATTCATAGTCTGATTAATTAAGCTCAAGACAAGAGCTAGTTCTGGGGAACACTTCCTCAAAACAATTGGAGGAATTCCACCTGGACCTGGAGCTTTGTTGATTGATAAATTGTCTAGGATGGATCTTAAGTATCTATCCTGTATCTTTAGTGCAGCAATTTTGGGAGCCAAGTTCTACTACATGGACGTTCTGGCTGACTTCCTCTAAGGGAGAATTTCTGGTAAATGCACTGGCAAGGATGTTCTCTTTACCATGCGAGTCATTTATAAAGTTACCATCTGAAGATCTTAGCGTAGGAGTGGATGATGACGTGTTTAAGTAATTATTGAAAGAACTGAGAGATGACCAGAATATTCTACTGTCATTAGGATTATTTAACAGCTTGGATGCTTGGTTGTGAAGAAAGTTTGATTTAGTTACATTTATTACAGCTTTTGCATGATTTCTAGCAATTTTGAAATGATCGAACATTTCATATCCTTTTTATTTTAAGTAAGCGATATATACTAAGGACTTTTGGGGTCGTTGCTCTGGGACAATTGTTATCAGACCATTTTGGGGAGTCCGATCTTTTAGTAAATTGTTGACTGGGTATGAACAATTCCATATCAGCTTGTATTAAGTTATTAGTGTGGGGTTGGGTAGAATTGATATCATTGGAGAAGAAAGAAAGACTGTCATGGAATATCAGCAAGATAATTTCTAAATCCATCCCAGTCGCAAGAGGGGAACAAGTCAAGAGTGAGAGCAGTGGAAATGAGTTACTTGAGAGGAGCATGTGGAGTGACGTGGTGGGACAGGTTGACGAATGAAGAAGTGAAGGAACGTTGTGGGGTAGATGTGGATGTGGTTGAGAAGATTAGGAGAAATACACTGAGGTGGTTTGGGCATGTGGAGAGAATGGAGAATGAAAGACTGACTAAAAGGGTGTATGTAGGTGAGGTGGAGGGAAGGAGAGGGAGGGGTAGACCGAGGATGAGGTGGAGGGATGGAGTTGAGAGGTATATGAGGGAGGGGGGGGTGAGTTGGGGGGAGGGTAGTCAAATGGTGGGTGACAGAGTGACTTGGAGGCGTTTTGTCTGCGGCCACCCTTTGCGGGATTAGGGCGTCGGGCTATAGATAGATAGATAGATAGATCCCAGTCTTCCCTATCAAAGTGCCATCTGGTCACCCTGACAGGTTCAGAACGGGGAGGTTTGGGGCAACTGACTAATGAGGCTTGAATGAAATTGTGGTTGGAGGATCTAAATGGTGACAGTACTTCCATCCTGTATTGATATGGAGTATTTGTCAGGAATAGCTCCAAGAGACAGGCTTTATGGTCAGGATTATCTTGTATTCTAGTTGGTTGTTTTACCAATTGCGTGAAATTAAACGATTCTGCAAACAGCTCCCATTTTATATCAGTATCGTCAGTCCTGGCAAAATGCAATAACAATTCTTCATCATGGACGTTAAAATCACCCAAAATGGTAATTTCAGTGGTAAGGGTGAGGGTAAGGATGGTCAGCAGTGTGGATATGGAGTCAAATACGCTTGGTTCTCTAGAAACATTGGGAGAGCGATAGACTACACAGATATATTTTGTAATATTTACGTTATTTAGTTGATATAATGAATAATGAAGGTCGACTTGAAATTCAGATTTGATATACTAATAGGTGCCACCCTTCTTATAGGTATCTGCGAGAAGATGGTAACAAGGAAAACAAAATGGGGATATGTCAGTAGAGGGAGAGATTTGGGTTTCTGTGACGAACAGGGCTAGAGGGGATACAGACTGGAGGAAAAAGTGAACTGAATTCAGACTGATACTATGATACTAAGACAAAGGATATTGGTGAAATATAAGGCCGAACCTGCGTTTCTCCGCTCACGAGTATCAACAGTGTTTACAATTGCAGCTGTCGGCACAGTTGCTTGAGTGCGACTAGGAGGACCTTGTGCCGCCACCCCTACCCTGCCGGTGGTGGCAATCCGAGATACCACCGAATGTGATGATAATAATGCAACGGCCATTGCTAAAGGTGGATTGAAATAGATGTGATGTCTACTGTGCATGTAGTGTGGTGTAGACTGTTGGAGGCATAGGTATTATGAGAGTATACTGGCCTACTCTCTGTGTTAACGAAAACTATGAAAATATTCAGCAAAGGAAAAGGGTCAGGAACAGGTCGTGAGGACTGGTGAAACGGGAGTTCAAACTCTCGCTGTCATCAGCTTGCTATCCACCTCGGGATCGACTGGTGCTACAATCTACTCCCTTGTAACATGAAAAGACAGTACTTACGACTCTGAGTCCTTTCCCTAGCACTTACTCATAACTAGTTCCACATTCAAGTATTAATCTATTATATGTAACATAATTAATTTCACTATGTGAACCATAGTATGGTTCCTGTCATATTATGACAAGAAAAAATATATCAAGAACTATATTACTGGAGTAAAGGGGTACGGATTTGTCCAGACCATGAATGTTAATGGTAATTCTCTTACCTCTCTCAGGCTTTTATGACTCACTACCTCCTCTATACAGCTGCATGGCGTTGGATGGAAGAGAATACTAAAGTTGTTCTCACAGTGACGGGGTTAATAATCATTTCACGCACTCTCAGTTTAATAAAATCATCTATGGTTAACTGGTTTAGAAAGCTAGAGTTGTCTCGAACATGAAAGGATCTTGGAGGAGTGTGTGAAAACATGAACCTATTCTGGATTTAAGAAGGAAGGAGTTAGATAACGGGCAAAAATACTGAGAGAGAGAGAGAGAGAGAGAGAGAGAGAGAGAGAGAGAGAGAGAGAGAGAGAGAGAGAGAGAGAATAATAATGGCTCTTCTAAACACCTAACATTCAACAGGTTGACTACAGACCTACTAAACAACTCTGTCTCTCCACACAACACCCACTGACTGACTGACTGACTGACTAATCAAGAGTTTTGACTCATTACTTTATATAACACACACTAACTGACTGACTCATTTTTCTTTACCCAGTGGCCGTCTTCACTGACTGACTGGTTTATTGACCTAAAGGTCTGACTCATCTCTCCACACAACACACATTGACTGACTGACTGATTGACTCATTCCACTACATACACTGATTGACAAACTGACTGATTTCTCAACATACCACACTCACTGAATGACTCATTTCTCCACACTAACTGACCGACTGATATCTCTCCACACAAGGCTGAGTGACTGAGTCACTGACTGGCTGACTGACTGAACTCTTGATTCTTGTGTTGCTGGGACTATGCAATCGTGTGTTTTGAGATGACCTTGTGGAAACATGACCAGTTGCGGGCATAGGTAATAACAAAGTAGAGAAAGAGAGAGAGAGAGAGAGAGAGAGAGAGAGAGAGAGAGAGAGAGAGAGAGAGAGACAGACAGACAGACAGACAGACAGACAGACAGACACAGAGACAGACAGAGAGGGAGACAGACAGACAGACAGACAGACAGACAGAGACAGACAGACAGACAGACAGACAGAGAAAGAGAGCAGCAAGAATAGGTAATAAGCAAGAAATTTTGAAGAATGGGAAAACAACATGAGTAGTAGAAAAGCAGGGGAAAGTGAACAGATAACGGCAAAGAAGCAAAGTAAGGGAAAGGGAATATGTGATGAAGAAAAGCAGGAGGAATGGAGAAGAAATGGAAGTGAGGAAGAAGACTGTAAGAGAGAGAGAAAATAATGCAGGAGGGCGAAATATTATAAGGAAAAGGGGAAACAGGTAATAGAGAGATGAAAACAAGGGAAGAATGGAGAGAATTCAAGAAAACGAAGAGGAATTACTGAATGAGTAGGAGAAATATTTATTATATGATGCAGAAATACGTGATAAAAAAGAAGTGCTAGAGAGAAGAAAGCAGGAGGGAGACATATGCGCGGAAATGAGAATAAGTAATAACACTGAAGAGAATCAGCGGAGAGGTAGTACACGACAACAAAGATGAAAAACAGGAAAGAGGGCACAAGCGGTGACTAAGGGAAAGCATGTGAGAGAAAATGCACGATTGGGAGTTGCGGGAAGAACAAGAAACGTGTGTTTAAAAACAGAAACAAATAATGACAAAGAAGCAGGAAGGCTAGCATCAAAAGGTTAACCACTTCACTCCCATGACATTTGTTCACTTTTTCTCGCAACAGTCTATTACCAGATCCCTTCATCCCAAAAAGGGATGGCCACAAACGAATCCCTTCCATACCATCCTGTCCTTTGCCATCATACTGTCTCTCTCAAACTCACACGCACCTTTCTCATATAGCTCTCTACCCATCAAGTGCTCCCTCCACGTCGCTGACACTCGCTCTTCTAGGCAGTCTCATTCCTCAGTTCCTTTCCACATGGCCGTACCATCTCAAAGTATTTTTCCCGTTGTTATTTTATCAGACTCTTTTCCTCACCTAAGAGACAATTTTTGAATTGGAATGGTTTGATACTGACACAGCCTTCAATACCACCTTACAACATTAGCTCTCCCCGGGGGTGAATAAAATCACCATGGTCGTACCATTCTAAAGTGGCGGTTTGGGTGGGGCACGAACCTCTGTACAGTGTGCCACGTTTTCCATACTCGCGATGCCTCTCTCTCTCTCTCTCTCTCTCTCTCGCTCCTGGGGGGATGTGCATCACCCTAGGGAATTTTGTTTCTTTTATGTCTTATAAACTTGTGCTTTCATTTTTTTATTTTGTTTTTTATTATATTATTGTTTTACATATGACGCCAGATGACCTCGATGTTACGGCGCTTTTTCATTCAATCATTCTCGCCCTCCTTCCTTCCCTCCCTTCATCTTTCCCTCAGCTTGACAATGCACTCAACACTGCCCCTGGCCTGCCTTTCTCTCTCTCTCTCTCTCTCTCTCTCTCTCTCTCTCTCTCTCTCTCTCTCTCTCTCTCTCTCTCTCTCTCTCTCCTGGGGGAGATGTGCGTCAATTTTGTTTCTTTTATGAGTGACAAACTTGTGATTTCATTTCTTTATTTTGTTTTTATTATATCTAATTATGTTTAAAAATATTATTGTTTTACATATGGCGCCAGATGACCTCGCTGTTGTGGCGCCATGATTTGTTATCATTCAATCACTCTCTCCCTCCTTCCTTCCCTCTTTTCCTCCATCTCTCCCTCAGCTGCACTCAACACTGCCCCTGGTCTGCCTTCCCCCCCCCCTCTCTCTCTCTCTCTCTCGTCTGTGGTATTTTAGGATACATTTTGGTTATTTTCTTTTACGTTATAATGTACATATTGTAAATTTGACTTTATTTCCACACCACCCAGGAGGTTAAAGTCTTGGCGCGTTTTTTTTAAGAGGTGTCCCCAAACAGGCCTATTAATCCTCTATCCCTCACAGATGACCAGGTCGGACTGGGTGTGTGTGAGTGTTGCCGCTCACGAGGGTTTAGTGTATATATTTTTTTTTACTAAGAAACTGACATATATTTGCTTATATTCTTGCACATTATCTTATAATCATAATTGTGACATTATTACCAACCCCAGAAAGACGGTAGCAGCCAATAAAAGTGACTACTTTTTTTTCAGCAACACTGTAAAATAATTATGCCACGTTTCTGTATTGCCGTATAAATATTTTACGCATAATCAGTTTACTGTTCTTTCATATATTATAATACACACGTTACCATTATATTCTTATGTGTTTATCTTATTGTGATGCATAAAACATATATCAGAGCCGTTCACATAGCGGGTATGGAACACGTGGCACCACTGTACAGAGGTTCGTGCCCCACCCAAACCGCCACTTAAGATTGGTACCACCATAGTCAGTGGCAAAACTAAACTATCAAATATGTCACAGGATTGAAGGAGTTATATGGCGGAAATGCAACAGGCTTGGCCGCGTTTGTGGTATAACCCAGATTAAAAGATTCTGGATCGATGCTCCTCTCTCGATAAAAGAATAACAAGGGTAAACATGATCGCGTTCTCTCTCTCCCACTCCCTCTAGAGCTCACTCGCTCTGTAAACACAGCCTCAAGGGTAATGCTCACAAACTTTATCTTGCTTAATTTTGGCATAAGGGTGTCATGTGGTGATATCGAAGTAGATGGGTGGCTCAACTGTTTGGTTATAGAAACGTCCCACAACAATTTCCTTATCTCCAGAAAGGAGTGTGGTGGACCACAATAGGGGCAACGTAAGCCTACAGTGCGTTGAGTTCACATTTCTGATGGGCTACATGACGTCGGCCACAGCGTAATTTTATTGTCGTGAAAATTAGTTAATAAGCAGATGCGGACAAAAATATTGACCACTTTCTATTCAAACTACTGAGAGGCTCTTATATATTATTATGAAAAGCTTGTCGGGCTCCGAAGCTCACAAAACTGGTTTTCCAAAGGCATCACTCAGTGCCTCGTAATGTTTCGTGTTGAAGTGAATCGATACTTATGTCGGTAGCCGTATATAGACTTTATTCACATTAACTGCACGTTCAGCTGCCCTCTCTCCATTTTTAATACTGATTGGTAGCAACAGATTAACAATAAAATGCTTTGCTAGTTATGAGGAAGAATTTTGGAAAGGATACAGAGCGACATATTTGCCCTCTGCCATTGAGCGTTCTAACAATAAATGGACCATAAAAAAAGATGCTAATCACGAAGAAGTACTACGGAAATTATTTAGAGCCGTCTTTCTCTGCCAATTAGCTACGTGAAATAAGTTGAAGCAGGACGAAAAACTTAAGCCAGGCCAGGGTGAAGAAGTGAGTATCATATAGTGAGGACTTTCTGTACTTTGTCAGCCGTGAGTGTGTAAACCCTGCCTGGGAATCGGAAAGAAAGTATCAGGAAAAAAAGTAACAGTCAAAAAGTAACAACTTTTCCTAGGTTAGGTCAGGTTAGATTAGGTCAGGTTAGGTTAGGTTAGGTTAGATTAGGTCAGGTTAGGTTAGATTAGGTCAGGTTAGGTTAGGTTAGATTAGGTTAGGTTAGGTTAGATTAGCTCTATCCCTTACGTTTTTTACTGTTACTTTTTTTCCTGATACTTTCTTTCCGGGAATCACCCTGCCTGCCTCCCTTCCCCTGGGCTGACTACACTCTGATGCTCCAGTGCATACCACATCAGCCTACAGAGGGAGGGGGGAGTATGGACTACCAAATAAAATTCACAAATACCATTACGTTTACCTTTATTATCAAAAGTATTAGAATATCGCCAAACACAAACATTTAATAGAACGGGGGTTGGGGGAGGGGGGGAGAAGGAGAAAGAAAGGTGGGGGAGAGGGAGGAGGGGGGCTGGGGGAGACAGGGAAAAAACGGGGCGGGGGAGACGGAGAAAGGGAAGCGTGAGAAGAGGGAGAAAGGGAAGAGGGGGAAGAGGGAGAAAGGGAGTGGGGGACAGGGAGAAAGAGGTTAGGAAGGGGAAGAAGAGCGTGGGGGGAGAGGGAGAAGGGTGGGGAGAGAGGGAGAAAGGGGGAGGGGAAAAGGGGAGGGGGGGAGGGGGTTATGGGACAAGGCGAGAGGACAGCGAGGTAAGCGAAGAAAGAGGGGCTACTGGGAAGAGGTGGATTGGGGATGGGGGGAAAAGTGGAAAAAGAGGGGGGGGGTTAAGAGGAGAGCGGAATATGAGGGCGGAGGAGAGAGGGGGAGAGGGGAGTAGAGTTAGGCGTGAGTGAACTAGTGCAGAGGGAGTGATGGATGTAAAGCCAGCCACATGTCCGGGATTTTGTTTTTTCTTCCTTCGGGTAAACTTATTCATCCAGTCATTTTAGCAACGTCGGAGCGAATTCAGCGAGAAACGATTCGGGAATAGATGGACAGTTCTACTAGGCAAACCAAGAAAAAATAAAAACAAAAGCTGTGTTTTGACTTTAAACAAACTTATACTTAAAGAACTTGGGTCTAACCTAACGTTAACTTGCCATAATACCTTATTCTGGTTGCGGGGGAGGGATGACGAAGGAGCTACGGTGCTGAGTCTTTTCTCGAGGCACGCGATCCGACATTGCCAGTGTGACTGGATGACTAATTATAATCGGAAAAAAAAAAAAATGCGTCTGAGATCCACGTGTAGCCAAAATGGAACAATGGGTTGTTCTCCATGTCATAAACAAAAAACACCTCCATATACACGGTGTCTTCGCCAGACTTCTTAATAATTTTGAGTAGAACAGGCTGTATCAACTTGGGTCCAGTTCTCAGTAGTAACACTATAAGTTATTGATGGCCTTATGGGTGAACTGTAAGGGGGACCATCTCTACCAGTCAGGTCCTCAGTAATCGTAGCTCCTCATTGGTTACGAACTGGACTTCTGTTGATGTAGTAGTTATTACTGAGAAATAGCCCTAAAATAACCTCCATATGTTTCTTTAAAATATCGTGGAACACCCTGTATAATAATGTATAATTTCTGTTGATTAACCTCTTTAAAACAAGTACGTATTTTTTTTATATAAATATTTTGTCCTCTACATTTTGTACAGTACAGCTTCCTGATAGTGAATGGATAAATGAATGCTGTGTCTAACTCCTCCGGTTCGAAAACAAAGGAAAGAAAAAAATCAGGGAAGGGGTGATGAATGGACGGAAAGGTAGCAGGGTAGCCAAACCGAATCCAGATATGTACAGTCGGCGACAAAAGTTCATTAAAATAGTTTGCTTCTGCTTTCCTCTGCAGATTAGTGTATCAAAGCCAAGACCAGGTTGGTATGTTTCTCTGCCCTTCCATATAAGAGTAAATGTTTGCTTAATATTTTACTATACATCTTCTACTTATAAATTAACTTAGCTGGCTATTATTCATAAGCTGAGATAGGCTTGGTATGAATCTCTGCCATTGTTAAAAAGGTTGACGTAATATTTCACCTTTTCTATTTTTCACTTTCCTTTTAGGACCAATATTTCTGGTGGTAAGAAGGGCTTTGTATGTTTCACTGCCCGTAGACGATTCTTTTCCATATAATGTGTCAAGGATTAAAGTGACGGACATGATGGACATGAAGCAGATGCAGTGGAATATTAAGCCAACTTTCGTCCCCGTCAGCGTCTCGATTTGCTTTTTACCCCGCCATCCCGATGTCGTCTTTTCAATTCTCTTTTTAGCAAACGTATAGATACAGGGAGGTCCATGTATTACGCATCTCAGTTCTCGTGTGTTGCGGGGAGGGCAGAACCATGAAGACCAGTAGCTAACCCATATAATTTTCTACATCCCATAGCACTTTTTCATACTTTAAAGTGTTTGGTTTTGCTTCCACTGATTACATAGTGTATCTGCTGTTTCATGTACCAGGCAACGTGGTACTTCTCACACCAGCGGACTGAGTCGTACAGACCACGCTGTACTTTGTACGAGTTGCTCTTCCATTCTTTTTGCTATTCTTTTCAATTTTCTTTCCTTTCTGTTCTCCTATTTCCCTTCATCTCTCTCTCTCTCTCTCTCTCTCTCTCTCTCTCTCTCTCTCTCTCTCTCTCTCTCTCATTTAATTTTCCCACGACTCTGCATTATTACTGTCCCTTCCCAGAACCCTTTTCTTCAGTTCCTCCCCTGCCCTTTTCCTTTACAGTATTATTCAGTGCTCTTTCCTTTTCTTCATGTACTGTACACTCCCCCTCCATAATTCTCCCGCCTGTCGCTACCTACACACAAACAACTAACTCCACCCTTGTCCTCGTTCATCTCCGCCACATAAGCAATAAAATCCGTGTGCAAAGCTCGGGAGGGCGGAGAACTCATATACTGTGTGCTAGGGACACATCATGTTACAATTCACTGCTTTCAATTTCGCGGTTTATGCAGAAAAGGGGGAAGGAGGTAAGCTTCTGTCTGTAGCAGGAATGATGGAAGCAGATCGAGTCATGCCTCAGCTCTCTACTGAGGACCTTTAAAGTTTCTTTGATATCATTGCTATTGCTTATGTGGGAGCTATAAAAAGAGAAACATTGCAAAGCATTAATGACCAGCCAACCTCACGTTACAGATAAGGGCTTTAATCATGTTTGGACAGACAGACAGACAGACAAACAGACAGTTAGAAAGACAGACTGACTGATAGAAAGACAGGCAGACAAACAGACTGAAAGATAAACAGATAATTAGTACCAGCTCAGTGATGATCCAAAGATATATGAAAGAAATACTGCAGCAGGAGAAACACAGCTAACTTGCCAAACATCACAACTCAGGGCTGGGCTCGAGATGTTCCACTGCTACTCAACTACATCAGTCGATAATCACAGAATGACTCTCCTCATATCCTTGAATATACTCCTCCACCCTCCCGTCACCATACTAGAGTTCAGTAAGGCTTTAACCCCATCACTGCATCTCATCCACTCTCTCCCCTTCCCTCCCTCCCCCGACCTCGGTCACATACATACTCTAGCGGTTTATAGCCTTTCTCTGGTCGGGCCCCCCTTAGCCTTTGTCCACATCACACACGCCCTCAGCTCCTGCCATCATGTGACTCTAAAAGTTTTCTCTTGAATATACTGTTCTATTATTGTTGCTGCCGGTTCAAGAGGATGTTAACCCAGCGGAATACCGGCTGAATGAGCACTTCTCCGGGAATCCACACTCCCCTGTTAAGGAGATGGAGGGGAAGAAGAGTTATGGGACGTTTAAATAACCAGGCGCTGGGGTCGCAAGGTTTGGTGCCACCACGTGAAGTTGTCCCTCTTGTGCACCTACCTTGTTCAAAAAGAAGAAATCAGAAGCCTGTTTTATTATTACCTGACTTCATAACTAAAACAAGTGCAGATCAATAACTTGACTACACGGCATGTTAAAATTTTTGGCCTTTATGGCACGTTGTTGATATTGAATGTGAGGACGCGTGTCTGAGAGAACAATGCAGAGCACCATAGTAGTCACTTTTTTTCTGTATTTTGTCTTGAGAGCGACCAACGCAGATAAGGTTTACTCAAAGATACATGTTTGTGGACATCATTGGATAAAGCAAAAAAAACACGAAAAACAACTGTAATATAACACTGACACGAAAGGCTTCATAAATACCAACCTAATGGTCAGAAACACAACCACAATTTTATAAATACAGCCATATGGTCATAAGAAACACCACACGGTCATAAATCTCCACAACATGGTCATGGTCATAAACATAACTACTGTGCATGTACAAAACATACCACAGTATGTTCATATACAACACCACACAGACAATACCACTGTCTCATGGTCATAAAATTTCACCTCATGCAATAAACACCACCATATGGACATAAAGCAAAACAAAAACTCATAAACATTTCTAAATATGCAAAGAAGAAGGAACCAAAGGCCAGATGCCAGCAAGATTGTTCCCTTCAAGAAAAAACAAAAACAAGATTGACCAGGGCCAAATTCAAGATCAGTTCATTTCGAGATGCCTGGTCACACTGGAGGTCATAGGCAGTAGGAAATACAGAAAGAAGACAGTTCCAGAACTGACCTGCTACAAACTTGAAGGAGTGGGAGAAACAGCTAATTCTTGCATTAGAGAGATGGAAAGAAAAGGGGTGAGAGTTTGTTGCTAGACGGATGCTACGTGCTCTCCATAGTTTTTTTTTTTTTTTATGCGAGGAAGAAGGAACCAAAGGCCGTGGGCCCGCTATAATTGTTCCATCCAAGAGAAAAACAAAATACAAGAGTGAGCCAAATTCAAGATCTGATTATTTCGAGATTCCTGGTCACACTGCGTTTGAAAGACTGGAGATCATAGGAAGCAGGAAATACAGACAAAGGGAGACAGTTCCAGAGATGACCTCTTGCATAAAAGAAGGACTGGGAGTAACGGTTAACTCTTGCATTAAAGAGTTGGACAGAAAAGGGATGAGAGTTTGCTGGTAGATGGGTGCTACGCGCCCATCGTAAAGGTGGAGGAATGCATGCAGACAGTTCAGAGGAGCAGTGATCATTGAAGTAGTGATAGAAAAGAGATAAAGATGCAACAGTGCGGTGAAGAGACAGAGGTTGAAGGGAGTCACTAAGAGGAGGAGAGTTAATGAGACTAAAAGCCTTTGACTCTACTCTATTGAGAAGAGCTGTCTGTGGGGAGCCTTCTCACACATGAGAGTTGTACTCCACACAGGGGCAGATAAAACCTGTGTATGGAGTCAACGATTGTGCAGGGATAAAGAAGGCACGGAGTCGGCTTTGCACACCTAATCTCTTGGAAGCAGATTTTACAAGAGATGTAATATGATCTTTCCAAGAAAAGTCTCTAGTAAAGGAAACCCCAAGCATGTTCAAAAATGATGCAGGATTAAGCTGAGTATTACGTTAGTGGGTATAACTATGGAAGATTCTGTCGGGTTGATAGGTGTAAAAACTGAGTCTTTGATGCATTTAAAACAACCATATTATTTTTACCCCAGTCAGAGATACGAGCCAAGTCAGACATTAGGTGTGCCATAACCTCATCCCTTGTTTGTTGAAGTAAATGCTGAGATGGACGTTGCAGGAACCGAATGGAAAGGTGAAGGGTAGAATCATCAGAGTATGAGGATTAGGTGTACAGCTTAGAAGGTCATTGATGAATACAAGGAAGAGAGTTGTTGATAGGACAGAGCCCTGAGGAACACCACTGTTGATAGATCGAGGAGAAGAACGATGGCCGCCTACAACAGTGGCTATAGAACGACCAGGAAGGAAGCTAGAGATGAAGGCACAGATAGAAGGATACAAACTGTTACAGGGCAGTTTGGAAATTAAAGATTTATGCCAGACTCAATCGAAAGCCTTAGAGATGTCAAGTGCAATGCCAAAGCATCCTCCAATGTCCCCAAATGAGGATGACCAGGAGTCTGAAAGGTAGGTAAGAAGATCGTTAGTGGTGCGTCCCTGATGGAACCCATACTGACGATCAGAAGGAAGGTTATGATAGGAGAGATGCTTTAAAATTTTTCTATTAAGAATTGACTCAAAAACTTTTGAGATACAGGATGTTAAAGCAATTGGACGATAGTTAGAGGGTTGGGAATGGTCACGCTTCTTGGGGACTGGCTGAATTAAAGCAAACTTCCAGCAAGAAGGAAAGGTACAAGTTGATAGACAAAGGCGAAAGAGTTTACCTAGACAGGGCATAAGCACAGAAGCACAGTTCTTGAGAACAACAGGAGGGACTCCATCAGGCCCATATGCCTTATTAGGACTGAGGCCTGTGATGGCAGAAAATACATCAGCTGAAGACATTTTAATGTCAGCCATGAAGAAGTCAGAGGGGGGAAGTGATGGAGGAACAGCACCGGAATCATCCAAGGTGGAATTGGAGGAGAAAGTCTAAGCAAAGAGGTCTGCTGTATCAGTAGAAGAAATAGCTACAGAGCCATCAGAGTAGAAAAGAGGAGGGAAGGATGATCAGGTAAAGTTGTCAGAAAGGTTTTTGGCAAGGTACCAGAAGGAGCAGGAAGAATTCGAGTTGGAGTGTTGAGAGCATTTAGTACAGATGAAATTATTTTAAGAAGAGCGAAGAACAGACTTAGCATGATTCCGGACAGAAATTTATAATAGATGTGATTCAGGGGTGGGTTGGCTCCGGTACCTTTTATAGGCCCTCTCCTTGTTGCGGGCAGCATTAGAACAAGCGTGATTAAACCAAGGCTTTCCTGCATTAGGCAAAGAAAATGAGAAAGGAATGTATGCTTCCATGCCCGAGAAAATAACCTCCGTAATGCGCAAGGCACAATCAGATGCCTCCCGGCCATGGAAGCAATAATCATTCCAGGGAAAATCAAAGAAGTACTGCGTGAAGGCCTCCCAATCCACAGCCCCAAAGTGCCACAGACGACTTTCCTTTGGAGGGTCCACAGATCATACCGGAGCGATAGGACAGGTTAAGGTGACAAGGTTGTGATTGGAGGAGCCCAACAGAGAGAAAAGATTATCAGTGTAAGAAGAAGGATTAATTGTAAGGAAAAGGTCAAGTATGTTGGAGCTCTCTCCAAGGCAGTCAGGGATATGGGTAGGGTGCTGTACAAGCTGCTCTAGGTCATTAAGGATAGAAAAGGTTTAGGCTTGTTCATCAGGTGGAGCTGTGAAAGGAGAGGAGAGCCAAAGGTGGTGGTGAACATTGAAATCTCCTAGAATGGAGATTTCAGAGAAGGGAGAAATGGATAGAATGTGTTCCATCGTAGAAGTAAGATAGTCAAAGAATTTTTGATAGTCAGTAGAATTAGGAGATAAGTAAAAAGGGCAGATATATTTAGTTAGAGAATGACAGGAAAGCTGAAGCCAGAGTGTACAGAATTCAGAAGAATCAAGTTCAGGAACACAAGAGCAAGATAAGTCATTGCATATATGTACACAACATCCACCTTTGGCTTTGAAATGAGTATAGAGAAAGTAGGAGGGTACAGAAAAGGATCTGCTGTCAGTTACCTCAGACAGCTGAGTCTCATTCAGAAAAAGGTGAGGTTTAGAGGAGAGGTGGTGCTTAACAGAGCAAAAGTTACAGGAAAGGCCGCGAATGTTGCAGAAATGAAGACGAGAAGCAGACAGTGGTTCCAGGCAGGTCGAGTCGTCACTGGGAGAGGGGCGGAAGGTGGGGGCATTTTTGTTCCCCCCCCTGGGGACTCTGAGGCCATGTGTTGCACTGCCATGATGTTTTTTTTTAATTTTGGAAAAGGAAGTGTAGTGTGTACTGTACATGTAGTTTGGTGTTGATAGTTAGAGGGACTTGTATTGGAGAACATGCTGGCCTACTCTCTGTGTTACTGAGCCACTGGAAAAGTTCAACAAACGGGGATGGTCGGGACCTAGTCCCGAGGGCTGTTGAAATGGGAGCTCCAGCTTTCCTTGTCATCAGCTTGCCATCCACCTTGGGAGTACTGCCCTGTTCGACTGGTGCTACAGTCACTCATACTGGTGGACGGATGCAAGGAGACAGTTTAGAAAAGAGGTGATCATTGAAGTTACGATAGAAAAGAGATAAAGGTGCAACAGTGCGGCAAAGAGACAGGTTGAAGGGAGCCAGTAAGAGGAAGAGAGTTAATGAGACGAAAACTTTTAACTCCACTTTGTTGAGAAGAGCTGTATGTGGGGAGCTTCCCACACATGAGAGTTGTACTCAAAACAGGGGCGAATAAAACCCGTGTATGAAGTCAACAACTGTGCAGAGGTAAAGAAGAAACGAAGTCAGCTAGATTTTATGAGAGATAATATGTTCTTGCCAAGGTAAAACCCCAAGTATGTCTAAATATGATGCAGGATTGAGTTAGATATTATCAAAAATTAGAGGAAACTCCTGTCGAAGGTTTTGTTGGGTTGAAAGACGAAAGAATTGAGTTTTGATGCATTAAGAATGACAATGTTATTTTTACCCCAATCTGAAATATGAGACAAGTCAGACATTAGGAGTGCCATAGCCTCATCCCTTGTTGTTTGTTTAACCCCTTAACCGTGGGGCGTCACTTTCGTGACGCTCGGCTACAATGGATCATACGGCGGGGTGTGACTTTTGTGATTCTGTGTTATTTTGAATTATCCCGGGCTCTCAAGTGGTGGCTTGTATCATCTATCAGTACTGCCAATGTCCAACACTAGTCAGCACTCCATATCTCATCTGTACTCCCATCCATTGTTGACATTTTAGCTATTTTACCCCCTTCGTGACTCCCCTCCCTACCTGCCCTCCATTACCCTCTCCTCTCACCTCCCACGCCGTGCTGCGCTACGGAAATTTCCCCCTTCTCTTTCCACAGATTTCATCCATTGAAATAAGCCCTATGCCCTATATTTTTACCCAATAATATATACCAAAAAAAAAAAAGGTAAGTGATAGTGTTATACTCCATAAATTGGCTAATTATCACCTGACAACACCTCACGTGCATTCATTCGCTACATTACCACGGTAATTTCCCCTTTGATTTATGCCTTGTAATCGATGTCTGTAATAAAAATATATATCAGAAAGGAAGGGAGAATCCTAATTGACATTTACATTCACCTGGAACTACCTATTTCTTTATTTATTGCCGAGATTTTCTACCTATAAAAAATTAGCATGTAAGTTAGCAGCAGTAAGCCTAAAGTGTCATTGTCAACCCTTCCCTTCTCAGATAATTTACCCCCTTCGTGACTCCCCTCCCTACCTGCCCTCCATTACCCTCTCCTCTCACCTCCCATGCCGCGCTGCGCTATGGAAATTTCCCCCTTCTTTTTCCACAGATTTCATCCATTGAAATAAGCCCTATGCCCTATATTTTTACCCAATAATATATACCAAAAAAAAAAACAGGTAAGTGATAGTGTTATACTCCAGAAATTGCCTAATTATCACCTGACAAAACCTCACGTGCATTCATTCGCTACATTACCACGGTAATTTCCCCTTTGATTTATGCCTTGTAATCGATGTCTGTAATAAAAATATATATCAGAAAGGAAGGGAGATTCCTAATTGACATTTACATTCACCTGGGACTACCTATTTCTTTATTTATTGCCAAGATTTTCTACCTATAAAAAATTAGCCTGTAAGTTAGCAGCAGTCAGCCTAAAGTGTCATTGTCAACCCTTCCCTTCTCAGATAAGCCGCGGCATTTAGTTCCTTGTCCTCCACTGCAGAGACAACATGTCGGACTCGCGCCCCGCCATTCCTGCCGATTCTGCGCCCATTGCAAAGGGCCCCGTGACCTCTACGCCCAAGAAAAGTGTTGAGGCAAGCAGGAAAGGCCTCAGTGACTCTGCAGTGGCACGAGAACTTGCTGAATTGTCCATGATAATAATGGACAGCGATTTTGACGATTCCGGTGAATAGTGTGATGAGCCGGGTGAAGTTATCGCGCCAGAAACAGCGACAACAAGTGCTCCTACCAGTGAATCAGTGTCTAGCTCCAAGGGAAAGGAGCCTTTAGTGCAGGAAGGACAAGAATTTGGGAAGGGAGTGAAAAGGCGGCGTGTTAGCCCCAGAACAATGCCCCCACGTGACCCAGCCCGCCATGAGTCACGAGAGCATTCACCTCCCCGTTCCCCAAGCCCCACTTTACTCATCTCGTCATCATCGTCGGCTGAGTTATCTCCAGAGTCTTCATCGTCGGAGTCACCACCAGCATCAACAGTGAAGGCCGGCCGTAGAGGTAGAGGTAGATCTAAGAGAGTGAAAAGTAGTGTAGCTAGTAGGGTAAGGGCTGCTAGTGCTGTACGGCAACCTAGGGTCAGTGCGAGTGACCTTGACAGAGATAAGCCTCCCTCTCAGCCAACCTCCACCACCACCACCACCACCACCATCCCTCCACCGCCACGCCAGGGAATCCTGGACGCCTTCGCGTGGACGGAAGGGTCAGATTTTGTCCCCGAAAACCTGGTTTTCGATGAGAGCTCGTCAGGAGTTCAGCCTGCCTTCACTATGGATGAAAATGCTGAGTGTGTCGACTACCTTTTGGCCTACCTAGATGACGAAGTCATGCAGCACATATGTGATGAGACCAACAGGTTCGAATCACAACGTGCTGCTAGTGGTACAGGTGCAGCCAAGATGCAACAGTGGACCATGCTGGGAGTGCAGGAGCTGTATGTGTTCTTTGCCCTCATGCTTCTTATGCCACACTCCAAGAAGCATGAGTTGGAAGAATACTGGTCCATGGACCCCTTACTACCCTCACCGACCTTCAACAAGTACATGGCCAGAGATTGCTTCCGGAACATCATGGGAAACCTGCACTTTGCCGATAATGATGTACCTTCCCAAACCGACCCACTCTGGAAGATCCGGGAGATTCTGAACAGAATGAAGGATAAGTTCATGTCATTCTTCCACCCATTTCAGAAGGTTGTCATTGATGAGTCCTTGGTTCTGTTCAGAGGACGTCTTCGGTTTGTCCAGTACATTCCAAGCAAACGCCATCGCTTTGGAATTAAGTTCTTTGTACTGTGCGACTGTAAGACGGGGTACATCCTTGACTTCTGTCATATATTCAGCCAGCACTGTCGATCTCGATAAAACACACCCCTTGGCTTCTCAGGCTGTGTAGTGAAAGTGCTCCTAGAAAAGTATTTTGGTGGGAATCATGTGCTGTATACAGACAACTACTATACAGCACCGAAACTTGCCAAATACCTTTCTGAGCACGGCATTGGCTCCTGCGGCACTGTGAAAAGTAATCGTGCCAACTTCCCCAAATTCCCAGAGGCGGGAAACTCGCAGCGAGGAGACGTGCACCTACGCAAGTCTGAGAAGATGCTGGCAATACGGTGGCATGACAAGAGAGTCGTGCACATGCTCACCACCGTACGTAAGGGGGAGATGAGAGACAGTGGGAAGGTCGACCGTAGGACAGGCGAACCTGTGATGAAACCTGATGCTGTGTTGGACTATAATATAAACATGCGGCTGGTGGACAAGTCCGACATGATGATTGGTGAGATCGACTGCCTCAGGAAGAATACTAGGTGGTACAGGAAAGTTTTTCTGCATCTCATAGATATGACGATGCTGAACGCCTTCATCCTGTACAAGATGAAGGTAAAGCCACCCAAGTCCTTCTCCCTGAGGTTGTTTGCCAGGACTTGTGTCCAGCAGCTGCTGGAAAAATATGGTAAGGTGCAAGCAGCAACTCCAAGGCGCCATCCAGTTACACTTCCCGACCGACTTGAGCAGAGGGCGTATATGGATCGGCACAGACTTGAGCTAATGCCTGCCACAGGGAAAAGGAAGGCTGCGATTCGCAGGTGTCAGGTATGTGCGCATACCACACGCCGCACACCTGAGCATAAACGCACCTCTTGGCAGTGCGCTGAATGCCAGGTTCCCCTCTGTGTAACCTGCTTCTTCGATTATCACAGCCAGAAGCAGTTCTAACAGTGCAAGTGTGGAAGCAGAATTATTTGGAAATAATGTGTAAATAATGTGTAAATAGCAGGTGAAAGCAATGGATGTTCAGTTCATATGATTGAACAGTGTATTATAGTTTTATCTTACTGAAAGTGACAGTGAATAACATATTGTAAGTAAAATAGAAGGGTAAATATTGAAAATAGAATAGAAAATGTAAATAGTAATGTAAGTAATTAGTAATATAAGAATATGAGTACAAATAATTTATGTTATAACAGTGAGAGTGAATCCGTGGCTCTCTACGTATTTTACTGACTGAAAAATAGAATGACTTCAGTGACAATAAAATAATACGACTGAAGGAAACTTATGGAGAAAGACTCCAGATATATATAAGTGTGATATAGTAATAGAAATATAAAGTGTGAGGGGTTTTATGAATAATAAATGACAGAGTGCCTAGAGCGAACTAGCGCAAGTGCGGCGATCAGACGCGCTCGTAATTTCCATTGCTTTCACACTGTTTTTTTTTAGTATGGATCCCAAACTACTTGAAAATGGTAGAATAGTGTTTATAGTGTTTGTATCTGGCTGTGGTAATCATATAACGGGTTGTCGGGAAGTGTAAAGTGGAGACTTAGCTACCCTACTTCAGAGGTCTCCACAAGTCCTACGGAAACTGACGAAGACTCAACAATCATTCCAGGAGAAAGCTGGAGGTATGTGCAATAAGCATATATAATTTTATTATTCTAGGACTAATAACTGATTTTTAGCAAATATTTTTTGAGAGTCTGTCGGAGCCCAAATAACCCCGCGGGACACGCAAGTCATTGGTAAACAAGCCCGCGGTGTAGGGGTTAAGTGCATAGCCACAGTCGTAGAGGGGGAAAACCGAAAACCTTTGGAAGTGGCCCAGGCAGAAATCTTGTCCAAGGCAAGTTGCATACACTGCTCAATAGCAGACATGTGGGAGCCAGAAAACCATATAGCTAAGTCATCCACATAAAGAGATGAGGATACCCTGGTAGGCACAGTGTCGAGAATACCGTTCATGGCCACTGCAAATAGGGAAACACTTAAGACACACCCCTGTGGGACACCTTCCTCCTGGCACAGTGGTGCAGAGAGGGTAGAACCCACACGGACCCGAAACACATGATCAGTCAAGAAGTCTCTAAGCAACACAGGCAGGTGACCACATAAACCAAAGGCATGAAGTTGTTGGAGGATGCCATGGTGCCAGGCAGTGTCATAAGCCTTCTCAAGGTCAAAGAACACAGCCACCAGAGGTTGCTTAGAGGCAAAAGCTTCACAGATTGATTCCTCGAGCCTGATAAGGTTGTCAGTAGTGCACCGTAATTTCCGGAAGCCACTCTGTGAAGGAGAGAGAAAACAACCCTTCAAAAACCACATAAGCCTGACACTGACCATCTTTTCAAATAGTCTGCACACGCATGATGTCAAACTAATAGGGCGATAGATGGAGATATGGGAATGGTCCTTACCAGGCTTTGGAATGGGACGGACAACACCCAACTTCCAACTCTTGGGAGTAGAGCCCTCATTCCAAACCCTGTTAAAAAGGTCCAATAAGAATTGAATTGAATCAGTCTGCAGATGACGTAGCATACCGTATGGAATGTGGTCAGGCTCAGGAGCAGTGTCATCACACTCTGAGAGAGCAGCACACAGCTCACAGAGGCTAAAGTCTAAATTATATGGCTCTCCGCCACGAGAGCTAAAGTCAAGACCCAGCCTCTCCTGATTTCTACGAAAGCTAGCATGCAGCCTAGAAGGATCCTTTTTTGAGACAGCACAAAACTGATCTGCAAAAGCAGAGGCTACTGCATCAGGTGCAGACACTAGGTCTCTGTGAAGTTGCATCACCGGCGGGGAGGGGGGCGTGAACCTACCAGAAATGTTGCATACCTTTTTCCACACACTAGGCATTGGAGTAGAGGATGTAACTGTAGAAACATACAACCTCCACGAGTTTCGGCAACCATTCTTCATGACCCATCTGTAGTGAGCAGGTGCTTTGCAAAACTGGATTTTTAGAAAAACGCCATCATGATTGGCAAAATACCAATGGGCAGCCACTTTGTAAGCTCCCTTTGCTATAGAGCAGTCGTCATTCCACCATGGCACAGGACTCCGGGAAAAAACACCAGAAGTTCGTGGGATAGAATGAACCCCTGCCGAGAAAATGGTCTTAGTAAAATAAAGTTCAGCATCGTCGATAGTCGAAAAATCAGTAACCCTGTAGGCAAATACACATAGTTCCTCAAAGAGAGACCAATCAGCCCTATCCAGACACCAGCATGGCATATGGGCTGCAGGAATAGAGCGAGTAGTCTTGAGCAACACAGGATAATGGTCACTACCATGCAGATCATCCATAACCTCCCAAGAAAAATCAAGGGCACAATCAGAGGAGGAGATGGTGAGGTCAATGACAGAGTACGTGCCAGTCTGAACATGGGAATGGGTCAGCCTCCCATCGTTTAAGACAACCAAATCTAAATCTTCAGCCAAAGAGGCAAGATCACCCCGGTGGTTTGATAGTGTCACCCCACAAAGGATGGCAGCCATTAAGGTCACCAAGGAGAAGGAAAGGGGGTGAAAGTTGGCTGATAAGGGTTTCCAGATCAGCACACATAACAGGGATGGAAGGTGGAAGGTACAGACAACAGATGTTATACCACCTCCCAACGTGAATCTGTACTGTTAGAACCTGAAGGGGAGACCGTATCGCAAAGGAAATAAAGGGGACATCAGAACGACACAAAATTGCACATCCACCTCTGTGACCACCAGGAGGAGATGAATGGTAGACTTCATACCCCCTAATAGAAGGGAACTGTCTATCCCCCACCACTGTCTCCTGAAGACAGACATAGAATGGGTTCAGAGCACAGAATAATAACTGCAATTCCTCCCCATTCGCCATGGCACCTCTATAGTTCCATTGGAGACAAATTGGTACTGACTGAGCCATAATGAGTGGTAATAAATAATATGAAAGGAGAAGCATCAAGGCTATGTAGAAACCTCACTGGGAAGGGTGTGAAAGCCCTTCTTCCTAGGCGTGGAGCTCTGCCTTACTAAACGAGAAGACAATGAAGATTTAGAGTTTCCATGGATGGAAGGGCCTTTACTCCTAGACCAGTCCCGCCCATCACCAGAATGAGCCCGAGGCACAGAGACTGTCCTAGAAGACCAACTCATTCTGGCCACACCCCTGCATGGGGGTCTGGCTGGCACCTTGGGGCCAACCACACCCTCCCCAACCTAATCTATCAAGGCCTGGCTGCCAGGTGACTGATCAGAGGGGGCGGGTGACCAAGCCTTTTGAGTATCCAAAGGCCCAGACCCTGCCACACCTGAGCAAGATGCAGGGACTGGGATCTTAGAAAGACCGTCAAGAACAATCACCAATTTAAACGCCACCACTGCCTGGGTTGCCAAGCGAAGAGCCCCCTCAGAGTCCCCATGCGCCACAGAGGTTTGAACCTTAGGTTCAGGGGAATCACCCAAAGACTCCTCACCCGTTTGAGGTTGGCAGACACAATCTCCATCTCTATGCCAGAACTTGAGGACACACTAGAAACTGTAGAGGCAGACTGTGGAGTAGACTGAACACCAGTAGCAGAGTGAGCAGATGGTACAGGAGCAGCAGCTGGTACGGGAGGAGCAACAGATACAGGAGTAGTGGTTGGAATAGGAGTATCAGTTGGTACAGGAGTTGCAGCCAGTACAGGAGTAGCAGCCGGTACAGGGGTAGCAGCTGGTACAATAGTAGCAACTGGTACAGGAGTAACTGCCAGCACAGGAGCAGCAGCTGGACGAAATGCAGACTGCAAATGTACTGGGGTCTCCTGAGCGACCACAAGGAGGAGTAGTAGGACATCTGGTATCAGACAAGGGATGAGGAGGAGGGTCAGAATGTGGAGCAGGGGCTCCATGACGGTGCACAACAGGCTTTGACCGAGAAAGAATAGAAGCAAAGGATACACCAGGGCAGACATACATAGACAGGACACGGTTCTTAGCTTTGGTAAAACTCAGCCTCTCAGAGGCTCTGAGAGACAAAATTTCATGTTCCATTTTGTAACGATCACAAGATTTTGAAGAAGTAGCATGCTTACCACCACAACTGGCACAAGATACAGGGCCAGGGCATTCCACACCCTCATGAACATCTAAACTACATGATGCACAGACTGCTGGAAGACCTAGGGCAAGGAGCCTCCAAGTCCGGCCAATATGACCGAAACGCTGACAGTGGAAACATCTACGAGGCATAGGGACACATGACCTAACTTTTTACCGGTACCATGCAGTGGTAAGAATAGCAGGGAGGCTCAAGGAATCAAAAGTCACAATCAAGGATAGAGTTGGCACAAGGTCACCATTTATCTTCCTAATCCTCTCAACCTTTATTACATTCTAGACGACAACCCTTCAACAAGGCATGCCTCATCATAAGTCAGTAGTTCCTTAGCACAGACAACACCACAAGAATGATTCAATGAAGCATGGGGGAAGCATGTAACTGACTGACCAGAAAGCTCTGATAAAGATAGAATAGTCGCACTCTGGGAAGAGTCAGACACCTCTGCTAACAAACTGCCATCAGCCTGTGGAACCACTTTAGGGGTCGCACCACAAGCAGTGACCAGTTCTTGATGGGTTCGGAAAATGTCACATTTCTGGAGGTCTACCCCAGCAGGACCACGTACGACTAGGAACTTGTTAAAATGTGAAGGAGGTGGAGCAAGTAAAGAATCCATAATACATAACAAAAACCTTAATTCCCCCACCCCCCCACCCACCATGGAGCTCAACAGGGAGAGATCATATGTCAGGAACAGTACCACTGACGACCCCAGGGGTAGCGAAGGAGTATACACAGGTAACTACTGGGGGACCTAGGCAAGGGTGACTCCAGGACGATAGGAACCACCAGGCCCCCCAGTGCCCACTTGACCCTAGCCAACACATGAGCAGCTGATTAACCTAGTCAGGCCCAACCATGCCACCCGTCTGGCCAGAATAAGGGACCAAAGAGGTGTATTGCTAACTGCAGGGCGCAGCGTGCAGCATCACTCAACACCTAGGACTCCCGTCTCCCAGCATTACGGGACGCCACTCACGGCAAACATGTGGGGAGGCAACAGTCCCGCCCTAGATGGCAAATGGGCAGGGACTAACATGACCAGCAGGCCTCCTCCACCAGTGATGTAGGGGGTGCTTGGTCCAAGAGGCCGACAAATACCGAACCCTACAAAGGTATGCAGGCCTCCAAAGTAGGTGGCACCACCAACCACACTTCAAGCCCCACCACCATGTCAAGGCGACCCCCTGCAGCGGGGTTGTGAGACATCCTACTGCCCTTGTGTACGACTGGTGAATATACGAGTAAAGTGTTGCCTTGAGTTTTTATGCCCTGTTCCTCCTATGTTTGTAGTAGCGCCCCGGTCTTGAAAAGAACCCAACACTAGGCCAGGCATTCTTAGGACGGGAAGCCGCCCTAAAAACACCTAGCATAACACTTGTGAACAGCGGTGGTTCTTGACCCAGGCCGAGTTAGATTAAACGAGGAACAAAAACAGGGAAAATATCAAAATGGCGACCAAACCACACATTCAGCTACCCAAATTTGAACAAGAGCAATACGATAACCACACATTTATCAATCATCAAGCCGCTGCTCGATATCGGGTTTGAGGATGATAGACAGAAAATTGCTGTGACGTTACCACTGCTGGGCAAGGCAGCAGCTAGCACTGCCCCCAAAGTCGTCCCCAACCTATCCTGGGCCAATTTAACAACAATAGTGACAGAAGCAGTCACGCCCTCTCTCGGGAAAGTCGTAGCATTGTCACAATGGGAACGATGGGAACCTGGACAATACACTGATCCAGGCATTGCAACTTGTCACTGCTGCATACCCGGAAGCAAACGCAGAGACCCGGGAACAACACACTTTCAATACCCTGATTAGAGTCCTCCCCAATATGGTCAAGGAGCACTTCACAATTCACGACCCAACGAGGGACCTAGACAGGGACGTCCGGCTGATACGACGGCTGTTAACCTCCCGCTCCACCTAACAAATTAACGTGGTTAGCAAGTTCCCAACCAACAACCCAGCACCGCACGGCAAACCCCGATCCTTACCAACCCACGTCAGCCCCACGCTGGTGCCCCCCCCCACCCAGGGTCTATCCTCCAAGCAAACGCCCCAGCCAGAGGAATTCTCTGCATGTAGCCACCAATGACCGTTCCACGACATACGGGAGCAGCTCAAGGCTGCCCGGCGAAAAAGGAACATCCTGGGGCGACGCAAGGTATCCTCCCTGGGAGACGAGGACCCTGGGTATGACACTCCACCCATGAAAAACACCAATGTAGAGGAACCGGAGCCAGAGGAGGAAGACATGCCCCAACAGCTGGATTTTTAGGACCATCCCCGCACCTCCCTATGGCGGCAAGGGCCCCCTCTTGCACGTATCACCCCCCAGTCTATGACAAAATGAGATTGAACGGGGTGTGAGGCAGCTGGTCGACACGGGAGCGGCCAGATCCTGCCTCTACAGCCAATTCTACTCCTATCACAAATCTGCCTTTGGCCTGCTTTTTCCCACTTCTGCTCAACTCATAGACACGGGGGACGGCCTCCTGCTTATGTGTGGGGAAACACGGTCCCTACGTGCCGACACTCACCAGCAAACCTCCACTCAACACAAATTTATTATCTTTGACTCCATCTGCCACAAGTATGATGGATAACTGGGGCTGGATCTCCTGCAAAAATTACGTACCACCATAGACAGCCATAAGTGGCAGCTTCAGTTCAGCAAGGCTCCAGCCCCTGCCCCCCAGCCCCTGCCCCCCAGCCCCTGAAAGCAGTATGCACCTGCCCCCTGCCCGCGACACCCACATCCCTACCCCCCCCATCTCTTCCCCCCCGGCCCCACTCCTACTCCCCCCCTTTATTCCCCCCTCTCCCACCCACACCACACCCCCTTGACCTCCACCCCCCCCCCTTTCTCACCACTATCGCCGCCACCACAACAATTCCCTCATATCATGAAGCTTGGCTTCCCCTGAACAGGCCCACCAGAACATCTGTCCTCTTCTTCCCCCAGATTGCTGCCAGGAACACCCTCGGCCTGTCTCCTACCTCCCACCTTCCTACCCCACACATCGCGGCATTGAGAATCGCGAACATCTCCATGACCCCACTCACGCTACCGAAGGGGCTCATTGTGGGAGAGATGGAGGCAGCAGAGCCATGCTCCACCACCACCCCCTCTTCCCCCACCCCCTTACTCCCATACCCGATCACCTTTCTACCCACCAAGCCGATACCCTTTGCCACCTCCTCCTGGACTTACAGGACCTTTTCGAGTCAGGCCCCTTCGACATTGGCCACACCACCTACCTGATACACCAAATACACACCACAGGACCACCAATCCGTCAGCCATCCAGACGGAAAAACCCTAAACAGCAAGTGGAGGAAGACCGGCAGGTCCAGAAAATGCTTGATGCCAGTATGATCTCTTCCTCCACTAGCCCTTGGTCCCTCCCCATCGTCCTCATCCAAAAGTAAGATGGTACCATGTGCTTCTGCATCAACTACCGCCACCTTAATGACAAGACCACGAAAGATGCCACCCCCCTTCCCAGGATAGACGATTCCCTCAACTCCCTGTACGGAGCCTCCTGGTTCTCCACACTAGACCTCCAATCTGGTTACTGGCAAGTCCCCATGCAACCCGAGGACAGACAGAGGACGGCATTTTCCACTAGCAGTGGAAAGCACTATGAATTCAATGTCCTGCACTTCAGCGTCTGCAACACCCCAGCCACATTTTGCCGATTGATAGAGTCCGTCCTCGGCGGCCTGACCTGAGAAGTTTGTCTGGCATATCTGGACGACGTTATTATATTCAGCAAGACATGGGCCGATCACCTCTATTGCCTCAGAAGATTATTCCAGCAGATCCGACAGGCTGCCCTGAAGCTTCGGCCTTCCAAATGCGTCCTGGCAGCCCGGACCGTCTCTTTCCTGGGGCATGTGATCTCAAAGATGGGATTGCACCCGACCCAGACAAGTTGAATGCTATTGCCAACATTCCCCCACTCCAGGATGTCCACGAAGTTTGGGCGTTCCCGGGTCTTGCTTCCTATTACCAGCGATTCGTGAAGGGTTTCACTGATATTGCCAAGCCTCTCCACTACTTTACCCCGGAAGGGGGAACCCTTCAACTGGACCACTGAATGACAGGAAGCGTTTCAGGTACTGAAGCGCAAGCTCACCACCGTCCCAATCGTCACCTTCCCTGACTATACCCTACCCTTCTGGCTGTACACAGATGTCTCCCTGATAGCCATTGGTGCTGTCCTCATCCAAGTGCAAGAAGGGCGGAAACACATCATCGCCTGCGCCAGCCACACCATAAATCAGGTGGAGTGGAATTACGCCGCCACTAAGAGGGAGTGCCTGGGCATCATCTAGCACTTCCGGGCTTACCTCTCTGGCACCCACATCACCATCATCACTGTCCACCAGTCACTTCAATGGCTCCACCAATCAGACACCCATAATGCCCAGCTCACTAGATGCAGAGAAACCCTGGAAGAGTTCGACTATGAAATCTACCGCCCCGGCAAACTCCACACTACTGTCAACGCCCTCTCCTGCCTCCCTATCCATGCACTCCAACCTGGATTGGCCCTCCTTGAACGATGGCATAGAAAGGACCAGCCACCATGGATCCCACCCTATCTGTTCACCAAGCTGCAGCAACAGGGCAACCACCTTTTCACTCCGTCTGGGCACATTATCCTTGCCCCTGATGCCACCTGAGACACCATGAGACATCTTCATTCCAGCAACGGGATCCACCTCGGGACGAAAAGGCTCCTGCAGATATTCAACATCTATTGGACCCCCAACCCCTCACAGCTAGCCAAGCAGACCTCCCAATCCTGCCGAGCATGCGCCCTGGGCAAGGAGATCACCCACACATCAGGCCCTTCAGGACGCATCACTGCCCATAAGCCCTGGGAGTTGCTATCCATGGACGTGGTGGTACCCCTACCACCCAAGGCGGGCTATTGGTACATTATCACCTTTGTGGACACCCACTCCAGGTTCCTCATAGCTTGCCCAGCCAAAGAACACCACACCGTCGCCTTAGCTGAAGCCCTGATCCACCACGTCTTCTCCTACTTCGGAATTCCACAGGCCCTGCACTCGGACAATGCCCCTGAATTCACCAGCGTCGTCTGGGAGGAGCTAGCCAATCTATTCGGCTACCGTATATCTCACTCCTCCCTGTATTGGCTGCAGGGCAACAGGATATGTGCAAGGAGCCAGCGCACCCTAATGAATCAAATCTGGGCCCAAATAGAGGAGACAAAGAATGAAGACTGGCCAGCCCACATCAAGATCATCCAATGCGGAATGAACTCCTGCCCCAGGGAAGATCACATTTCCCCACACGAAAGCGTCTTTGGGGAAGCAGCACTCCTTCCCCTACGCCGACACCTACAACCACCCTCTACTCCTCCCATATCCGATCCCTTCCACCATCTTAAGAGGTGACTCCACCGCAAACAGAACAGCCTAGACCCACAGTCGGATGCTAGGCCCTCCAACACCTACAAGCCAGGTGACACCGTGATGGTGACAAAGCTCCTGTCCCCCACAAACTCGCCCCATATTTCGTGGGAGCCTACACAGACATCCATGTCCCAAACCCCTACCAAGTGATTATAGACTATCACAACACCCCCTGCACATACAGAAACCACCACGTCCGTCCTTTCCATACCCCCGGCCTCTGCCCTGCCAGCCCCACTCATCCTAACTCCATCTCACCTTCCTCTGCCACCCCAGACCCCCCTCTCGATTCCTACAATTGCTACATCACCCCTTCCTCCTCCCTCCCCTCCTCTCCCTCCCCACCCTCATCGACCCCCCCCCATCACACCACATCACACCTCACCACTACCTTCACCAGCACCGCAGCAACCACCCACCCCACCACCCCTGTGCTTCCCTAGCACCCCACTCACCCACCACCCACAGCCTGCCCTACCCCCGCCCACACCACCCCAGACCCAGACGCCCTCAGCTGCCCACCCTTCCCCCCCCCACAGACAACAACCGCAAACCCACCAGCACATCTCCAACGCACTAACACTACCACCCTGCACGCCACCCCAAACACAACTGTTACGACATGAGGCCACACACCCACATCACCACCCACCCCCACCCTCAAAACCACAGTCACCCACTCCAGCTGCCTTTCACGCCCTCCTGCAAAATACACCACCACCCCATCCCCCATCCCTCCACCCTCCTCTCCCAGCTCTCTCACCCCTAACACAACACCTATCACCTTCATGATACACCAGGCTCAGCCATCTTCCATCTCTATCCCCAAGGTAAACCGATGCACATTGCCCCGGCATAAAAGCACCACCACCTCCTCCCTCACTAGCATTCAGCCGAGGCCCTCACCACAACCACACCACCACACCATGAAGATCAGGCGCGTCACCTGGGCCCCAGCCTTCAGGGCAAAACACCCCATCCGCGGGCCCCACCACCTACTCTGCCTCCTCCAGGCCGCCATCCAACTTTCCACCCTCTTCCTCACCTATGCCCCACACCACGACCCGGACAAGATGACCAACCGCTGGAGCACTCTCCTGCAACACCTGACGCCGGGACACAGCACCAAGACCACCCACACATACTACCTCCGGGCACGGGGACGTGACTTTTCCCACAACGACGGTGGTGAAATGACAACAGCGAACAATGACACGATACCCCCAGAAGGCGACAACAGAGGGTTAGATGCAGAGTATGGGGTGTCTGTACCATATGGGCACAAGTCCTGGGTAGCCACGCACCCCTACTCCTCAGAACTGACCTGACCCATACACCTCAGCCTGGGCATACTACCTTCTCACCAGTCCGGCCTGTGTCAGGATCAGGGTGGAGCTGAACCTTACATTCCATACAGCCTCTTGGAGATGGCCTCAAGCCGCTCCAGTTTAGATACGGCCTCCAGCCGCTGCACAATAGAGATGACCTCCAGCCGCTCCACAACAGAGATGGCCTCCAGCCGCTCCACAATCGAGATGGCCTCCAGCAGCTCCACAACGGATATGGCCTCCAGCCGCTCCACAATCGAGATGGCCTCCAGCAGCTCCACAACAGAGATGGCCTCCAGCCGCTCCACAATCGACATGGCCTCCAGCAGCTCCACATACAAGACAGCCTCAAGCTGCTCCACAGAAGAGATGGCCTCAAGCCGCTCCTCAAATGAGACGGCCTCTAGCTGCTTCCCAAAAGAGACGGCCTCAAGCCACTCCACCAGGGCCTCCCGCAGGGTCAGTAACCATCCTGAGGACAAGACACCGGCGATGGCCTCCAGCCACTCTACACCCGCACATCGTCCTCCCGCGTCCACCTGCCGTAGTACCAGTCCCCAGACAGGGAGTCCACCACTGTCAGCCTGGTGGCAGGGCCCTGCATTGTCCCTGGGCCTATTTTCCCTGCAGCCGGCCCCTGAGGAGGACCTGCCCCTGACGGACCCCTTCCCGGAACAATGCCACAGTCCCCTCCTGACGGCAAAGTACCCCAGAGTGGACCGCAGCCCCCGGGTATCCGACAGCGCCCCCAGCTCCCCTGGGCGAGACCCGCCCCACTCCCAGTGAAGGCAACGTGGATCCTCTATCGAGTGGCTTAGAAGGTGTCTGGAGGAGTTGTTTGGCCCCTACCCCACCAGTCAGTCCTCTGCCCCCAGCCCCCAGCACCCAGGGCCCTTCATCAAGCCCATGGGGGACATCAACCTACCTGGACTATAAGTGACTCAGATGTGGATCAGTACGTGGACAGATAGTAGAGTGCCAAAAGTGGATTCATTAAGTGACCGTGTCCAAACAGTGACTTAAAGTGCAGTGTGATAGAAGTAAGGCTCCCGTACCCGAAGTAGTGATATTATTGCTCAGCACGCCCCCCCCCCTTCTCCCTTGTATTTGTGTCAACCTAGATCCTCCCCTCCCCCCCCACCTTTTTGTTCACGGCAACAAGATCAAGTCAGTGCACCCTCCCCCAGTGATCATAACAAGGTTGGACATAAGAACTCTTATGTGACCAGAGCCAGTAATCCTAGAGACTGAGTACCAGTAATAACCCTGAGGCACCTAGAATCATACTGTGAACTGTACCACCCCATATTGTGAACTGTGACGTATCCTGCGAGATACGTTCACCTCATATCAGCAGACCAAGAATGAATGAATCAGAGATATTGTGAGACATTCTATTGCCCTCGTGTATGATTAGTGAATATACGTGTAAGGTGTTGCCTTGAGTTTTTATGCCCTGTTCCTCCTATATTTGTAGTAGCGCCCCGGTCTTAAAAAGAACCCAATACTAGGCCAGGCGTTCTTAGGACGGGAAGCCACCCTAAAAACACCTAGCATAACAGTAGCAGAAGTAGTAATAGTAGTAGTAGTAGTAGTAGTAGTTCTTGTTGCTGCAACCAGCAGGCCTGAAGCTTTCTTTCTGTAGTCATCATCTTCCTATAAGTAGATGGGGAGGGAGGTAGAGCTAAGGAACGCTTTTTAACTTGTCATCAAAAAAGTGCAGAATCTTGCAACTCATCTTTCTGTTATTTCTTCATGTTAGGAAATACTTCTGCTATCATTTAAGTTTTTTTAGAAGCACAGTTTCCACGAAGTACAGAACATATTTGCAAAATCCGTAGCCTACTTTTTTTAGTATCTGCAGATGTTACTAGTGTTGCTGGTGGAACGTTCATCAAGAATCTTGCTCCAGAGGAAACGCTGTCTGCCACTGTAAACAAACTGAGTTACTGATCGTTAAATGCACTTTTTTTTTTTTTTTTTTATGCAAGACTAAATGAGAGCGGGAAATAATGGCCGGTATTTAATGCCACACAAGACTGCTGTGTCCCCAAGCGCTGCCTGAAGTCTAGTCTTACACAGCATATATTATCTAGTCTTACACAGTATATATTTAGTCTTACACAGTATATATTTAGTCTTACACAGTATATATTATCTAGTCTTACACAGTATATATTACATAGTCTTACACAGTATATATTATCTAGTCTTACACAGTATATATTACATAGTCCTACACAGTAAGTATTTAGTCTTACAAAGTATATGTTATCTAGTTTTACACAGTATATATTTAGTCTTACACAGTATATACTTCGTATTATCTAGTCTTACACAATATATATTTAGTCTTCCACATTATATATTATCTAGTCTTACACGGTATATATTACCTAGTCTTACACGGTGTATATTTAGTCTTACACAGTATATATTACCAAGTCTTACACAGTAAATATTTAATCTTACACAGTATATATTATCTAGTCTTACACATTACCGTATAAGTTTAGTCTTACACAGTATACATTACCTAGTCCTACACAGTATATATTATCTATTCCTACACAGTTTATATTACCTAGTCTTACACAGAATATATTATCTAGTCTTACATACTATAGTATATATTTAGTCTTACACAGTGTATAATATAATATATACTGTGTAGGAATAGATAACATTATTATCTATTCCTACACAGTATATATTATCTATTCTTACACAGTATATATTATGTATTCTTACACAGTATTATTATCTAGTCATACACAGTATAATCATTTTATCTATTCCTACATCGTATATGTTGTCTAGTCCTACACAGTATATATTATCTGGTCTTCCAAAGTATATATTATCTAATATTACACAGTATATGTTATCTAGCCTTACACTGTAGGCCTATATGTTATCTAGTACTACACAGAATATTTATCTAGTTTCTACTGGTAATATTGTATCTTTATTTTTACCTGTTATTCGTCTCCACGCCGGACTTAATATTCAGCCAGTTCATTGGTGCTTCAACATTGCTAAGTGTTGTAATTTGGAATCACAAATAATCTTTCCTGATCTCGGCTAAATGGTAAATTTAAGTTGGCAAATATTCTGAAGCTGTGCCATATCTTGCCTCTGACTTATTGTGACAAAATTTCAGCTTACAGCCCTGGCACATAGCAAATAGTAATATGAAGTTACCTTACTATTTTTGCATTCCTCTGCAGTGCCCTCAGTTAGAATGAAATGAATATGCCCGCACAGGAGCCGACTGTCATACAGCAGGACCAACATACGAGCACAACACATGCACGTCCCGCATTGCACCAGGTCGCACCGCCAGCTCAAGATCCAGCCGGAATATTAATATTGCAGATTTGGTGGGTCGTGAGGCAGTTCAGAGCGAGACGGATGTTGAGCGGGAAGGGGTTAAAGTTATTCATGAATTAAGCTGTAACGTATGTGTGTGTTTGAAGATGCATCTCTCTCTCGTAGCTGTGGCCGAGGCGTTTCCAAAAATGTTAGATTATTGGGTTGTAAGAGGAGAAAATTTTCAAGTTGTTCTTGTAGTCGATGGCAGGAGAAAGGTCAAGATGAGTCTGGGGTTTGACTGCAGTTTTGTTCCCAAAGGGGAGCTATCATGAGGAGAAAAAGTAGTACTAAGGTGAGGGCGGTTTATGCTAGCTAACGCCGTGCCCTCTACTCCTGACTTTTCCACTGTGCCTCTCCTGTTTCTTATCGCGTCCCAACCCCTTCAGACCAGTCTCTCCCATTTCACCCGTATATTTGGCTCATGTGTGTGGGCACGTGTATGAGTCTGTGGTGATTTCCATCAGGTGTGTGGTGCGACTTTTCCTTAACGTCATGAAGTGCTGTGTGCGACATTCCCTAGTTAGATTCTCCACTGCAGTTTCCTCCAGCTCTCTCGCCTTTAGGGACGACTTTCCTCAAACCTGTATATCACATATTAACAGTAGTCATGTGGTGTGTTATATTTTAGTGCCTTGACATCGCTTGGTCACGCTAAACTGTTGTACCGACGACAACAGGTAGTAACATATTACATATTCAGTCATAACATATTAATACATGGTATTCATCACAATATTGTACAGATACTGTAGAAACGTAACATATCGTTGCAGTATATTGTATGGAGTTAATACATGGTAATAAAAGCTGAACATACAACATTGCATTGTAGTGATATAATGTATATATATTCATTTACACAATGGTAATATAATGGTAGCACAATGACAAGTCTATAGTAGTCAACTGTATTAAGAACTAGCCCCATATAATGTACCTATTATCTCTCTCTCTCTCTCTCTCTCTCTCTCTCTCTCTCTCTTAAATATATGAGATATATTAATACTGTTATATAAAATGGATACATGTATATCAGTCTTATTACTTATGTATAGTCAGATTAATATTATACAAAATGTTACCTCATAATTTTCCTTCATTTTCTTTTCTTTTTTTTCTTTTTTTCTGCATATATAATCTACAATACATACGTAATGATTTCAAGAGCATATAAAATTGCAGTCAGTTCTGCAGTATACACTGAAGTAATGCCAGGAAGGCTGCCGCCCCAACTAAAGGAAGGGAAGACAACACCAAATCCTACTCCAGCATCAGTCTTAGTCCCGTCAGTATAGACGGGGACAGAACCCTCATGAATGGAGGCATGTTCTATAAAGAGAAAGGACACCTGAGAGGGAAGTGAGTCCTTTTTTCAACAACGGACCTACAAAATGCCACACGAGGGAGAAGCCAAGAACCCACCCTTGGGATCCGATGTGGACAAATTGCCAGTCTCGGGACAGAGAGGGCTAACATAACAGACCGGACCCTGTAACCAAATGGCTTTGGAAAATTAGGACGGGTGTCATAAACTGAAGATTGCGAATCCTGGGAGATGATGGCACAAGAAATTGAGTCTGGAATGCGGTGAAGATGATACCAACACCTCATCATTAGCAGCTGGCATTGCAAATCCAAGGGGAGTAGACCATCATCCACTAACAAACTGGAAATTGGGGATGATCTGAATGCCCCGGTTGCCAGACGTACATCAGCTTGATGCACAGAATTTAACAACCGGAGATGGGCATCTGTTGCAGAGGAGTAGACCTCACATCCATATTCAAGTTTAGGAAGAATAAGAGACCTATGCAAGAGGAGCAGGGTCTGACGGTCAGCACCCCAAGAGGTATGAGCTAAAACCTTCAAAAGACTCATAGCTTTAAGACAAGCCACCTTAACAGAATGAATATGAGAAACCCAAGTTAGTCATCTATCAAACAAAAGACCCAGAAACCGCTTCTCTTCCACGCAGGATATTCTCCGACCATAGAGATACAAGTCCAGGTCTGGGTGAACCCCTCGAAGATGACAAAAATGCATAGCCACTGTGTTTGTTAAAGAAAAACGGAAACCGAGAGACTCTGCCCAATCAGAAATTCTATTCAGAGCAAGCTGCAACTTCCTCTCTATCAGAGACATTCTAGAGGCGGTGAAGGAAATTGAGAAGACATCGACATATAATGATCCTTGTCCACTGTCAGGAAGTACACTGATTAAACTGTTAATGGCTATAACAAATAGAGTAACACTTAGGATACTTCCTTGTGGTACTCCATCTAGTTCATGGGCATTAGAAAGCACTCGACCCACTCTGACCCTTAAAATACAGTTAGATAAAAACTGTTGTATAAAAATAGGCAAGCGCCCATGAAGACCAAACTCATGAGGAGAAAGTAAAATGCCATGATGCCAAGCAGTGTCATATGCCTTCTCCAGATCAAAGAAAACCGCGACCTGGTGTTGGTTAGTGGAGAAAGCCTCACAGACAGAAGATTCCAAGGACAGTAGTGCATCAGAGGTAGATCACATTTTTCGAAAACCATACTGGGCAGGGGATAATAAGTCACCTCTCTCCAAAAACCCCACAAACCTAACATTGACCATCTTTCACAGAACTTTACATATACAAGTCGTTAGAGAAATAGGCCGATAATTCGTTGCCTGTAGGTGGTCCTTACCTGGTTTGGGGATGGGGATAACCACAGCAACACCCCAACAAGCCGGAAGCTCAGCAGAACACCAGATCTTATTATACAGTGAAAGCAAAAACAAAAGGGACTCATCAGACAGGCGATGTAGAAAGGCATAAGGAATATCATCATAACCAGGAGAGGAATCATGGCACTGTTACAGAGCGGCCTGGAGTTCAGAAACTGAAAATGGAACATTGTAAGGCTCTCCCCCAACAGAGGTAGAACTGAGACCACAAGACTCTAGGCGCCAACAGTAGCAAGCCAAAGGCGTATCTTCATTCTTCCGTGACACACTGGCAAAATAATCAACCAGCAACTCTGCAACAGCAAAAGGATCAGCCACAGTTCCACCTGCTGCAGATAAAACGGGAGGAAATGGAACAGTAAATTTCCCTGAAATTTTCCATACCCGGTTCCACACCTGGGTGATAGAAGTATTTGAATTGATGGAGGAAACATAACCCTTCCAGGATGAAAGCCTGGCCTCCTTTAAAACCCGCCTCATATAAGCTCATGCTCTCCAATTCGCCATCATATACTGAGGATCCCCCCGGTGATGATGAAGTTGAGAGAAGGTGACTCGTTTGGCTCTCACTGTGGAATTGCACTCAGAGTTCCACCAAGGAACCGGACTTTTAGGAAAATGACCCTTCATTTTTGGAATAGATAATAGGGCTGCTGAGAGCAACATGTTATTGAAATATGACACTGCCTCAGTAAGACAGCCAAATTCATTGACAGAAGGGGAAATGGAATTTCCCTGAAACGTGGCCAGTCAGCCTTATCCAGAAGCCAGCGAGGAAGACGTGGCTGAGGTCCACCTGCACCAGCAGTTAAGAGTAAAGGAAAATGGTCGCTGCCATACAGGTCTGGCTACACATCCCAGTTAAAATCTAAAACAGCATCAGCTGAACATAAGGACAAATCAATGGCAGTGAAAGTTCATGTCTGGCTATGGAAATGTCATTTTATTGGAGTTTAAAATGCCCAACTCCTCATCTTCCACTACAGAGGCTAGCATTACACTCCGAGGTTTGGCCTCACTGTTACCCCCATAGTGGATGATGACCATTGCTATCTCTTATTAATAGAAAGGGAGAAGGAAGGCCATGAATACGGCATTCCAAGTCCACCCCTTCAACAGTAGCACTGGGAGGAAGATAAAGACTGCAAACTTTATACTGCTGACGTAAAAACATCCGGACAGCAACTGCCTGCAGGAGACCAGAAGTATCCAGATGACTATATGGAATATCCTGGTGGAGGAAGATAGCAGTCCCTCCATGACGACCTTGGCCTGGCACAGGATCAGAATAAAAAGATTTTAGCCAGAAGGACTGGGAGGAACAGCATCACCAACCATGGTCTCCTGGATACACATGCATAAAGGAGTAAATTGAGAAACTAGATGACACAGTTCCTCATAGCTGGCATGTAAACATTGACAATTCCACATGATGATAGAACCCATAGTGGAAGGGAAAATGATGATTAAGTGCGGGACTGTACACCTCCTGACATACGAGCAGGTTTGGAATGATGCTTAGGAAGGCCCTTGGGAAGAGACTGCTCAGCACCAGGAACCCTCACCCTATGTCGAGCATACTTGGTCAAACGTGAGGACGAGGAAGAGGAAAGTTTTACAACATTCTTCCTCTGAGGTGGAATAACATTCGGCTTGGAAAGCGGCTTGGAGGCCGCCTTGGGTGATGTGGGATGGCCAGTGCCACTATTAGAAGCCCTAGAAGTGGAAAGAGTGTCGGCAGGATTAGAACCCTGTGAGAATGACTTTGTATTTTTCAGAACTGAAGCACCAACGGTTTCTCCAATACCATCTGCATGTGGGGACTTGACCACAAGTGAACCACCAGCTGCATCTTCCACCTGGCTAGACCCCTCAGGCTCTGAGGACTCTGACGAGTTACGGTGACATTTACTGGGTACAGAAGGAGCCTTGTGCATACTGGACAAGACAGGATGAGTTACATCAACGTGTACATCCACCATCACCACAGAAGTGTGCAAACTGTCAGCCTCTGAAGTGGCGGTAGAAACAGTTGGAGCAGTGGGTGGGAGAGGGACATTCTCACATATTGTATATTAGTAATTCCAGGCGTAATATCCGTCAAATCAGTAGTTCGGGAAGTGGTCACTGTAAAAGGTCGTGGCAACTTCTGGGTCACAGTACAATGTACAGGCGCCCCAGAAAGGACAGAAGCATAAGTAATCCCAGGCTGAAAGAAGAGAGTCTGGGCCCTTCTCTTTGCTTCTGGAAAGGAAACCTTCTCACGTGTGCGAATGCTCAAAACTTCCTTTTCAAGGCGGTAGCAAGGACAGTTTTTAGACGATACAGCATGAGGACCCCCACAGTGATAGCATTTAAGGGGTCCTGGGCAGTCACTGGTATGACTCGATTCGCCACAGGAGATACAGACACCAGGAAGGCCAGCCAGTGCACACCTACAAAATTTGCTAATTTGTCCATACCCTTGACAGTGGAAACACCGCTTTGGGTTCGGAACATAAGGCTTCACAGGAAGAGAGAGCCAAGGAAGTTTCATGGAAGCAAGCAACGTTAAGCAGTCAAAAGAGCTTTGGAGTTGGGGTCAGAACACCATCGATCTTCTTCCGTACCCGGTCAACCTTTACAACACCATAAGAGCATAGTTCTTCCAGTAACCGTGATTCAGGGTATCGGAGGAGGTCCCGGGAGTACATGACCCCCTTACACTGGTTAAAAGTGGCATGAGGTGTACAGGATACACTGTGACCGGGAACGGAGGTCACAGTCTGGAGACATGAGCTCTCTTCTGGGAAGGAAGCCTCAGTTAGGAAGCTACCATCCCTTGAGTGGATATCACTGGTTCACGGCCACAGGCAGACACAATGGCACAATACAGGTTGAAGATGTCGATATCCAGCACTGAGCCACCTGCAAAGGATATCAGCACTAGATACTTCTTGAAATTTTCTTTTACTGCGCCTTCTGGTCCGAACCTCGGAGCCAAACCAACCTGACGGGATCTCCTCCCAGTCCCAGTTGAATGCTGGAGCAGAGGAGGGAAGTCTCCAGGGGCCTGAAAAGGCTCCAGAGTGGCAATAAGGGGTGCAGAGTCTGAGAATTGGCTGGGGACAGATCCCTCGTCATCAACAGTTTTATTTAATAGTGCCATGTGATACAGCAAAAAACTTCATTCCCCCACCCCTCCACCCACCATGGAGCCCAATAAGGGGAGGTCGTATGCCAGGGACAACACCACTGGTGACCCCAGAGATAGTGGGAGAGTATATGTGGGTAACCACCAGGGGACCTGGGCAAGGGTGACTCCAGGACGATAGGAACCTCAGTGCCCACTTGACCCTAACCAACGCATGACCAGCTGATTGACCTGGTCGGGCCCAACCAGGCCGCCCGTCTAACCAGAATAAGGGACCAGAGAGGTGTATTGCTAGCTGCAGGGCACATCGTGCAACATCGCTCAACCCCCAGGACTCCCGTCTTCCAGCATTACGGGATGCCACACATGGCAAGCACGTGGGGAGGCAACAGTCTCACCCTAGATGGCAATGGGGAGGGACTAACATCACCAGCAGGTCTCCTCCACCAGTGATGTAGGGGGTGCTTGGTCCACGTGGCCAACAAATGCTGAACCCTGCAAAGGTAGGCTTGCTTCCAAAGTAGGTGGCATAGCCAACCACGCTTCAAGCCCTGCCACCATGTCAAGGTGACCTCCTGCAGCGGGGATGTGAAGATGTTCACAGGACAAAGGTTTGCAGCATGTAAGGATGTATGACACTTCCGTTCAATCGTTGATTCACAAGCGAAGGTGACAGTGTCCTGTCTCTTGGAGACCATGATGCGTTCTGTGTAGGTGATGATGATGATGGTGACCAAGGTGTCATTCATCTTAGAAAGAAAAGGGTATATTTGATAGACTGAACATATCATCTGTTATAAACTATTACTGATGTTGGTGTTCGAGTCGCTTCTAGGTATGGATAATATAGCATGAGATTCATGTCCTGAAACAAAGGCTTCAAACCATGTATATGTTTGCCTTGACTGATTGTTTGACATACAGTAGACTGTAAACTTGATGTAAGTTAATGATGATCTTGCCACTACCAGCATTTGCAATACCTTTCATCAAAGCTTGTATAACTGAAATATTATTAATTAGCTAATCCAGTCATGCTGAGGTTGATGATAGTTATGATTCACATTATAAACTGGTTCTTGGAGAACAATAATTTTGCTGGTTGTTTCACTTATAAAAGGAGTTTAAATCGATACCTAGTTCATGTAAGTGCTGTATTGTGGCATTTGTAGCAACAGTTGCACCTGTTTTTGTTTGTTTGTTATGAGATCTTAATTTATTTCTGTTTATATCAATTTGATCTAGTTTATTGTCACCGTTTGTGTTCAGTTTTTCGGTTGTGTCCGAGGTTACATAATTGCTGCCTAAATTCCTTGAGTCCTTTTTTAAAAGATCGATATGAATATGCTTTTCTTTGCCACTCCACAGGGACTTAATTACTACCGTATTGGTTGTTCTCTCAATTAGCCTGTTTGGGCGTTCAGACTTCGGTAATAATGAGAATGATGCCATGACAGTGTCACCTATGCTGATAGTTGATTCTTTTGTCTTTTTATTAAATGACTCCGTCATTTCTTCCTTGGACATCGATAATTTTTTTTTTTTTTTTTTTTTTTTACCATTTTGTGAAGCTCTTGGAATTCACGCAAACAGAGTTTAGGATAATCGTCATAGTTGTATACAGGCAAATTTTCACCTTCTAGAATCTCGTCCGGTAGCCGTTTGTCTGTCCCGTAGATAATGAAATAGGGTGTGTCTCCTACAAACTTGGTTAGTGCACAACTGATTGATGCTTCCACTCTGGGAATCCATTCATCCCAGCTTGCATAATTTTCATTGAGAATGCGTCGTAGCACATCCAACACTTTCTTTTGTCTCTCTACCAACCCACTGCATGCTGGGTGGTAGGCTAGGACATTGATCTTTTTATGTATTGTATTGTTTACATGTTTTATGTAAGATTTCAGAACTAAATTCACCTCCGTTATCACTTATTAATACCTTCGGTACGGTGAATCTACAGATAATATGGTCTATGATTACCCTTGCCCCTATTTACCAAAATCACATATATTGAGAGATGATCTGTAGCAACTAAGAGATACTGATTATTACTGTAAGATATGAGTAACTTAAGTCAACCACGACAACGTCCCACGGTTGGTTAGGTACAGGATACTTCACTATAGGTGCAGGTGTTAACGTGTAATCTTTGTGTTTTGCACGACTCGCACCTGTCAATGTGACTGTGTATGTCTCTGCGCAACGATGGTCAGTAGTACAAAATCCGGGCTTGTCTGACCATCCTGTCTTTGCCAGGATGTCCTGCATGTGGACTATCGTGTATTGTCCTTGAAATGTGAGGTATTATTTCATCGGGTACCATTAGTTGTCTGTTAATTTTTTCTATGATTTGGTTGTCTTGGAAAGATCCTATATACGGCACTGTCGACTATCGTGAATTCTTCGAGTGGTATACGTAGCTTGGGTAATTGTATGTCCTCGCCACTCCAATTTGTATACAGTATAACTTTAGACCACGTTGGATCATGTCTCTGCTTTCGAGATTTCGTCATGGTTAGGGATTTTTTTCCTTTGACCTAACGTTGCGAGATAGCAGTCGCTGGGTTCCTCGATAATGCTTCCGCAGCTAAATTGACTTTGTCCTGTGTATAGTGAATATATACAGTTGCGGACATATCAAACAGATACACCCCGTCCACCAGCGAGGTGGTGTAGTGCTCTCCGCATCTGGTAACACTGATTGGTATGGAACTTCACCAGTTTTGTTCGGTCGCTAGGACGAACCGAACACCGTGATCATTCCCGCTGTGCGCAGTTATTAGTGGTATATTTAAGCAATGTTCCGTCAGAAAATATACTGATGATAGCAAGTTCTTTAATATTGTCACAAAATACACTCTCTATATAATGGCAGTTATTATGAATGACACGGATTTCATGAGTGGTTTAGTTTCGAGTCATGAACCATGCAACAGTTAATAAATCATCACATGTTATAGTTGCCAGCTTCCCCACAGCTATAAATGAACAGAAAATTATCGTGACGCCCATCCTCCCTACCGTGAACCTGACATTGGTAGACCTTTGAAATCGAAGCAAGTTCACTACATACAGGAGGTGGCGCGACAGGGGGCGGCAGATTGGGAACCTGGGAGACAGGAGGAGGGAGGTGGGTGAGGAATGGGGCCATAGTGTTCGAACTGGGGGCTAGAGGAGAGGGGTGATGGGGTAGGGGAAGGTGGACTTTGGTAGTGGACGGGAGCTACAGTGGGAAGGATAGATGACAAGGTGGCGACTGGGCCAAATCAGTGTTTCACGGAGAATATAGAATTTTACAGTCAGACCATGAAACATTATGTTGACGTTGCCAAGTGTTGTTATTGACCATCATGGTTTGTAACAATTCACGACACACTTTCCACTGGATGGCTAAGTACCCCTGTATTATGAGTATCGTGACAATTTGCTAATGTGCAAATATATTACATGTCCCTACAGGTTGTCAGATGTTACAGATGTTGTCATAGTGATCGGGAATTACTCTTGTAGCCTCTTGCGTGGTATTAAAATGGATGACAACTGATACTGCAGACAGAGTAGGGATAAGCCTATGTAGATTTTTCCTTTATCACCAATAAATATGAACAGTCTGATAATAATGATGGTCCCTATGGTTCTCATTATTATCTGTATGGCAAAGGTGGATTTACTTAACCCTGGTTTATGTTACCGTTTTCAGTATGCCGTGTTTGGCTGTTGATTTAAGAGATTGCCAGTGGTTATTAGTTATGTTTAGGTTCATATTGAGCAACTGTCGTATGCCGGAAGCATTCCTTCACAAACCCTCGAACCAACAATGGAGGAACAAGGTTGTAATGTCTGCAGTTATCCAGTCTGAGCACTTGCATATTACATCAATTGTGCCATCAGTTACATAAATCGCTGTTATTAAATGCAAACACACACTTCATCTGCAGTGTGTTTTGTTATGCTAAACAACCACTCATTATGCTAAACAACCGAGTGGCGTTCACACTGTATGAAATAGACAGGATAAAGATAAACACAAGGGCCACTGACCTGTTCACAGAGAGCAACTACTGAGCCACACATCTCAGCAGTGTCTGAACATGGAGCTGTTGCCCAGGCTGAGCAACGGTGTATATTACAATCCACTAAAGAAAACTGGTGAACCACTGTCGTTGATGTATAAACTTGTAATCCGCGGTTCATGGTGGAGCAGTCATTATGGCCATCTCCCCTCCCCGTCAGTACCCGTCTGAGTGCACGCAGTTGTCGGGAAAAGGGAAGGGGGGACAGTAAAATAGATACTGAGTTGTGAATCAGATTGTTTAACAGTTACACGTCCTTCATACCACAAATTACTCTGTCACTATAGGGTTAATAGTAATCCGACATAAAGATCATATAACACAGCCGATAAGGCATCTCTCTACCCACCTATTAGCCCATCCCAGTATCGCCACATATGTTCTGGGACCCAGTCATTCCCCCCCCCCCAGTAAATCACGTGTTGGTTTACACCGGTGCCATACAGATATTTACGAGAACCATAGGTACGAATCACTACTGTTAACTATTATTTATTGTGGCAAGAGAAAATTCCTCCCTCATCCTCCTCTGCCTTCGATATCAGTCGTCATCCACGATGTTACTACATAAACGCAACAAGAATAGCTCCCAGTCGCTATGACAACAGGTGTGACATCAAACAAACATTCTAGGAGCGTTTCATATATCACCATGTGATGACATAGTCGTCATCATACACAAATACTGCAGGGTTTCTGTAATATGGAAGTGCTACCCTATGGGGAGTAGGTCGTCCTTTAGACGATATAACAAAACATGCTGATAGACTGTGTAACGTGCCAAGGTTTGCATAACGTTTGCCTGACTATCAAATTCCATAATCGACGTTCAACTATAGCAGATTTGGCACCATGTCACCAGTGTATCATTTATCCATTCCATCATAGTTTCCTGCCACAGTGCGCTCTCCTCAACCCCATCACTCGTCTCCTGTAGAACCCCCTCCCACCAGCCAGACCAGTATTGCTCCCTCCTCCTGTCTCCCAGGGGCCCCACCCTGCCTTCTTCTGTAGTGCCACCTAAAGAGGGTTAACAGTTTCAGGTTCGCTGTCAAGGAGGATGGGGGGTCACGGTAATTATGTGATTATTACGATAGGTATGGGAATGCAAACTGTTATTATGGCTTATATGCTGGCCGTCGGTAAATGTTATATGGTTCGTGATGTTTGTCGAAAGTCATATTTACGAAACCTGTTTCATGTGAATAAATTACGAATATGTATGATGTGAAATTATTGTTATATTCACAAAACGTTGCAATTTTCAGTATATTGTCAGGCGGGACATTGTTTATATACCACCAATAACTGCGCACAACGGCAATGATCACGGCGTTCGGTTCGTCCTAGCGACCAAACGAAACCTGGTGAAGTTCCATGCCAATCAGTGTTACCAGATGCCGAGAGCATCACACCACCTCGCTGGTGGACGGGGTGTTGCTGTTTGATATGTCCGCAACTGTACATCGTGATTTTCAACCGTGCATTTCCATCTTGCTCTCTTCCCAGAGAAAAGTTTTTCTTGGAACATGCCCACGAGTAGTTTATGGTCAGTGAATGGGTGAATTTCGTAGCCATTTGCCAAATCTTGAAACTGTCACCTCGGTCCCTGGATAAAGGGGATGGTAGGGAAGGGAGGGAAGGTTAGGTAATCTTATTAAGTGCATGTGTATTCTTGTTTTCTTTGAGGTCAGACTGAATAGTTCTGCTAAGATGTTTGATCGTTCCAGCTCCCTTCGATTTTGTACAATAATTGTTGGATGACATTTCTGGTGAAATTTCATCTATGAATTCGTTGTCATATTCTGTCCTATCCATGTGTGGGAGTAATAGGATATTCTCATTCCTCATGGTTCTCAAACCTAATAACGTGTTAGCTGTTATTGCTAAGTTCTCTACTGTAATAGAAAATTAGTGATGATTGATGTCATAGTCTCTGTAAAACTAATGTCTAACTGTATCATGCCCTTTGTGGTTATTTGTTTGTCATCTACCAGACATCGGGTAATCGTAATCTGTAATCGTAATCGATTGTAATCGATTACAGACTTTTGTGTAATCGTAATCGTAATCGATTACTTAGGCTTTTTTTTTCCAAAGTAATCGCAATCATAATCGATTACTCTCATATTGTAATCGTAATCATGGTTACTTTTACGACTACAAGGCCCCAGATAAGTTATTCCACAGATACTCGTCAAGAATAAAATACTGTAGTTCAGTGTCGAACAATCCATAAGTAATATGGAAACAAAAGTGAATTGTAGGTTATCACTTAGAAGCTTCCATATAATATCCTACCTAAGCTGGAATAATATCACCTGGGAAGATCTCAGTTGACAGAAAAGTTAATAGAATGAAAGGATCAACGACAAAGTGAAGAAAAGTCTCGGTTCTTGAATTATTAAAACACATTTGTATTCCAAATCGGCAAAAAAATAAAGGAGCAACTGACTGGGTATAGCACTGTACAGTATATTTTTATCCACAGTAACAATCGCCCTAGGCTCTGCAGAGCTTAACTCTATGTTCTTCCTTACGCAGGCAGTTCTTATTAAAATGATTTGCATATAAGATATATATCCTTAGAAAATATAAGTTTTATCTTACTGGACGATGTTTTTGCTTTTAAAAACTAACTTCAGCTATTTACTTAATCAATGTCAAGTACATAAGAAACGTGCTTATAATTATATAATGCATAACAGTACATGTGATCATGACTGTAATCATGATTACTTCCTATGTAATCGTAATCGTAATCGATTACTCTTACTTTTACTGTAATCATGATCGTAATCGTAATCTGAAGTTTGCAAAGTAATCGTAATCGATTACAATACCCATGTAATCGCCCCATGCCTGCCATCTACAGCATATAAAATCTAAATTAGATTCGTCCACGAAGGTGACTTTCTTAATTTAAAAATCCTCCCTAATTCTTCATGTGTTATTAAATTCACTGGTAAGCCTGAATCCAAGGATAATGAAGTCTTTTGATCTTCACAGGAAGCGGACACCAAAATACACTCATCTCCGTGTATGCCTCCTATATGCACTTTAGGATTGTTTTTCTTTATGTATGGTCGTTTTTGTAGTGGCATGCCCTTCCCCAGCTTAAAAACACATACTGACCTTTCAACTGTCTTGCAATGTGATGTCCAGTATCCTGTGAGTTTATGCCTTCTGCAATATGGCTGCACCCCTTTCTCTTTATCTCTATCTTCCTTGTGTATAACACTCAGCTTTCATGTGACTGGGATTAGCACAGTAATAACACAGAGTAAGCCTATCTCCCGAATGTGACCCACGAGATGACTTTCCATATTGTGGTTTTTCTATGGCATGGTTTCTGCTTCGACTTCGTGCAAATTTTTTAGGCTGCCTGTGGCCCGGTGTTTGAGAATGCTACCTTGATGTCAAATGTTGTTTTCTTTGTCTGTTCCCGGGTCACTATCTTTTTTGTTCTGTACTTGTTCTAGATGTATTCATAGCTGCCACTGTGTCTGTAATTCTCATCCTTGTTGTATTGGACTGTGATATTTCACTCACTCCTGCTTTGCTGCAATTCATCACTACCTCGTTCGTAAAATCTAATAATCACTTTCCTGGAGTATAAGAAACTGCTTTGCTTATCTTGAGTGCCCTATCAAGTAATTTACACAACGCAGCTGCGTAACCAAGGACCTCTTCCCATCAGCTGTTATCCATTTTTTTTTCTTTACTGGCTAACAGTGTTCTCTTAATTGTGGCTACATCTGTCGTTATTTCACCCTTATTTCACCCATAACAGGTTTTGTGGTATGTTGTCTCATAAGATCCACGATCATATATAATTATGGAGTTATACCAAGCAAAAAATTTATACCTCCGGAAAATTTCTTCAGGAATTCTGTTTTAAACTTTTCATATTTCTGAGCTCGCCAGGGTTTATCAGATCTAAGCAAATCGCCAGCTGGGCACCTTGCTTGGTTAATCCTCAGTGAAAAAAACAGCTATCTTTTCATTCTCATCTGTTATATGCTTTTTGACAAAAAGTTGTTCACATTCATTTAGAAGTGACTGTAAGGGCCAAGAAAAACGGCCTAATAATTATTGTAATAATTATTGTAATATTTGTATGTTATCCCAGACTGTTATATTCACCCTAATTTGGTAAGATTCAATGCGTTTCATTTGTAAGTCTTTACAGTCAGTAATTCGTTTTTAAAATCTCGATATTAAGTAATTGGAGCTTCATAAACCTTTATTTTGGTCTCGTCTCGTTATCTTTTAAGTTCCTGTTCTGTTTCATTTGTTTACTTACTGTTTCATTTGCTTCATTAACTTTGATTTATGTATCTCACGAGAATTTTCGAACTGACTGAAGGCTATATAAGGGCGTCTGTGACCCATTAAATTGGGACTTTGATGCATGGTCGTGGAGAGTTTAGACGTGTTTTTCTGGCTCTCCTCTAGTTTTCAGGGCTGCCTCACCGGCATTAGCTTTTTTTTTTTCACCCTTCTGGTGACACTTAGGATAGCTAGTACTAATTTTCCTCCCTACCCTTGCTAGAGATATAGTAAGTGTCTATATCTTTTTACTAAGATTGCCTTTGCTTACTCGCCCACGGAGGGTCCCCCCCACTGATCGCTCTGGGGTGTGAAGTAACACGGTCGGGCCTCCCTGGAGTGGTTTGAGAGGGCAATCTTAGCCATAGGTGTGTTGTCCTGGTTTTTTTGTCCCTTGTTTGTTATTTCTCTTTCTTCCCACTTCCCCCGTTAGGGGGAAGTGGTTACTATGGCGGACGCCACTGCTGCCTCCCCCTCCTTCAGGGGGGGAGGTAGTCCTGACCGACTCCCGACTGTCTCACGGACGGACTACCCCCAGACTGAACGGCCCCGGACCCGCCCTTTGCTAGACATTGATGTAAATAATGCGAGTTTTGTTTTGTTGCACGCGGTTGGTTCTACTCCCCTGTCCAGCCTCAATCCCTTCATTATCAAGAAGGTGATTGATGGATGTGCAGGAGAGGTAGAACAGGTCAAAAAACTTGCTAGCGGAGATCTCCTAGTAAAGACTGCAAACTCGTCCCAGGTTAAGGATTTGATGAAGATGAGCAAATTCCATTGCTATGATGTTGTGCCGTCGATCCCTCACTCCATGAATTCCTGCAAGGGAGTCATCACTTGCAGGGACCTCATGGCCATGGAAGAGGACGACATCGTACGTGAACTTGCTCATGAAGATGTAATTGAAGCCCGTTTCATCACTAGATTTTCCGAGGGCAGGAGGACGAAAACGGCAACTGTTATATTGACTTTCGGTAAAGTGACTCTCCCAACCCATATCAAAGTGGGGTATGAAATTGTTAACGTACGGACATACATCCCCAACCCACTTCGTTGTTTACGATGTCAGTTATATGGACACCATGAAAAGTCTTGTCGGGCTTCTCAATCAGTCTGTGGCAAGTGCGCAACGCAAGGTCATGATGCTGACCATTGCACATCAGAGGGTGTCAGCTGCTTTCACTGCAAGGGTGCTCACTTCACTTCCTCTAGGGATTGTCCCAAGTGGAAGGAGGAGAAAGAGGTCTGTGCGGTGAAGGCGACTGAGGGTGTCTCTTTCTACGAAGCAAGGAAAAAGGTGAAGGAGTTGCATGCAACTCCCACACCGAATAGGTCCTATGCTTCGGCAGTGATGTCCCGCCCTGTGATGTGCACTGTGGAGACGCAGACTGATCTCGTGCTTGTTAATCAAGTCACTCACTCTACCTCCACCTCCACCTCTAAACCTCCTGTAAGATCCAACTCTCTAACTGACCTCCCCAAAGCTTCATCATACTCACAGGCCGCTGCTGCTTCTCAGTCAGTCAAGCCTAAATCGAAGCCTGACAAGACTGTAAAACATAACTTCACCACCCTTTCAAAGCCACGTCCTCATGTCCTCCCTGCTCCTAGCCCAGCGAGGGAGAGGAAGAATAGCTCTTCCTCGGTGGAATCTGGGAGCCTTGTTATTGACCAAAATATGGAGGTTTCCGTCAGCAAGCACCGGGAAAGGTCCCCCGGTAGCCACTCGCCTGGTCGCGGGGGCATAAAAAAACTAAACACACTGGCCCCCGTAAATCTTAAACCGCCGCATTCACTATACTACAGTGGAATTGTAGAAGTATTGGGAATAAGTTACACAATATAGCAATCTTGCTTTCTATACACAGGCCAGACGTTGTTTGTTTACAGGAGACGCGCCTGGAGGATCACCCTGATCCTCCACAGTTCAAACACTACCACTCGTATAGAAGATATGAAGGTCACGGAGTAGCCATATACACACATAAATCACACCCACAAACGGAAGTGATTCTAAATTCTACTCTGGAAGCTGTCGCGTGCAGAGTAAAATTTAATAACACGTATCTGTCTATTTGCTCTCTGTACTGTCCTCCACATGGCCCCATTGATAGTGATGCTTTAAATTCACTAGTTGAACATCTCCCTGGGAATAAGTTAGTGTTGGGCGATTTTAACGCCCATCACTATCAATGGGGTAGCTTGAGGATCGATGGTCGTGGGGAGCAAGTAGCCGACCTAATACTACAGTCCAACCTCTGTCTTCTGAACGATGGTAGAGCGACTCGTGTAGATGATCGTACTGGTAACTTTTCGGCCATTGACTTATCTTTGGCCTCCCCTGGTATACATCAAGATCTCTCATGGGACCCTTACGACGACTCCTTGGGAAGTGATCATTTACCCATCTGTCTTTCTTATACACGCGACATCATTTCGGACCCTCCACCTCCAAAATTTAACTATAAGAAAGCAGATTGGGGATCCTTCTCAAGGATCGCCAATTTAGATATATCTGGGGAGACCATAGATGTTAAGGTCGAAAATATAACTACTTCCATATTACACGCAGCTGAGGCTGCTATTCCCAAGACTTCTACAGTTCATGCGAAGCATAGAGCACATTGGTGGACGCCGGATTGCCGACAAGCATTAAGAAAACGCAATAGGAGATACAGGATTTTTGATAGTCAGCCCACTGAGAAAAATTTTATTGCATACAAACAGGCACGGGCTGAGGCAAGGAGAATAATAAGAAGGGCCAAACGTGACTCCTGGCGGTCCTTTGTGTCCACGGTGACTCGTACAACACCATTACGTAAAGTCTGGTCCACCATAAGAATATTAAATAATAAAGGCCCATATTTCCCCATTACCACCTTGCAAGTAAATAATAACATCTATGACGAGCCCGTGGACGTTGCTAACATCCTCGCCAGGAGTTTTTCTCATGTAAGTAGCTCAGCCAATTATGACCCGCGTTTCCAACATCATAAACGCACGGCTGAGCTACAGATATTAGACTTTGCCACAGAAGACGTAAACTCCCAGTACAACCAAGAGTTTACGCTAGATGAACTGCTCCTTGCCCTTAAATCCTGTAAAGACACCAGCCCTGGACCAGACACCATCACGTACGGTATGATCCAGCATCTTAATCAGGACAACCTGATTAAGATGTTAGCATTGTACAATGAGATTTGGGCGTCTCGAACGTTCCCAAACTCATGGCACTTTGCGCACGTCATACCGATACCCAAAGAGGCTGGTCGTCTTATGAATCCCACTTCATTTCGTCCTATTGTGTTGACTTCTTGTCTATGTAAGGTCATGGAACGAATGGTTAACAATAGGCTTCTTTTTGTTTTAGAGTCGAAGAATTTGTTAAATGATCAACAATGTGGCTTCCGTAAATACAGAAGTTCACTAGATCATTTAATGAATTTGGAGCATTGTATTGCAGAGGCATTTGCCAATAAAGAATTCATGATAGGGGTGTTCTTGGACATCCATAAAGCCTATGACATGACATGGCGACACGGTATACTAATGAAGCTCTATGCTTATGGTTTAAGAGGAAATTTGCCTGTTTTTATTTCAAATTTCTTAAGGGACAGAACTTTCTCTGTCAAATTGCCCCGTAACGTAACATCGGATATATTTATCCAGGAAAACGGGGTGCCACAGGGAAGTGTGCTTAGTCCTACTTTATTTAGTATTATGATCAATGATATTCTGTCATCAGCTCCCATCCCGAGGAATCTTAAATACTCACTCTATGCTGACGATTGTGCAATATGGCACTCTTCCCGTAATGCACAATTTTCGGCTGGGCGGATTCAAGCAGCCCTTGACTCCGTCCACCAATGGGCCTTGCAGTGGGGATTTAAGTTTTCCGTACGTAAGTGTGCCGCTATAGTTTTCACTAATCGTAACGTACCTAATTTGTGCTTAACTTTGGATAATCAGGCGGTACCTTTTCAAAATTCTGTAAAATTTTTAGGAATACATTTTGATCGTAGAATGAATTTTAAACTTCACGTTAATACTTTGCTTGCTCGTTGTGATAAACCGTTAAATGTCCTCAAGTACCTAGCGGGTACTACCTGGGGTGCCGACAGAAAATCTTTATTAATGGTGTATAAGTCCCTTATTCGATCAAAGCTAGACTATGGCGCACAGGTGTATGGCTCGGCATCTGATGCCACGCTGAAAGGATTGGATGTGTTACAGAATAAATGCTTGCGAATGTGTCTTGGAGCTGTCCGGTGTACCCGTGTGGCTCGTATGGAAGTGGAGGCGAATGTGCCTCCCCTCCGTATTCGCCGTGACCACCTGGCATTTTCCTATGGTGTAAGGACATTTAGGAAATGTAATATCGGCAATGTGGCCTGTACCCCCCTGCATCAATACCACCACCTTCTGCGGGGGGTGCGTCGGCCACTTGCCACTCGCCTCCACTTACTGACTCAGGAGCTTGATGTGGACCCCAGTGACTGTGACAAGTTGGTGCTAAAAAATATAGCGCCTTGGGAGCCACCCGGCTTTACAGTCGATGTCACATGGCTCCCAGCACCAAAGGCCAAGGCGCCGGAGGCGGAGGTCCACCACTTGTTTCGTAACATCATTGTTCGTCACTTGGGGTCCCATCAATTGTACACCGACGGCTCCAAGTCGAGTGAATGTGTGGGTGCAAGTGTGTGGTCGACTGAATGTGCCCTCAGGTATCGGTTGCCGACTCATACATCTGTGTTTACTTCAGAACTTTTGCTATTGACAAAGCCATAGACTATGCTCTCAATTCTAGACATGACTCATTTGTCATATTTTCAGATTCAAAATCAGCCCTTCAGGCAATTGCATCTTGTACTACGGACTCTCACGAGATCCAGGGCCGCATCGTTAATAAGTTGCATTCATGCAACAAGTCATTCACGCTGATCTGGGTGCCTGGTCATTGTCGTATCTACGGCAATGAGCAGGCTGACTTACTTGCAAAGTCGGCTGTAGAGCTCGAGGAGACTTGGGACGTTCCTCGTGATCTACGGTCGAGTCTATCTCTCGGAAAGAAATCAATAAATCTTCTGTGGCAAGGTCAGTGGACCAGACTAAATATTCCAACTTGTAAGCCGTACCTGGGCGACTGGGACACTGCCAACCGTCCCAGTCGCTTAGAAGAAAAAGTGTTGGCACGATTACGGCTGAATGCCACCATTTTAACCCACATAAAACCATATATGGAAAGACGCTTCCCACCGCACTGTGACATCTGTAATGCGGTGTTATCTATTAGTCATATCATCCTGCGCTGTCGGCGATTTATTCGTGAACGTGCTTCACTTATAAATTACTGCGGCGCAGTAGACGTCCCCTTCACCCTTTCCACCATCCTGGGTGATGGGGACATTGTTATGACTGATAAATTGATGGCTTTCTTGAGAGAGACCGGACTGATCAGAGTGATGTGACTTTTTTACTGCGTGGTTATGGTTTTTATGAACAGTAAATATGTATATATTGTAATATTAATTAGGGTTGACAGTTGACATATTTTAAATAGTTCCTCCTCTCACCGATCTATTTCTAATATAGATGTCCCCTACATTAAGCCAAGTTCCTCGCCTGACAGTCACCAGCTGATGAGTGCAAGTGTGCAATATAGGAAGGTATTGGGCACTTGCAGTCGATGGTGGTCTGCTGGGCGAGGTTCTTCACTTTTTGTACAAATTATGTAAATACATTATATTATCTTGCTTAAGTTATTCTAATTAGGGACGACAGCTGACGTATATGGAAATGTTCCTGACTCGTCTGGTTCCCTTTCATATATTGATGTCCCCTATATTAGGTTGTGCCTCGACTGACAGTCACCAGGTGATGAGTGCAGGTATGTAATGTAGAAAGGCATTACATATCTGTAGTCGATGGTGTTCTGTTAGTCGAGGTATTTTTACCATTAGTGTAGGTCTAGCTATTTGTCTCTGTAGGATTTAGTATAGGTTAGCGATTTGTCTGTTAGGTGATTAGTTTTAGGGTCTTTAGATTAGTTTGTCTTTATATTATAAGGTATAAAAAATAAAAAACCAAGAAAAAATTAAAAAAAATAAAAATACAAAAAAAAATAAATAAATAAGATTAAAATTATTATATATATATGTACGTTTGCATGAAAGTGTGTCTGTATGTATGCATGGAAGTGTGTGTGTGTGTGTGTGTGTGTATGTGTATGTATGTATATATATATGTTTGTATATATATGTATATATGTTTAAATGTATATACATATATATATATACTGTATATACACGGCCTTAATAACCAGGGGCTTCGGCCCCAATGGTTGATAGGCCGGGAAAAAAAAAAAAAAAAAAAAAAAAAAAAAAAAAACATTAAATTGGGGACTTTGATGCATGGTCGTGGAGAGTTTAGACGTGTTTCTCTGGCTCTCCTCTAGCTGCAGGGTTGCCTCACCGGCCTTAGCTTTTTGTTTTCTCCGCCACTAGGGCGTTTTTCAATAAAGTTAGGTTAGCTAGTACTAATTCTCCTCCCAGCCCTTTAGAGATATAGTAAGTGTCTATATCTGTTTCCTGAGATTGCCTTTGCTTACTCACCTCTGGAGTGTACCCCCCACTGATCGCTCTGGGGTGTGAGGTATACACGGGCGCGTCCTCCCGAGAGTGGTTTGAGAGGGTAATCTCAGACTAGGTGTTTTTTCCCCGGGCAATTTATCCCTTGGTTGTTTTTCTCTTTCTTCCCACTTCCCCCTTACGGGGGAAGTGGTAGCTATGATGGACCCCCCTACTGCCTCCTCCCCCTTCAGGGGGGGAGGTAGTCCTGACGACACTCCGACCGTTACTGACCGGCCCCAGACTGACGGACGCCAGACTCGTTCCCCGCTTGACATCCCTGTAAATAACGCGACCTTTGTAACTCTTCATGCGCTAGGTTCTACTCCCCTGTCCAGACTCAATCCCTTCATTGTCAAGAAGGTGATTGACCACTGTGCGGGAGAGGTGGAACAAGTAAAAAACTTGGAAATGGAGACCTCCTAGTAAAGACATTCAATTCTGCTCAGGTGAAAGACTTGCTAAAGCTGCGTAAGTTTCACTGTCATGATATCGAGGCCAAGATCCCAACATCCATGAATTCCTGCAAGGGTGTTATCACTTGCAGGGATCTCATGGTGATGAGTGAGGAAGAAATCATACAGGAACTTGCTCATCAGGATGTAATTGATGCCAAATTCATCACTCGTTATCAGGAAGGTGTAAGGACGAAGACAGCCACAGTTATCCTCACTTTTGGCAAAGTTTTGCTACCTACAAATGTCAAAGTAGGATATGAAATTGTAAATGTAAGACCGTACATCCCGAATCCCCTTCGTTGTTCAAAATGTCAGCTCTATGGACATCATGAAAAGGCTTGTCGGGCTTCCAACATCGTGTGTGGCAAGTGTGCGGCTGTAGGTCACTCTGCTGACAACTGTACATCCGAGACTGAGTGCTGCTTTCACTGTAAGGATGCTCACTCCACTTCCTCGAGGGTTTGTCCCAAGTGGAAGGAGGAGAAAGAGGTCTGCACAGTGAAAGCAACTGAGGGCATATCCTTTTACGATGCTAGGAAGAAGGTGAAGGAGTTGCATGCAACTCCCAAGCCTAATGTCTCCTATGCATCGGCGGTTGTGTCCCGTCCCGTGATGTGCACTGTGGAGACACAGACTGACCTTACCTTCGCTCCACATGCCACATGCCCTACCTCTAAGTCTAGACCTCCTGTACGTTCCAACTCTCTTACAGACATCCCTGTCGCCACTTCTTACTCTCAGGCTGCCGCTGCTCCTTCGCAGTCGGTGCGGCAAAAATCGAAGCCCGACAAGTCTGATAAGATTAATCTGACCACCCTCACAAAACAGTCTCGTCCTCACGTTCTTCCAGTTCCCACTCCAGCGAGGGAGAGGAAGGTTAGCTCTTCCTCGGGGGAGTCTGGGAATTTTCTCACTGATGATAAAATGGAGGTTTCCATTAGCATGCACCGGGATAGGTCCCCGGTAGTCGCTCGCCTTCTGGCGGGCGACAAAAAGCACACTGGCCCCCAACGGAAATCATAAACCGCTGCATTCACTATACTGCAGTGGAATTGTAGAGGTATTGGGAATAAGTTACACAATATAGCAATCTTGCTTTCTATACACAGGCCAGACGTTGTTTGTTTACAGGAGACGCGCCTGGAGGATCGTCCTGATCCTCCACAGTTCAAACACTACCACTCGTATAGAAGATATGAAGGTCACGGAGTAGCCATTTACACACACAAATCACACCCACAAACGGAAGTGATTCTAAATTCTACTCTGGAAGCTGTCGCGTGCAGAGTAAAATTTAATAACACGTATCTGTCTATTTGCTCTCTGTACTGTCCTCCACATGGCCCCATTGATAGTGATGCTTTAAATTCACTAGTTGAACATCTGCCTGGAAATAAGTTAGTGTTGGGCGATTTTAACGCCCATCACTATCAATGGGGTAGCTTGAGGATTGATGGTCGTGGGGAGCAAGTAGCCGACCTAATACTACAGTCCAACCTCTGTCTTCTGAACGATGGTAGAGCGACTCGTGTAGATGATCGTACTGGTAACTTTTCGGCCATTGACTTATCTTTGGCCTGCCATGGTATACATCAAGATCTCTCATGGGACCCTTACGACGACTCCTTGGGAAGTGATCATTTACCCATCTGTCTTTCTTATACACGCGACATCATTTCGGACCCTCCACCTCCAAAATTTAACTATAAGAAAGCAGATTGGGGATCCTTCTCAAGGATCGCCAATTTAGATATATCTGGGGAGACCATGGATGTTAAGGTCGAAAATATAACCCAATCCATAGTACACGCAGCTGAGGCTGCTATTCCCAAGACTTCTACAGTTCATGCGAAGCATAGAGCACATTGGTGGACGCCGGATTGCCGACAAGCATTAAGAAAACGCAATAGGAGATACAGGATTTTTGATAGTCAGCCCACTGAGGAAAAATTTTATTGCATACAAACAGGCACGGGCTGAGGCAAGGAGAATAATAAGAAGGGCCAAACGTGACTCCTGGCGGTCCTTTGTGTCCACGGTGACTCGTACAACACCATTACATAAAGTCTGGTCCACTATAAGAATATTAAATAATAAAGGCCCATATTTCCCTGTCACCACCTTGCAGGTTAATAATAACATCTATGACGAGCCCGTGGACGTTGCTAACATCCTCGCCAGGAGTTTTTCTCATGTAAGTAGCTCAGCCAATTATGACCCGCGTTTCCAACATCATAAACGCACGGCTGAGCTACAGATATTAGACTTTGCCACAGAAGACGTAAACTCCCGTACAACCAAGAGTTTACGCTAGATGAACTGCTCCTTGCCCTTAAATCCTGTAAAGACACCAGCCCTGGACCAGACACCATCACGTACGGTATGATCCAGCATCTTAATCAGGACAACCTGATTAAGATGTTAGCATTGTACAATGAGATTTGGGCGTCTCGAACGTTCCCAAACTCATGGCACTTTGCGCACGTCATACCGATACCCAAAGAGGCTGGTCGTCTTATGAATCCCACTTCATTTCGTCCTATTGTGTTGACTTCTTGTCTATGTAAGGTCATGGAACGAATGGTTAACAATAGGCTTCTTTTTGTTTTAGAGTCGAAGAATTTGTTAAATGATCAACAATGTGGCTTCCGTAAATACAGAAGTTCACTAGATCATTTAATGAATTTGGAGCATTGTATTGCAGAGGCATTTGCCAATAAAGAATTCATGATAGGGGTGTTCTTGGACATCCATAAAGCCTATGACATGACCTGGCGACACGGTATACTAATGAAGCTCTATGCTTATGGTTTAAGAGGAAATTTGCCTGTTTTTATTTCAAATTTCTTAAGGGACAGAACTTTCTCTGTCAAATTGCCCCGTAACGTAACATCGGATATATTTATCCAGGAAAACGGGGTGCCACAGGGAAGTGTGCTTAGTCCTACTTTATTTAGTATTATGATCAATGATATTCTGTCATCAGCTCCCATCCCGAGGAATCTTAAATACTCACTCTACGCTGACGATTGTGCAATATGGCACTCTTCCCGTAATGCACAATTTTCGGCTGGGCGGATTCAAGCAGCCCTTGACTCCGTCCACCAATGGGCCTTGCAGTGGGGATTTAAGTTTTCCGTACGTAAGTGTGCCGCTATAGTTTTCACTAATCGTAACGTACCTAATTTGTGCTTAACTTTGGATAATCAGGCGGTACCTTTTCAAAATTCTGTAAAATTTTTAGGAATACATTTTGATCGTAGAATGAATTTTAAACTTCACGTTAATACTTTGCTTGCTCGTTGTGATAAACCGTTAAATGTCCTCAAGTACCTAGCGGGTACTACCTGGGGTGCCGACAGAAAATCTTTATTAATGGTGTATAAGTCCCTTATTCGATCAAAGCTAGACTATGGCGCACAGGTGTATGGCTCGGCATCCGATGCCACGCTGAAAGGATTGGATGTGTTACAGAATAAATGTTTGCGAATGTGTCTTGGAGCTGTCCGGTGTACCCGTGTAGCTCGTATGGAAGTGGAGGCGAATGTGCCTCCCCTCCGTATTCGCCGTGACCACCTGGCCTTGTCCTATGGTGTAAGGACATTAAGAAAAAGTAATATCGGCAATGTGGCCTGTACCCCCCTGCGTCAATACCACCACCTTCTGCGGGGGGTGCGTCGGCCACTTGCCGCTCGCCTCCACTTACTGACTCAGGAGCTTGATGTGGACCCCAGTGACTGTGACAAGTTGGTGCTTAAAAATATAGCGCCTTGGGAGCCACCCGGCTTTACAGTCGATGTTACATGGCTCCCAGCACCAAAGGCCAAGGCGCCGGAGGCGGAGGTCCACCACTTGTTTCGTAAGATCATTGTTCGTCACTTGGGGTCCCATCAATTGTACACCGACGGCTCCAAGTCGAGTGAATGTGTGGGTGCAAGTGTGTGGTCGACTGAATGTGCCCTCAGGTATCGGTTGCCGACTCATACATCTGTGTTTACTTCAGAACTTTTTGCTATTGACAAAGCCATAGACTATGCTCTCAATTCTAGACATGACTCATTTGTCATATTTTCAGATTCAAAATCAGCCCTTCAGGCAATTGCATCTTGCACTACGGACTCTCATGAGATCCAGGGCCGCATCGTTAATAAGTTGCATTCATGCAACAAGTCATTCACGCTGATCTGGGTGCCTGGTCATTGTCGTATCTACGGCAATGAGCAGGCTGACTTACTTGCAAAGTCGGCTGTGGAGCTCGAGGAGACTTGGGACGTTCCTCGTGATCTACGGTCGAGTCTATCTCTCGGAAAGAAATCAATAAATCTTCTGTGGCAAGGTCAGTGGACCAGACTAAATATTCCAACTTGTAAGCCGTACCTGGGCGACTGGGACACTGCCAACCGTCCCAGTCGCCTAGAAGAAAAAGTGTTGGCACGGCTACGGCTGAATGCCACCGTTTTAACCCACATAAAACCATATATGGAAAGACGCTTCCCACCGCACTGTGACATCTGTAATGCGGTGTTATCTATCAGTCATATCATCCTGCGCTGTCGGCGATTTATTCGTGAACGTGCTTCACTTATAAATTACTGCGGCGCAGTAGACGTCCCCTTCACCCTTTCCACCATCCTGGGTGATGGGGACATTGTTATGACTGATAAATTGATGGCTTTCTTGAGAGAGACCGGACTGATCAGAGTGATGTGACTTTTTTACTGTGTGGTTATGGTTTTTATGAACAGTAAATATGTATATATTGTAATATTAATTAGGGTTGACAGTTGACATATTTTAAATAGTTCCTCCTCCCACCGATCTATTTCTAATATAGATGTCCCCTACATTAAGCCAAGTTCCTTGCCTGACAGTCACCAGCTGATGAGTGCAAGTGTGCAATATAGGAAGGTATTGGGCACTTGCAGTCGATGGTAGTCTGCTGGGCGAGGTTCTTCAATTTTTGTATAAATTATGTAAATACATTATATTATCTTGCTTAAGTTATTCTAATTAGGGACGACAGCTGACGTATATGGAAATGTTCCTGACTCGTCTGGTTCCCTTTCATATATTGATGTCCCCTATATTAGGTTGTGCCTCGACTGACAGTCATCAGGTGATGAGTGCAGGTATGTAATGTAGAAAAGCATTACATATCTGCAGTCGATGGTGTTCTCTTGGTCGAGGTATTTTTACCATTAGTGTAGGTCTAGCTATTTGTCTCTGTAGGATTTAGTATAGGTTAGCGATTTGTCTGTTAGGTGGTTAGTTTTAGGGTCTTTAAATTAGGTATTTTGTTTATAAGTAATATAAGGTTAAAAATATAAAAAATAAATAAAAATAATAAAAATAAAACTACAAAAAAATAATAAAATAAAAATTATTATATATATATGTACGTGTGCATGAAAGTGTGTATGTTCATATGCATGGATGTGTGTGTGTATGTATGTATGTATATATATATATATGTTTGTATATATATGTATATATGTGTCAATATATATACATATATATATATTTGCCTTAATGACCAGAGGCTTCGGCCTCAATGGTCGATAGGCAAAAAAAAAAAAAAAAGTCAGTTGAGAGGCGAGACTTTGATGCATGGTCGTGAAGAGGGTAGACGTGTTTTTCTCTGCGCTCTTCTCTAGTTTTCAGGGCTGCCTTACCGGCATTAGCTTCTTTTTTTTTCACCCTTCTGGTGACGTTTAGGTTTAGCTAGTACTCAGTTACCTCCCCTCCCTGTTAGTCTTGAACAGTAGGTGTCTGTTCAAATAAACTGAGTTTACCTTTGCTTATCGCCCACGGAGGGTCCCCCCCACTGATCGCTCTGGGGCGTGAAGAAACACGGTCGGGCCTCCCTGGAGTGGTTTGAGAGGGCAACCTCAGACTTAGGTGTGTGGTCCCCGGCTGTTTGTCCCTTGCTTGTTTTCTCTCCTTCTTCCCACTTCCCCCGCTAGGGGGGAGTGGTACTATGGAGGACGCCCCTACTGCCTCTCCCCCCCTCAGGGGGGGAGGTGGTCCTGACCGACCCCTGACCGATCAACGGACTGACAGCCCCCAGACAGAACGGCCCCAGACTCGATTGCCTCTAGACATAAATGTTAAAAATGCTGAATTTGTAATCATCCATGCTCTAGGTTCCACTCCCTTGAGCAGTCTCAATCCCTTCATGATTAAGAAGGTTATTGATGGCTGTGCTGGGGAGGTGGAACAAGTGAAAAAACTTGTGAATGGAGACCTCCTTGTTAAGACATGTAATTCCTCCCAAGTTAAGGACTTGTTAAAGCTGCGCAAATTCCACTGCTATGATGTCGAGGCCAAGATCCCAACATCCATGAATTCCTGCAAGGGGGTTATCACTTGCAGGGATCTCATGGTGATGAGTGAGGAAGACATCATAGAGGAACTTGCTCAGCAAGATGTCATCGATGCCCGGTTTATAACTAGATTTTCCGAAGGCATAAAGACGAAGACGGCCACCATTGTTTTGACTTTCGGCAAAGTTTCACTCCCGGCACATATCAAAGTTGGCTATGAAATTGTTAATGTCAGACCTTATATCCCCAACCCACTCCGTTGCATGAAGTGTCAATTATATGGGCACATTGCTAAGAATTGTCGGGCTTCACAGTCAGTGTGTGGCAAATGTGCAACACAGGGTCACGATGCTGAGCAATGCACATCAGAGACTATCTGTTGCTTTCACTGTAAGGGTGCTCACTCCACTTCCTCTAGGGATTGTCCCAAGTGGAAGGAGGAGAAAGAGGTCTGCACGGTGAAGGCGACTGAGGGTGTCTCCTACTATGAAGCAAGGAAAAAGGTGAAGCAGTTGCATGCAACTCCTACGCCGAATAGGTCCTATGCTTCGGCGGTGATGTCCCGTCCCGTGATGTGCTCTGCTGGGACACAGACTGACCCTGAACCGGTTCCTCTTGTCACACATTCTACCTCTCCATCTCAGCCTCCTGTCCAATCCACTCTCTCAACCTGATACCCCTGTTACAACTTCCTACTCTCAGGCTGCTGCTGCTTCTCAGTCAGTCAAGCCTAAAACGAAGCCTGACAACTCTTGTAAGAGTAATATGACCACCCTTACTAAGTCACGTCCTCATGTTCTTCCTGCTCCTGGCCCAGCGAGGGAGAGGAAGGGTAGCTCTTCCTCGGTGGAATCTGGGAACCTCGTAATTGATGAAAATATGGAGGTTTCCGTAAGCAAGCACCGGGATAGGTCCACCGGTAGTCGCTCGCCTTCTGGCGGGCGGCAAAAAGCCTAAACACACTGGCCCCCAACGTAAATCTTAAACCGTCGCTTTCACTGTATTACAGTGGAATTGTAGAGGTATTGGGAATAAGTTACAAGATATAGCAATCTTGCTGTCAATACACAGGCCAGACGTTGTTTGTTTACAGGAGACGCGCCTGGAGGATCATCCTGATCCTCCACAGTTCAGACACTACCACTCGTATAGAAGATATGAAGGTCACGGAGTTGCCATTTACACACACAAATCACACCCACAAACGGAAGTGATTCTAAATTCTACTCTGGAAGCGGTCGCGTGCAGAGTAAAATTTAATAACACGTATCTGTCTATTTGCTCTCTGTACTGTCCTCCACATGGCCCCATTGATAGTGATGCTTTAAATTCACTAGTGGAACATCTACCTGGGAATTAGTGTTGGGCGATTTTAACGCCCATCACTATCAATGGGGTAGCTTGAGGATTGATGGTCGTGGGGAGCAAGTAGCCGACCTAATACTACAGTCCAACCTCTGTCTTCTGAACGATGGTAGAGCGACTCGTGTAGATGATCGTACTGGTAACTTTTCGGCCATTGACTTATCTTTGGCCTCCCCTGGTATACATCAAGATCTCTCATGGGACCCTTACGACGACTCCTTGGGAAGTGATCATTTACCCATCTGTCTTTCTTATACACGCGACATCATTTCGGACCCTCCACCTCCAAAATTTAACTATAAGAAAGCAGATTGGGGATCCTTCTCAAGGATCGCCAATTTAGATATATCTGGGGAGACCATAGATGTTAAGGTCGAAAATATAACCCAATCCATATTACACGCAGCTGAGGCTGCTATTCCCAAGACTTCTACAGTTCATGCGAAGCATAGAGCACATTGGTGGACGCCGGATTGCCGACAAGCATTAAGAAAACGCAATAGGAGATACAGGATTTTTGATAGTCAGCCCGCTAGGAAAAATTTTATTGCATACAAACAGGCACGGGCTGAGGCAAGGAGAATAATAAGAAGGGCCAAACGTGACTCCTGGCGGTCCTTTGTGTCCACGGTGACTCGTACAACACCATTACGTAAAGTCTGGTCCACCATAAGAATATTAAATAATAAAGGCCCATATTTCCCCATTACCACCTTGCAAGTAAATAATAACATCTATGACGAGCCCGTGGACGTTGCTAACATCCTCGCCAGGAGTTTTTCTCATGTAAGTAGCTCAGCCAATTATGACCCGCGTTTCCAACATCATAAACGCACGGCTGAGCTACAGATATTAGACTTTGCCACAGAAGACGTAAACTCACCGTACAACCAAGAGTTTACGCTAGATGAACTGCTCCTTGCCCTTAAATCCTGTAAAGACACCAGCCCTGGACCAGACACCATCACGTACGGTATGATCCAGCATCTTAATCAGGACAACCTGATTAAGATGTTAGCATTGTACAATGAGATTTGGGCGTCTCGAACGTTCCCAAACTCATGGCACTTTGCGCACGTCATACCGATACCCAAAGAGGCTGGTCGTCTTATGAATCCCACTTCATTTCGTCCTATTGTGTTGACTTCTTGTCTATGTAAGGTCATGGAACGTATGGTTAACAATAGGCTTCTTTTTGTTTTAGAGTCGAAGAATTTGTTAAATGATCAACAATGTGGCTTCCGTAAATACAGAAGTTCACTAGATCATTTAATGAATTTGGAGCATTGTATTGCAGAGGCATTTGCCAATAAAGAATTCATGATAGGGGTGTTCTTGGACATCCATAAAGCCTATGACATGACCTGGCGACACGGTATACTAATGAAGCTCTATGCTTATGGTTTAAGAGGAAATTTGCCTGTTTTTATTTCAAATTTCTTAAGGGACAGAACTTTCTCTGTCAAATTGCCCCGTAACGTAACATCGGATATATTTATCCAGGAAAACGGGGTGCCACAGGGAAGTGTGCTTAGTCCTACTTTATTTAGTATTATGATCAATGATATTCTGTCATCAGCTCCCATCCCGAGGAATCTTAAATACTCACTCTACGCTGACGATTGTGCAATATGGCACTCTTCCCGTAATGCACAATTTTCGGCTGGGCGGATTCAAGCAGCCCTTGACTCCGTCCACCAATGGGCCTTGCAGTGGGGATTTAAGTTTTCCGTACGTAAGTGTGCCGCTATAGTTTTCACTAATCGTAACGTACCTAATTTGTGCTTAACTTTGGATAATCAGGCGGTACCTTTTCAAAATTCTGTAAAATTTTTAGGAATACATTTTGATCGTAGAATGAATTTTAAACTTCACGTTAATACTTTGCTTGCTCGTTGTGATAAACCGTTAAATGTCCTCAAGTACCTAGCGGGTACTACCTGGGGTGCCGACAGAAAATCTTTATTAATGGTGTATAAGTCCCTTATTCGATCGAAGCTAGACTATGGCGCACAGGTGTATGGCTCGGCATCCGATGCCACTCTGAAAGGATTGGATGTGTTACAGAATAAATGTTTGCGAATGTGTCTTGGAGCTGTCCGGTGTACCCGTGTAGCTCGTATGGAAGTGGAGGCGAATGTGCCTCCCCTCCGTATTCGCCGTGACCACCTGGCCTTGTCCTATGGCATAAGGACATTAAGGAAAAGTAATATCGGCAATGTGGCCTGTACCCCCCTGCGTCAATACCACCACCTTCTGCGGGGGGTGCGTCGGCCACTTGCCGCTCGCCTCCACTTACTGACTCAGGAGCTTGATGTGGACCCCAGTGACTGTGACAAGTTGGTGCTTAAAAATATAGCGCCTTGGGAGCCACCCGGCTTTACAGTCGATGTTACATGGCTCCCAGCACCAAAGGCCAAGGCGCCGGAGGCGGAGGTCCACCACTTGTTTCGTAACATCATTGTTCGTCACTTGGGGTCCCATCAATTGTACACCGACGGCTCCAAGTCGAGTGAATGTGTGGGTGCAAGTGTGTGGTCGACTGAATGTGCCCTCAGGTATCGGTTGCCGACTCATACATCTGTGTTTACTTCAGAACTTTTTGCTATTGACAAAGCCATAGACTATGCTCTCAATTCTAGGCATGACTCATTTGTCATATTTTCAGATTCAAAATCAGCCCTTCAGGCAATTGCATCTTGCACTACGGACTCTCACGAGATCCAGGGCCGCATCGTTAATAAGTTGCATTCATGCAACAAGTCATTCACGCTGATCTGGGTGCCTGGTCATTGTCGTATCTACGGCAATGAGCAGGCTGACTTACTTGCAAAGTCGGCTGTAGAGCTCGAGGAGACTTGGGACGTTCCTCGTGATCTACGGTCGAGTCTATCTCTCGGAAAGAAATCAATAAATCTTCTGTGGCAAGGTCAGTGGACCAGACTAAATATTCCAACTTGTAAGCCGTACCTGGGCGACTGGGACACTGCCAACCGTCCCAGTCGCCTAGAAGAAAAAGTGTTGGCACGGTTACGGCTTAATGCCACCATTTTAACCCACATAAAACCATATATGGAAAGACGCTTCCCACCGCACTGTGACATCTGTAATGCGGTGTTATCTATTAGTCATATCATCCTGCGCTGTCGGCGATTTATTCGTGAACGTGCTTCACTTATAAATTACTGCGGCGCAGTAGACGTCCCCTTCACCCTTTCCACCATCCTGGGTGATGGGGACATTGTTATGACTGATAAATTGATGGCTTTCTTGAGAGAGACCGGACTGATCAGAGTGATGTGACTTTTTTACTGTGTGGTTATGGTTTTTATGAACAGTAAATATGTATATATTGTAATATTAATTAGGGTTGACAGTTGACATATTTTAAATAGTTCCTCCTCCCACCGATCTATTTCTAATATAGATGTCCCCTACATTAAGCCAAGTTCCTCGCCTGACAGTCACCAGCTGATGAGTGCAAGTGTGCAATATAGGAAGGTATTGGGCACTTGCAGTCGATGGTGGTCTGCTGGGCGAGGTTCTTCACTTTTTGTACAAATTATGTAAATACATTATATTATCTTGCTTAAGTTATTCTAATTAGGGACGACAGCTGACGTATATGGAAATGTTCCTGACTCGTCTGGTTCCCTTTCATATATTGATGTCCCCTATATTAGGTTGTGCCTCGACTGACAGTCACCAGGTGATGAGTGCAGGTATGTCATGTAGAAAGGCATTACATATCTGCAGTCGATGGTGTTCTGTTAGTCGAGGTATTTTTACCATTAGTGTAGGTCTAGCTATTTGTCTCTGTAGGATTTAGTATAGGTTAGCGATTTGTCTGTTAGGTGATTAGTTTTAGGGTCTTTAGATTAGTTTGTCTTTATAATATAAGGTATAAAAAATATAAAACCAAAAAAAAAAATAAAATAAAAATAAAAATACAAACAAAAAATAAATAAGATTAAAATTATTATATATATATGTACGTTTGCATGAAAGTGTGTCTGTATGTATGCATGGAAGTGTGTGTGTGTGTGTGTGTGTGTGTGTGTGTGTGTGTGTATGTATATATATATGTTTGTATATATATGTATATATGTTTAAATGTATATACATATATATATAAATGGCCTTAATAACCAGGGGCTTCGGCCCCAATGGTTGATAGGCCGGAAAAAAAAAAAAAAAAAAAAAATTAAATTGGGACTTTGATGCATGGTCGTGGGGAGTTCGGACGTGTTTCTCTGCGCTCTCCTCTAGTTTTCAGGGCTGCCTCACCGGCATTAGCTTTTTTTTTTCCGCCACTAGGGACGTTTTTCAATAAAGTTAGGATTAGCTAGTACTCATTTTCCTCCCCTCCCTGTTAGTCTTGAACAGTAGGTGTCTGTTCAAACAAACTGAGTTTACCTTTGCTTATCGCCCACGGAGGGTCCCCCCCACTGATCGCTCTGGGGCGTGAAGTAACACGGTCGGGCCTCCCTGGAGTGGTTTGAGAGGGCAACCTCAGACTTAGGTGTGTGGTCCCCGGTTGTTTGTCCCTTGCTTGTTTTCTCTCCTTCTTCCCACTTCCCCCGCTAGGGGGGAGTGGTACTATGGAGGACGCCACTACTGCCTCCCTCCCTCAGGGGGGAGGTAGTCCTGACCGACCCCGACTGTCTCAACGGACTGATACCCCCAGACTGAACGGCCCCAGACACGATTGCCTCTTGACATCAATGTAAACAACGCTGAGTTTGTAATCACATGCGGTTGGTTCCACTCCCTGTCCAGCCTCAATCCCTTCATGATCAAGAAGGTGATTGATGGCTGTGCAGGTGAGGTGGAACAAGTGAAAAAACTTGTGAATGGAGACCTCCTAGTAAAGACATGTAAACTCAAGTCAGGTAAAGGATTTGCTGAAGCTGAGCAAGTTCCACTGTTATGATGTCGAGGCCAAGATCCCTCACATCCATGAATTCCTGCAAAGGTGTTATCACTTGCAGGGATCTCATGGTCATGAGTGAGGAAGACATCATAGAGGAACTTGCTCAGCAAGATGTCATTGATGCCCGTTTCATAACTAGATTTTCCGAAGGCATAAGGACGAAGACAGCCACAGTTGTTTTGACTTTCGGCAAAGTTTCACTCCCTACTAATGTCAAAGTTGGATATGAAATTGTTAATGTCAGACCATATATCCCCAACCCCCTCCGTTGCATGAAATGTCAATTATATGGGCATCATGAAAAGGCTTGTCGGGCTTCCCAGCCAGTGTGTGGCAAGTGTGCAACTGTGGGTCATTCTGCTGAACACTGCACATCAGAGACTATCTGCTGCTTCCACTGTAAGGGTGCTCACTCCACTTCCTCTAGGGATTGTCCCAAGTGGAAGGAGGAGAAAGAGGTCTGCACAGTGAAGATGACTGAGGGCATCTCCTATTACGATGCTATGAAGAAGGTGAAGGAGTTGCATACAACTCCCACGCCAAATGTCTCCTATGCTTCGGCGGTGATGTCCCGTCCCGTGATGTGCTCTGCTGGGACACAGACTGACCTTGAACCTTCGCTCCTCTTGCCACATGCCCTACCTCTCCATCTCAGCCTCCTGTACGTTCCAACTCTCTTACAGACATCCCTGTTGCCACTTCCTACTCTCAGGCTGCTGCTGCTCCTTCGCAGTCAGTGCGGTCAAAACAGAAGCCTGACAAGTCAGATAAAATTAACTTGACCACCCTCACCAAACAGTCACGTCCTCATGTTCTTCCTGCTCATGGCCCAGCGAGGGAGAGGAAGGGTAGCTCTTCCTCGGTGGAATCTGGGAACCTCGTAATTGATGAAAATATGCAGGTTTCCGTAAGCAAGCACCAGGATAGGTCCCCCGGTAGCCACTCGCCTGGTGGCGGGCGGCATAAAAAAACTAAACACACTGGCCCCCCTCATAAATCTTAAACCGTCGCTTTCACTGTATTACAGTGGAATTGTAGAGGTATTGGGAATAAGTTACAAGATATAGCAATCTTGCTGTCAATACACAGGCCAGACGTTGTTTGTTTACAGGAGACGCGCCTGGAGGATCATCCTGATCCTCCACAGTTCAGACACTACCACTCGTATAGAAGATATGAAGGTCACGGAGTTGCCATTTACACACACAAATCACACCCACAAACGGAAGTGATTCTAAATTCTACTCTGGAAGCTGTCGCGTGCAGAGTAAAATTTAATAACACGTATCTGTCTATTTGCTCTCTGTACTGTCCTCCACATGGCCCCATTGATAGTGATGCTTTAAATTCACTAGTTGAACATCTGCCTGGAAATAAGTTAGTGTTGGGCGATTTTAACGCCCATCACTATCAATGGGGTAGCTTGAGGATTGATGGTCGTGGGGAGCAAGTAGCCGACCTAATACTACAGTCCAACCTCTGTCTTCTGAACGATGGTAGAGCGACTCGTGTAGATGATCGTACTGGTAACTTTTCGGCCATTGACTTATCTTTGGCCTCCCTGGTATACATCAAGATCTCTCATGGGACCCTTACGACGACTCCTTGGGAAGTGATCATTTACCCATCTGTCTTTCTTATACACGCGACATCATTTCGGACCCTCCACCTCCAAAATTTAACTATAAGAAAGCAGATTGGGGATCCTTCTCAAGGATCGCCAATTTAGATATATCTGGGGAGACCATAGATGTTAAGGTCGAAAATATAACTACTTCCATATTACACGCAGCTGAGGCTGCTATTCCCAAGACTTCTACAGTTCATGCGAAGCATAGAGCACATTGGTGGACGCCGGATTGCCGACAAGCATTAAGAAAACGCAATAGGAGATACAGGATTTTTGATAGTCAGCCCACTGAGAAAAATTTTATTGCATACAAACAGGCACGGGCTGAGGCAAGGAGAATAATAAGAAGGGCCAAACGTGACTCCTGGCGGTCCTTTGTGTCCACGGTGACTCGTACAACACCATTACGTAAAGTCTGGTCCACTATAAGAATATTAAATAATAAAGGCCCATATTTCCCCATTACCACCTTGCAAGTAAATAATAACATCTATGACGAGCCCGTGGACGTTGCTAACATCCTCGCCAGGAGTTTTTCTCATGTAAGTAGCTCAGCCAATTATGACCCGCGTTTCCAACATCATAAACGCACGGCTGAGCTACAGATATTAGACTTTGCCACAGAAGACGTAAACTCCCCGTACAACCAAGAGTTTACGCTAGATGAACTGCTCCTTGCCCTTAAATCCTGTAAAGACACCAGCCCTGGACCAGACACCATCACGTACGGTATGATCCAGCATCTTAATCAGGACAACCTGATTAAGATGTTAGCATTGTACAATGAGATTTGGGCGTCTCGAACGTTCCCAAACTCATGGCACTTTGCGCACGTCATACCGATACCCAAAGAGGCTGGTCGTCTTATGAATCCCACTTCATTTCGTCCTATTGTGTTGACTTCTTGTCTATGTAAGGTCATGGAACGTATGGTTAACAATAGGCTTCTTTTTGTTTTAGAGTCGAAGAATTTGTTAAATGATCAACAATGTGGCTTCCGTAAATACAGAAGTTCACTAGATCATTTAATGAATTTGGAGCATTGTATTGCAGAGGCATTTGCCAATAAAGAATTCATGATAGGGGTGTTCTTGGACATCCATAAAGCCTATGACATGACCTGGCGACACGGTATACTAATGAAGCTCTATGCTTATGGTTTAAGAGGAAATTTGCCTGTTTTTATTTCAAATTTCTTAAGGGACAGAACTTTCTCTGTCAAATTGCCCCGTAACGTAACATCGGATATATTTATCCAGGAAAACGGGGTGCCACAGGGAAGTGTGCTTAGTCCTACTTTATTTAGTATTATGATCAATGATATTCTGTCATCAGCTCCCATCCCGAGGAATCTTAAATACTCACTCTACGCTGACGATTGTGCAATATGGCACTCTTCCCGTAATGCACAATTTTCGGCTGGGCGGATTCAAGCAGCCCTTGACTCCGTCCACCAATGGGCCTTGCAGTGGGGATTTAAGTTTTCCGTACGTAAGTGTGCCGCTATAGTTTTCACTAATCGTAACGTACCTAATTTGTGCTTAACTTTGGATAATCAGGCGGTACCTTTTCAAAATTCTGTAAAATTTTTAGGAATACATTTTGATCGTAGAATGAATTTTAAACTTCACGTTAATACTTTGCTTGCTCGTTGTGATAAACCGTTAAATGTCCTCAAGTACCTAGCGGGTACTACCTGGGGTGCCGACAGAAAATCTTTATTAATGGTGTATAAGTCCCTTATTCGATCGAAGCTAGACTATGGCGCACAGGTGTATGGCTCGGCATCCGATGCCACTCTGAAAGGATTGGATGTGTTACAGAATAAATGTTTGCGAATGTGTCTTGGAGCTGTCCGGTGTACCCGTGTAGCTCGTATGGAAGTGGAGGCGAATGTGCCTCCCCTCCGTATTCGCCGTGACCACCTGGCCTTGTCCTACGGCATAAGGACATTAAGAAAAAGTAATATCGGCAATGTGGCCTGTACCCTCCTGCGTCAATACCACCACCTTCTGCGGGGGGTGCGTCGGCCACTTGCCACTCGCCTCCACTTACTGACTCAGGAGCTTGATGTGGACCCCAGTGACTGTGACAAGTTGGTGCTTAAAAATATAGCGCCTTGGGAGCCACCCGGCTTTACAGTCGATGTTACATGGCTCCCAGCACCAAAGGCCAAGGCGCCGGAGGCGGAGGTCCACCACTTGTTTCGTAACATCATTGTTCGTCACTTGGGGTCCCATCAATTGTACACCGACGGCTCCAAGTCGAGTGAATGTGTGGGTGCAAGTGTGTGGTCGACTGAATGTGCCCTCAGGTATCGGTTGCCGACTCATACATCTGTGTTTACTTCAGAACTTTTTGCTATTGACAAAGCCATAGACTATGCTCTCAATTCTAGACATGACTCATTTGTCATATTTTCAGATTCAAAATCAGCCCTTCAGGCAATTGCATCTTGCACTACGGACTCTCACGAGATCCAGGGCCGCATCGTTAATAAGTTGCATTCATGCAACAAGTCATTCACGCTGATCTGGGTGCCTGGTCATTGTCGTATCTACGGCAATGAGCAGGCTGACTTACTTGCAAAGTCGGCTGTAGAGCTCGAGGAGACTTGGGACGTTCCTCGTGATCTACGGTCGAGTCTATCTCTCGGAAAGAAATCAATAAATCTTCTGTGGCAAGGTCAGTGGACCAGACTAAATATTCCAACTTGTAAGCCGTACCTGGGCGACTGGGACACTGCCAACCGTCCCAGTCGCCTAGAAGAAAAAGTGTTGGCACGGCTACGGCTGAATGCCACCATTGTAACCCACATAAAACCATATATGGAAAGACGCTTCCCACCGCACTGTGACATCTGTAATGCGGTGTTATCTATTAGTCATATCATCCTGCGCTGTCGGCGATTTATTCGTGAACGTGCTTCACTTATAAATTACTGCGGCGCAGTAGACGTCCCCTTCACCCTTTCCACCATCCTGGGTGATGGGGACATTGTTATGACTGATAAATTGATGGCTTTCTTGAGAGAGACCGGACTGATCAGAGTGATGTGACTTTTTTACTGCGTGGTTATGGTTTTTATGAACAGTAAATATGTATATATTGTAATATTAATTAGGGTTGACAGTTGACATATTTTAAATAGTTCCTCCTCCCACCGATCTATTTCTAATATAGATGTCCCCTACATTAAGCCAAGTTCCTCGCCTGACAGTCACCAGCTGATGAGTGCAAGTGTGCAATATAGGAAGGTATTGGGCACTTGCAGTCGATGGTGGTCTGCTGGGCGAGGTTCTTCACTTTTTGTACAAATTATGTAAATACATTATATTATCTTGCTTAAGTTGTTCTAATTAGGGACGACAGCTGACGTATATGGAAATGTTCCTGACTCGTCTGGTTCCCTTTCATATATTGATGTCCCCTATATTAGGTTGTGCCTCGACTGACAGTCACCAGGTGATGAGTGCAGGTATGTCATGTAGAAAGGCATTACATATCTGCAGTCGATGGTGTTCTGTTAGTCGAGGTATTTTTACCATTAGTGTAGGTCTAGCTATTTGTCTCTGTAGGATTTAGTATAGGTTAGCGATTTGTCTGTTAGGTGATTAGTTTTAGGGTCTTTAGATTAGTTTGTCTTTATAATATAAGGTATAAAAAATATAAAACCAAGAAAAAATTAAAAAAATAAAAATACAAAAAAATAAATAAATAAGATTAAAAATATTATATATATATATGTACGTTTGCATGAAAATGTGTCTGTATGTATGCATGGAAGTGTGTGTGTGTGTGTGTGTGTGTGTGTATGTATATATATATATGTTTGTATATATATGTATATATATTTAAATGTATATACATATATATATATCCATGGCCTTAATAACCAGGGGCTTCGGCCCCGATGGTTGATAGGCCGGAAAAAAAAAAAATAATAAAAAAATAAGAATAACAGCTGGGACTTTGATGCATGGTCGTGGAGTGTGCAGACGTGTTTCTCTGGCTCTCCTCTAGCTGCAGGGTTGCCTCACCGGCCTTAGCTTTGTTTTCTCCGCCACTAGGGCGTTTTTCAATAAAGTTAGGTTAGCTAGACCTCATTTTCCTCCCAGCCCTTTAGAGATATAGTAAGTGTCTATATCTGTTTCCTGAGATTGCCTTTGCTTACTCACCTCTGGAGTGTACCCCCCACTGATCGCTCTGGGGTGTGAGTTACACACGGGCGCGTCCTCCCGAGAGTGGTTTGAGAGGGTAATCTCAGACTAGGTGTGTCTTTCCCAGGTACCTTGTCCCTTGCTTGTTTTTCTCCTTCTTCCCACTTCCCCCGTGAGGGGGAAGTGGTACTATGACGGACGCCCCTGCTGCCTCCCCCCTTCAGGGGGAGGTAGTCCTGACCGACCCCTGACCGATCAACGGACTGACCACCCCCAGACTGAACGGACGCCAGACTCGTACCCCACTTGACATCCCTGTAAATAATGCGAGTTTGTAATTATCCATGCTCTAGGTTCCACTCCCTGTCCAGTCTCAATCCCTTCATTATCAAGAAGGTGATTGACCACTGTGCAGGAGAGGTGGAACAAGTGAAAAAACTTGCTAATGGAGACCTCCTAGTAAAGACATGCAATTCGTCCCAGGTTAAGGATTTGCTGAAGCTGCGTAAGTTCCATTGTTATGATGTCGAGGCCAAGATCCCAGTCTCCATGAATTCCTGCAAGGGTGTTATCACTTGCAGGGATCTCATGGTGATGAGTGAGGAAGACATCATAGAGGAACTTGCTCAGCAAGATGTAATTGATGCCCGGTTTCATAACTAGATTTTCGGAAGGCATAAGGACGAAGACAGCAACCATTGTTTTGACTTTCGGCAAAGTTTCTCTCCCTACAAATGTCAAAGTTGGATATGAAATTGTTAATGTAAGACCATACATCCCTAACCCTTTCCGTTGTTTGAAATGTCAGCTGTATGGGCATCATGAAAAGACTTGTCGGGCTTCCCAGCCAGTGTGTGGCAAGTGTGCAAGCCAGTAGGTCATGATGCTGAACACTGCACATCAGAGACTGTCTGTTGCTTTCACTTTAAGTGCTCTCACTCCTCTTCCTCTAGGGATTTTCACAAGTGGAAGGAGGAGAAGAGGTCTGCACAGTGAAGGCGACTGAGGGCATTTCCTACTACGAAGCTAGGAAAAAGGTGAAGGAGTTGCATGCAACTCCCACGCCGAATAGGTCCTATGCTTCGGCGGTAATGTCCCGTCCTGTGATGTGCTCTGTGGAGACGCAGACTGACCCTGTCTTTCTCCCTCCTGCCACTCACAGTACATCTCCATCTCGACCTCCTGTCCGTTCCAACTCTCTCACTGACATCCCTAAAGCATTCAACTTACTCTCAGGCTGCTGCTGCTCTCCAGTCAGTCAAGCCTAAAACGAAGCCTGACAAGTCTAGTAAAAGTAACATGACCACCCTCACAAACAGTCACGTCCTCATGTCCTTCCAGTTCCTACTCCAGCGAGGGAGAGGAAGGTTAGCTCTTCCTCGGTGAGTCTGGGAACCTAGTTATTGATGACAATATGGAGGTTTCCATTAACAAGCACCGGGATAGGTCCCCCGGTAGTCGCTCGCCTGCCGGCGGGCGGCAAAAAAGACAAAGCATACTGGCCCCCAACGGAAATCTTAAACCGCCGCTTTCACTCTATTACAGTGGAATTGTAGAGGTATTGGGAATAAGTTACACAATATAGCAATCTTGCTTTCTATACACAGGCCAGACGTTGTTTGTTTACAGGAGACGCGCCTGGAGGATCATCCTGATCCTCCACAGTTCAAACACTACCACTCGTATAGAAGATATGAAGGTCACGGAGTTGCCATTTACACACACAAATCACACCCACAAACGGAAGTGATTCTAAATTCTACTCTGGAAGCTGTCGCGTGCAGAGTAAAATTTAATAACACGTATCTGTCTATTTGCTCTCTGTACTGTCCTCCACATGGCCCCATTGATAGTGATGCTTTAAATTCACTAGTGGAACATCTGCCTGGAAATAAGTTAGTGTTGGGCGATTTTAACGCCCATCACTATCAATGGGGTAGCTTGAGGATCGATGGTCGTGGGGAGCAAGTAGCCGACCTAATACTACAGTCCAACCTCTGTCTTCTGAACGATGGTAGAGCGACTCGTGTAGATGATCGTACTGGTAACTTTTCGGCCATTGACTTATCTTTGGCCTCCCTGGTATACATCAAGATCTCTCATGGGACCCTTACGACGACTCCTTGGGAAGTGATCATTTACCCATCTGTCTTTCTTATACACGCGACATCATTTCGGACCCTCCACCTCCAAAATTTAACTATAAGAAAGCAGATTGGGGATCCTTCTCAAGGATCGCCAATTTAGATATATCTGGGGAGACCATAGATGTTAAGGTCGAAAATATAACTACTTCCATATTACACGCAGCTGAGGCTGCTATTCCCAAGACTTCTACAGTTCATGCGAAGCATAGAGCACATTGGTGGACGCCGGATTGCCGACAAGCATTAAGAAAACGCAATAGGAGATACAGGATTTTTGATAGTCAGCCCACTGAGAAAAATTTTATTGCATACAAACAGGCACGGGCTGAGGCAAGGAGAATAATAAGAAGGGCCAAACGTGACTCCTGGCGGTCCTTTGTGTCCACGGTGACTCGTACAACACCATTACGTAAAGTCTGGTCCACTATAAGAATATTAAATAATAAAGGCCCATATTTCCCCATTCCCACCTTGCAGGTAAATAATAACATCTATGACGAGCCCGTGGACGTTGCTAACATCCTCGCCAGGAGTTTTCTCATGTAAGTAGCTCAGCCAATTATGACCCGCGTTTCCAACATCATAAACGCACGGCTGAGCTACAGATATTAGACTTTGCCACAGAAGACGTAAACTCCCGTACAACCAAGAGTTTACGCTAGATGAACTGCTCCTTGCCCTTAAATCCTGTAAAGACACCAGCCCTGGACCAGACACCATCACGTACGGTATGATCCAGCATCTTAATCAGGACAACCTGATTAAGATGTTAGCATTGTACAATGAGATTTGGGCGTCTCGAACGTTCCCAAACTCATGGCACTTTGCGCACGTCATACCGATACCCAAAGAGGCTGGTCGTCTTGTGAATCCCACTTCATTTTCGTCCTATTGTGTTGACTTCTTGTCTATGTAAGGTCATGGAACGTATGGTTAACAATAGGCTTCTTTTTGTTTTAGAGTCGAAGAATTTGTTAAATGATCAACAATGTGGCTTCCGTAAATACAGAAGTTCACTAGATCATTTAATGAATTTGGAGCATTGTATTGCAGAGGCATTTGCCAATAAAGAATTCATGATAGGGGTGTTCTTGGACATCCATAAAGCCTATGACATGACCTGGCGACACGGTATACTAATGAAGCTCTATGCTTATGGTTTAAGAGGAAATTTGCCTGTTTTTATTTCAAATTTCTTAAGGGACAGAACTTTCTCTGTCAAATTGCCCCGTAACGTAACATCGGATATATTTATCCAGGAAAACGGGGTGCCACAGGGAAGTGTGCTTAGTCCTACTTTATTTAGTATTATGATCAATGATATTCTGTCATCAGCTCCCATCCCGAGGAATCTTAAATACTCACTCTACGCTGACGATTGTGCAATATGGCACTCTTCCCGTAATGCACAATTTTCGGCTGGGCGGATTCAAGCAGCCCTTGACTCCGTCCACCAATGGGCCTTGCAGTGGGGATTTAAGTTTTCCGTCCGTAAGTGTGCCGCTATAGTTTTCACTAATCGTAACGTACCTAATTTGTGCTTAACTTTGGATAATCAGGCGGTACCTTTTCAAAATTCTGTAAAATTTTTAGGAATACATTTTGATCGTAGAATGAATTTTAAACTTCACGTTAATACTTTGCTTGCTCGTTGTGATAAACCCGTAAATGTCCTCAAGTACCTAGCGGGTACTACCTGGGGTGCCGACAGAAAATCTTTATTAATGGTGTATAAGTCCCTTATTCGATCGAAGCTAGACTATGGCGCACAGGTGTATGGCTCGGCATCCGATGCCACTCTGAAAGGATTGGATGTGTTGCAGAATAAATGTTTGCGAATGTGTCTTGGAGCTGTCCGGTGTACCCGTGTAGCTCGTATGGAAGTGGAGGCGAATGTGCCTCCCCTCCGTATTCGCCGTGACCACCTGGCCTTGTCCTATGGCATAAGGACATTAAGAAAAAGTAATATCGGCAATGTGGCCTGTACCCCCCTGCGTCAATACCACCACCTTCTGCGGGGGGTGCGTCGGCCACTTGCCGCTCGCCTCCACTTACTGACTCAGGAGCTTGATGTGGACCCCAGTGACTGTGACAAGTTGGTGCTTAAAAATATAGCGCCTTGGGAGCCACCCGGCTTTACAGTCGATGTTACATGGCTCCCAGCACCAAAGGCCAAGGCGCCGGAGGCGGAGGTCCACCACTTGTTTCGTAACATCATTGTTCGTCACTTGGGGTCCCATCAATTGTACACCGACGGCTCCAAGTCGAGTGAATGTGGGTGCAAGTGTGTGGTCGACTGAATGTGCCCTCAGGTATCGGTTGCCGACTCATACATCTGTGTTTACTTCAGAACTTTTTGCTATTGACAAAGCCATAGACTATGCTCTCAATTCTAGACATGACTCATTTGTCATATTTTCAGATTCAAAATCAGCCCTTCAGGCAATTGCATCTTGCACTACGGACTCTCACGAGATCCAGGGCCGCATCGTTAATAAGCTGCATTCATGCAACAAGTCATTCACGCTGATCTGGGTGCCTGGTCATTGTCGTATCTATGGCAATGAGCAGGCTGACTTACTTTGCAAAGTCGGCTGTAGAGCTCGAGGAGACTTGGGACGTTCCTCGTGATCTACGGTCGAGTCTCTCTCTCGGAAAGAAATCAATAAATCTTTCTGTGGCAAGGTCAGGTGGACCAGACTAAATATTCCAACTTTGTAAGCCGTACCTGGGCGACTGGGACACTGCCAACCGTCCCAGTCGCCTAGAAGAAAAAGTGGTTGGCACGGTTACGGCTTAATGCCACCATTGTAACCCACATAAAACCATATATATGGAAATGACGCTTCCCACCGCGACTGTGACATCTGTAATGCGGTGTTATCTATCAGGTCATATCATCCTGCGCCATAAATCGGCGATTTATTCGTGAACGTGACCTTCACTTATAAAATTACTGCGGCGCAGTAGAGCGTCCCCCTTCACTCCTTTCCAC
>NC_137007.1:19159311-19248778 GCF_032717465.1 Coenobita brevimanus
TCGGTTACGTATTGCTATATATAGATATAGATATAGATTAGATAGATTAGATAGAATAGATAGAGGATATATATATATATATATATATATATATATATATAGAGAGGAGAGAGAGAGAGAGAGAGAGAGAGATATGAGGGATATATATATATATATATATATATATATATATATATATATATATATATATATATATATATATATATATATATATATATATATATATATATATATGCGGGGCACCCTCTGTATTCTGACACATGCTGACTAGGAGAGTACACCGGCTTTTTCCTAATGTGCGTCGTTTAAGTTATTATTCGTCCCGCCAGCAATTCATCGCGGTAGAGGTGTGTGTGTTCGTCGTTTTTTATCTATTTATTTGTTACTCTGTGTATCGATTATCTCTTGAGCCAATGAATGGATGATCTTGAAACTTTGCACAGCAGCACATATGTTGGGTATGTGGAACTGAGGAAGTGATTTGATTTTGATGAAAATCCGCCAAAGGTATGGGTGGGAATGGTGCCATTTCTTTTGGTAATAATGCTATTATCAAGTCATAAAACTTCATTTAACCCAATTTCCTTTCACATTAAGTGACTTTGACCCCAATTCAGCCAACGAAGGTGGGGTGTTGTGACATTGGGTCACTTTGTTCTAGTTCATCATACGGATCATAGTGTGTATTCAAACAGGGATTAACTACGTGAACATATTGACCTATTCTTAGAATGTATTGTGTTAGCAGTTTTCTATTTTAACATATGGAACACCCTCTATGCTCTAACAGTGATTAACTAGGAAAGCCTACTGCCATATTCTTAACATGTTTTAGGACAGCTATTATTTATTATATGGATCACCCTGTATGTATAAACGGGTTTAACTAGGAGAGGAGGCTAGTCTATCTTTATCATATGTTCTGTGAGCTATTTGTGATCTTAACATCAATCACGTGTGAGATTTTTTGAGAAACCATTGTGTAGTGATGATACCTGGTCACCTGTAAGATTAATTAACAAGGGACGTCATCACCTTTGTCTGCTCTCTCTCTCTCTCTCTCTCTCTCTCTCTCTCTCTCTCAAGGGTATAGCTGAGACTCGTTCCGAGATTACAGCATCGCTGGCATAAGGTTATCAGTATCGCCCTTGATATATTTTGCATTATTAGTATCCACCTATGTAATAGGTGGATACTTGTTTTTGCTGATATTGTTATTATTCCTGCCTCAGAATCTCGCGACGATTCCAGGAGAGCCAGAGACCGTGCAAGGAGTCTGAAGTGCCCAGGTTATGTGTCCTGGCATGGTCCATTCCTGATTTAAGAAAAAATCCTTTATGTGCAGTGGAAGGGCATGTCAGAATGTATCATAACAGAATTATGTTGCGAACGAGATAAACTGGTCGTTTTTATTAGAGATTTCAGTGGGACCTGCACAAGGAATCTGAATTTCTCAGGTTTTGTGTTCTAGTTTGGGTCATTACTGCTAGAAAAAATCCAGATCTCCCCAGTGGGTCAAGGTCAGTGTAACAAACAGTAGGTAGAGACTATTGACTGTCTGCAGGAATGTTACAGAGTTCTAGTTACTCTTCATACCGGTAGGTAATGGCATCCACTAGCCATTCAACCTATGCCGTACTGTCTTTAAGGGACTACGGTAAGAAACAAGCCTAATGATTTCCTTCAACCCATAAAACCATTTGATATGTTAGGTGACAATCATATCTACAAATGACGCTTAGTGGTCTATTCACTAGTGTTAACACACTAACTAGATGAGGCCCATATGAGTTTACATCTGAGGGAATATTGGCGTTTATTGCTCACATTTGCATTATGGGTGATTTTCATGTACATAAGGTAAAATGGTTATTATATTTTGCCAGGACTAACGATACTGCTCTAGAATGCGACCTGTTTGCAGAATTGTTTAATTACACGCTATTGGTAAAGCAACCAACCAGAATACCAGATAATCCTGACCATAATGCCTATCTCGTGGATCTATTCCTGATAAATAACACTGTAACAAACGTAAACCAATTTTTTGTTTATGTTCATTTTTACGCTATTTCTGATCAGTGTCAATGCACAGATGCCGAATATGGTATTTGCCTTTGTGTAAATCTAGTGTTACAGGAATTATTCAACAACATATGTATCGGACAAGGACAGGAACTGCAACTTTTTACCATTTCAAGAATGTTGAATGTCAAAGAATTTACATACTCCGGGTATATATTATGAATATATCTAGAAAATGAGCAAACAGTAACATCACAAGGAATGTAGGGCACATAGCATCTAGAAATGCACTTGTGATCTTGACTTTCTTCTATAGGTGTGATGACAATCGCACAACGTTCTTTCGTTCGTTTAAAGATTTCCTGCACCTATAGTGCAGGCCGGGCTATACATTAGCCCGGTCAATGGGGTGGGGGTTGACCTAAAAAAATAGTAAAGGGGAAGACAGGGCCTGGGGATTGCCCTGCACACACACCCTGTCTTCTGGCTGGCTTTGTGGTACACAAGAATCCTCAAACATAATCGCCCACCATCGCCTCCTTCCACCTGCCCTGATATCTGGTTTCCACCAACAGAATGTCCTGGTGGAACCGTTCACCATGCTCCTCACTGACTGCACCCAATTTGCGTTTCAAGAAATCAGAGTGGGAATGCAGAGTGTGCAATTTGATTGACATTCTGCATCCAAGCTGGTGGAATGCGCTGATCCGATCATCGACGAGCTGTGCAGAATCTGGTCTCCTCTGGTTGCCAAGAAAACTTTCCACAACCCCTCTGAAAACATTCCAAGCACGCTCTTCATCATAGGTCATTTTACACTGGAGTTCATGACTTGCAAGCATTCTTCGAACGTGCGACCCGGTGTGTATGCCAGTCATCATCTTTGCCACTCTCAACTTGGGAAACATTGATCAGATGTGCAGAAACGCATCGCCATCCTTGTCGATGGCTTTCACAAATTGTTTCACAAGACCAAGTTTTATGTGTAACGGAGGTAGCAAAACCTTCTCTCTGAAGATCATTGGAGCTCTCAGAACGTTGCACGAGCCTGGTGCGAAACTCTTTCTGAGGGGACAATCTATACTCACGGAATGTTCTGCATTTCTCCAAATGTTCTACAAGCATAAAAAACATAAGTACTTCGTATAACCGCCTTGCATTCCAAGTAGGAACGAAATCATCTTGAAATCCCCACAAACCTCCCAGTTGTGATCTGAGTACTTGATCTTTGTCAGACAAATCTTCACATGCTCACAGCCATCTTCCATTTCCACACAGTGTGCAACTGGAATTGATAGGAATTCATTGCCATTATGCTAAAGTACAGCTTTTAGGCTCTTCATGGAATTGTCTATGAAAAGTCGCCATTCTGAGGCTTGTAACCCACTCCCATGGCTTGGAATAACCCTTAACTTCAAAACAACACAACGAGGTTTCTTCACAGAATTTGAAGAAGGATGCAAACTTACCTTGGTATACCCCATACCAATTACTTTGGCCAGGCATGTATGGTAACACTGTTCTGCCCGAGACTCTGATTGGCTGGAGGTGTTTGTTCGATTTCGTTCTTGCCTTAACCGATACACTCTTTATCAATAGATGTGATACTGAGTTTTTCGACGGCACAATCGTCAAAAGCAATATGAAATCCTCTATATACTTAGCAACAATGAAATTTTCGCAGGAAGATAGAGATAATGAGTCAACAAAGTGTTACATTACAGTCCAAGCCAAGGTCAGCATTCGAACAATTCCTTTACGTTCCAGAAAGTCGGTAAAATTACAGAATATCAAGGAAACCTGCTTAATCTAAGCATTGCTATAACACATATTTAAATTATAAGATCAGTCCGCACCCTTAAACCGTGCCACAACTCTGAATAATTAAAAAAATTCAAATGAAAATACGAGTTCTGCGTGGGGAGGGAGGCAGCTCAATCAGAACAGCCACTGAGCGACAGCTGAGTGAAGGCGGGACGCAGAAGTTTTTTTTATTTATGCGTACCGTTTTTCTTTATCACTGCTGGCGAGCTCTTTGCCCCCCTTCCACCTTACGACAGCATGCTCTCTCGTCATTCAGTCAATGTAAGTGTTTATATTAGGCGTTTGAGCTTTTAGTATACTGTGATAATAGAGAAGTTTTAATGGAAACAATTTTCCTTTTAGCCTACTCTGATGTTTAGCGATGTTTCTCTAAATTGAACTAAATTTCACCGAGTTTGAGTGTATCATGAAAGAAGTCCTTACTAAATCCTTTTCAGTGCGATGCTGCTCTTTCTAACTTAGTTCAGGCTATCTATAGACGATTTTGTTTTAAGGAAAGGTGGTGTAGAGGTATAATATAGAGGCGAGTAAAACAGGCTAGATATTTTTTACCTTTCTTTAGCTATACATCGCCCCTTAGTTTCGAAAAATTACTTCTCTTGACCATAATTATTTTAAATGACATCGTATCGTGGAAAGGTTATGATTATGTTTCCTGAAGTTTTACTTATATGTAGGTTTGCTGGGCAGGTATGTTTGGGAAACGGATCCAGCCTGACTGTAACAGTATGCCTGGCAAAGACAGACCGTCGTTGAAGGACAGAGTTAGGCATCGGTATGCACCCACCAAGTACTTAGCTCAAGCCAGGAATATCATCCACAATGTCCACCAGTATTTTGAAAGTGAGGGATCACGTCTAACTGCTGCACATGCCGTTGAGAAAACGTCAGATGCAACTGGGGCTTCTGAAAGGACCGTCAGGAGGATTAAGAGTGAAGTTTTAATGTCTATCTATCTATCTATTGCCAGACGCCTCAATCCCGTTTGGAGTGGCCACAAACAAATCGCCTCCAAGTCGCCCTGTCCCCCGCCATTTCACTGCCCTGCTCCCAACTCACACCTCCCTCTCTCATATACCTCTCCACCCCAGCCCTCCACTCCCTCATCCTCGGCCTCCCCCTTCCTCTTCCCCCCTCCACCTCACTCACATACACTCTCTTCGTCAGTCTTTCACCCTCCACCCTCTCCACATGGCCAAACCACCTCAGTGTGTTGCTCATAACGCTTCCTATCACATCCACATCAACGCTCCTTTATATCCTCATTCGTCAGTCTGTCTCTCCACGTGACTCCACAGGCTCCTCTTAAATAACTCATTTCCACTGCTCTCACTCTTGACTTGTGTCCTTCCAACAATGTCGAAGCTTCACTTCCGTACGTTAGAGTTGGTATCACAATACTGTCATGTAGTAACTTTTTCACTTCCATGCTCACTTCCCTGTTTCTTATCACTGCTTTCAAGGAACCAGCAACCTTTCTTCCCTGCTGTACCCTTTCAAGCACTTCACCCTCCAAACCTCCATCCTTACTCATCACACTACCCAAATACTTAAACGTACTCACATTTTCCAATTCCTCACCATCTAACCTCGCTGTACATTCACTAACTACACCTCTCTCAAAGACCATCACTTTACTCTTCCCTACATTCACCTTTAGGTTCAGTTTCTTACACACTCTCCCAAACTCATCCACCAAGCCTTGCAGTTCCCCTTCGTCTTCACTCAACAACACAGTATCATCTGCAAACAACAGTACAGGAAGTTTCCAAACACTATCCTCTCTCACCAGGGCCACTCCAACAACCACTACCCTACCTTGTACCTCTTTTATTACCCCATCCATGTACAGATTGAACAACCATGGAGACATGACACATCCCTGTTTCAAACCAACTTTCAAAAAGAAAAATTCACTTAGTTCACCATCCACATGCACTGCAGCCTTCGCACCATCGTACATACTCTTCACAGCATTCAACAACTTCCCATCTACTCCATATATTCTTAACACTTTCCACAATCCTTGTCTATCCACCCCGTCATATGCTTTCTCCAAATCCATGAAAGTTTCATACAACTTCTTTCCCTTCTCTAGAAACTTTTCCACTAAAGATCTAAGAATGAATATCTGATCTACACAACCTCTTCCCTTCCTAAAGCCTCCATGTTCTTCTCCAACTAATTTCTCTGTTCTTTCTCTAACTCTGTCTGTAAGTATCCTACCATACACTTTTCCTATTATACTAAGAAGACAAATGCCCCTATGATTACCACACACTTCTTTTTCCCCTTTTCCTTTGTACAAGGGAATAATTATACCTGACTTCCAATCCTCCGGGACTCCACCTTCCTCCCAGGCCAATCTGCACATCTTCCACATCCATTCTACTACTATCTCTCCCCCATGCTTCAGCATTTCACCACACACTCCATCAATTCCTGGGGCTTTCCCCGATTTAACTTTCTTCATTGCTTCCACAACTTCTATCCTACTGATTCCTTCCTGTCTTCTCACCTCCCTCCTTCTCCCAGCCATTCCCCAGCCACTTATACTCGCATTACTTCCATCCTCTACGTTCAACAATTCCTTAAAGTGTTCTCTCCATCTGCTCACTTTTTCTCCCTTCTCCACTAGTAATCTACCATTTTTATTTTTCACTCCCCTGCTAACTTCGCTTCCACCCTGTCTTACTCTTTTCACTTCTCTCCAGAACATTTTCTTACAGTCCCTCCACTTTACACTCAAATTCCTTCCAAATTCCTCATCCACTCTCTTCTTACTCTCTCTTACTAATCTTTTCACCTCTCTCTTCCTTTCCACATATAACTCTCTCTTCCGCCTCTCAACTTCTTCCACGCCCCTATTTCTCATCCATTCATTGTACGCTTTCTTCTTTTGTGCCACAGCCTGTTTCACCTCTTCAGTCCACCACGCTGTTCCTTGCACCCCCCTCCGTCTTCTCTTCCTTCCACACACCATATCACATGCTGCACATATTTCTTCTGTAAATATCTTACACACACCTTCCACGTCTCCCATCTGCTCCAATTCATATTTGCCCAATCGTTCCTCCACTTCTCTCTTATACTCTGCCTTTTTCTCATCCTCTTGTAACCTTTCCACTCTCCTTGCAACTACTCCTTCCTCTCGTCTTTCCCTTCTTCTATTCCTCCATCTCACTTGCATCCTAATTCTGGCCACCACCAAGTAGTGGTCAGAAAGTCCACTCCCCCAACCTCTATACACTCTTGCATCCTTTACACATCTTCGCATCCTTTCATCCACACACACATAATCAGTCATTGCCTTCCTTTCATTCAGTTCACCACCCACTCTTCTCATCACTCGCCATGTATACCTGTGGATCATTTTATGCCTGAAGAGGGTATTGGCTATCACCAACCCCCTCCCAGCACAAATGTCCACTAACGCACTCCCATTCTCATCTATCTTGGCAGGCACACCCCACTCACCAACTATTCCATCCACCTTCACATTACCAACTTTACCATTCATATCACCAATCAAAAACACTCTCTCATTCCTTCCAAACTTTTCGATGCACACTTCCACATTTGTCCAGAACTCTTCTCTCACTCTTCTAGCACGATCTTGCGTTGGCGCATACACACACACAATCGCCCACATTTGTATTCCAACTTTCAACTTTACCCACACAATCCTTGACCCAACTGATCCATACTGTCTTATGCTCTTCTTCCATCTTTTACTCACAACTATACACACTCCTTCCTTTGCCCTCTCATTCTCATCTACTCCTGCACATATACCCCATCCATACTCCCATTCTCTCACACTTTCACCTCTCCATTTTGTTTCAGTTATTCCACATACATCCACTTTCGCACCCTCAAGCACCTGGACAATCTCTCTCTCTTTCACCTCATCATTCGCTCCTCTTACATTCCATGTACTCATTACCAAGTCCTTTGTCCGGTCCTGGGTCGTCATCGTTTGGTCAGTCCTTGTCCGAGGCTTCTTGTTTGTTTTTTTAGTTAGTTGTTTTCCGGGGAGGGGCACTAACCCTCCGCAAACCCTTTTAGTCGCCTTTTACGACAAGCAGGGATACTGGGGGAGTATTCTTGAAAACCCCCCTACCCCCAGGGGGTAGGAATTATACACACACCACCTCCACGTTCAAGACTCTCCACTGTGGTAGGACAGACCGATGAGTTTCAAAAGGACTGTATCAGGAGGGAATTACTTTCCTTTTACGAGCGAGGTGAACTTCCATCATTGACGGAACTACTGAAGAGGGTCAAGACATCACCCATATCCTTCAATGGATCAAGGACTTCTCTACACAGAGTTGTGAGGCAGATGGGCTTCAGATACAAAAAAGCAGAAAGTGGGAGAAGGATATTAATGGAGAGAGAAGACATCGTAACTGCAAGAAATGCGTATCTGAGAAAAATAAAAGGTAACAGAGATAGTTCTCATCCTCGCCCTGAAATCTACCTAGATGAGACTTGGATTAACCAGAATATATGTGTTGAGCGATGCTGGACTGATGGTGATGGAGTAGTTGGGCCTAAACTTAAGACAGGGAGAGGAGCTCGATTCATCATCCTACATGCTGGTGGCCAAAATGGTTTTGTGCCGGGAGGACTCTTGATGTTTCGATCAAAGAATGGAGCAAAGGGAGATTACCACGAGTCAATGGACCATCAACGGTTTAAGCAGTGGTTTCAGGAACAAACATCCCAGAAAGATCCCTTATCATAATGGATAATGCTTCCCATCACTCAAAAACCATCAATAAAATGCCAACAACCAGCAGTAAGAAAGGCGATTTAATTGAATGGCTGTCATCTGCCAATATCACATTTGATCCACCTCAAACAAAGAAGGAACTGTATTTTGTCTGCAAACAACATAAAGGCAAACAAGAATATGAGATAGACCAATTGGCCATGGAAAAGGGACATATAATACTCAGACTGCCTCCTTACCACTGTATGTTCAATCCTATTGAATTATTATGGGCACAGCTGAAGAGCGAAGTAAAGAAAAAAAACTCAAACGGAGATCAGTCCCTGAAGGTTGAGGAAATTACTCACGAGGCTATGAACAAGATTACCCCTGAAACTTGGCGTAGTTGCATCAGCCACACGAAGAAAATCGAAGATGAATACCGTGCCAAAGACATCGCACAAAACCATTTGTTTGAGGAATTTGTTATTAACATAATTTCTGATACAAGTGACGAGAATGAAAGTGAAGATGACGCACATGGAGAAAGAGCTTAATATAGAGCACCAGTACGTAGCCTACACATTTTTTCAGAACATCCAATAAATCACGCTCACGTTTTATTTTTGTATTGATAACCTATTATGCCTGTTGTTTTAGCTTCGTATTTGTGTGTGTGTGTGTGTGTGTGTCCTTTGAGAGAGAGAGAGAGAGAGAGAGAGAGAGAGAGAGAGAGAGAGAGAGAGAGAGAGAGAGAGAGAACAAAAAAGAAGATGAAGGTGGATGTGATTATTTGTACTGTAAATAGGCTTGCAAATAAACTGGACAGTGACGTATATGTTATTAAATTCACGAGTAGTAAAAAGTGGAAATACCCTGTACTATTTTACATTTTAAATATGGATGAACGGGACTTACATCGAATATGAAGTAAAAATGAAAGGAATGGTATAGCCTATCACTTCATGAAGAAGTTCAGAGGGGAGAAATTTTTCTGCATCTTTCGCATCCTCATACTTTCTAAATTAATCAAGTAATCAAATATCTATAAAGTAAACAAATAGAAAACTTAATATAATTTGTACGTGAGAGGGTACATTTGTTATTACCACGATGTATAGTTCGTCTAGATATCGTGGTTATTACATTCCGATAACCAGTCAGGTTAAGGTCTCTGAAGTTTAAATAGTCCGCCTTCACTCAGCTGTCGCTCAGTGGCTGTTCGATTGAGCTGCCTCCCTCCCCGCAGAACTCGAATTTTCATTTGAATTTTTTAAATTATTCAGAGTTGTGGCACGGTTGAAGGGTGCGGACTGATCTTATATTTTAAATATGTGTTATAGCAACGCTTAGATTAAGCAGGTTTCCTTGATATTCTGTAATTTTACTGACTTTCTGGAACGTAAAGGAATTGTTCGAATGCTGACCTTGGCTTGGACTGTAATGTAACACTTTGTTGACTCATTATCTCTATCTTCCTGCGAAAATTTCATTGTTGCTAAGTATATAGCGGATTTCATATTGCTTTTGACGATTGTGCCGTCGAAAAACTCAGTATCACATCTATTAATAAAGAGTGTATCGGTTAAGGCAAGAACGAAATCGAACAAACACCTCCAGCCAATCAGAGTCTCGGGCAGAACAGTGTTACCATACATGCCTGGCCAAAGTAATTGGTATGAGGTATAGTTCCTATAACTCAACTTGCAGCTGGGATCCAACAAGTTTCATTCACTTAGACGTGGCACTAGCAGCTCAGCATTGAGCATGGTGAGTCCTAAATCCCGGACCTAGTCATCCAGTTTTTGCTGATTAGGAAAGTGTGGAGTGTCTCCGGAACATTTTCCAACATACGATTCATCATCACTTTCCCCTCCGTCATCGACGATGTCCTCATGATCAGAGACAACTTCCGTGTCCACAAGAGGGACAGGAATCGCCAGCTCATTGCTGTCAGGCACTGGAGAGGTCGAAGAAGGCAAATTTGGATAGATAATGTTCTTTCTGCCCTTAATGCTCTTCACTTCACTTATATCAACCATGCAGGAATAACAATTGTCCTGGTGAAGAGAGAACCTGTATTTTTTACACAGGAAAAATCATCAGAGAAATTACCAATATGCCGGGAATCGAACCCTAGACTCTCATGTGAGAGCCAGGCAGCATACCACTACACCACGACCAGGTAAAAGTCAACTCACGTTGTCACAATCTTGTAACCAACGTCCCTCCGCCCCCACTGTGGGCATGAAGAGGATGAGTTAACCCCCTGGCACTCGGGCAAGTAGATGCTTTTAATCTATCCCAAACACTTACGGCAAGTCAGAATGAAGAGAGAACCTGTATTTTTTACACAGGAAAAATCATCAGAGAAATTACCAATAGGCCGGGAATCGAACCCGAGACTCTCAGGTGAGAGCCAGGCAGCATACCACTACACCACGACCAGGTAAAAGTTAACTCACGTTGTCACAATCTTGTAACCAACGTCCCTCCGCCCCCACTGTGGGCATGAAGAGGATGAGTTAACCCCCTGGCACTCATCCTCTTCATGCCCACAGTGGGGGCGGAGGGACGTTGGTTACAAGATTGTGACAACGTGAGTTAACTTTTACCTGGTCGTGGTGTAGTGGTATGCTCCCTGGCTCTCACCTGAGAGTCTCGGGTTCGATTCCCGGCATATTGGTAATTTCTCTGATGGATTGTCCTGGTGATTTGAAGGCTCTCTCCACACTCTCAGAACTGCGAAAGGCATCTTCCTTCTTGATCCTTGTGGCCATGCTTCAGATGCAGAGCAACAGTTACCACAAGTGTAGTGCGGAGCCCATTCCTTATCTTGATCACTCATTACCACGCCAAAATATGTTCTGTATGCACAAGCAAATTTGGTATCTAGGTGGATTTTGTGTTTGATCATCTTCGGCCCACTATATTCCCCACATACATAATGTGTATCGGCTGACAGCTTGCAAGAACATCTACTGGTCATTCTCATTAACAGAAACACCATTAGGAACAGCTCAAAAACACGTTGACCAGCCAAACTCGTAACGTGAGACTAGCTCATCAAATGAACTGACTGAATCCACGTTACATGACGAAATAATGTACACATGGATGCAGATGGTCTGTGTGTGTGTGTGTGTGTGTGTGTGTGTGTGTTACCTAATTGCTCTTACCTAATTGTATCTTTACAGGAATGAGTCAAGCTCGTACTGTCCCGTGTCTTGAACCATATTTATCGTACCTTTCCTTAAATTTATGAATTGTTTTGGCACACACTATTTCATTCGGTAGTGCATTCCACTGATCAATTGCTCTGTTTGGGAAACTAAATTTCCTTACGTCTTTATCGCGTCTCTTTTTATGCAGTTATTTTGCAGTGTCCTCTTGCTGGTGCATCCCCATAGGTTATATTATAATCATTTATGTCTATTTTCTCCTTCTCTGATATGCATTTATATAGCATAATCATGTCTCCTCTTTTCCTTCTCTGCTGTAGTGTAGGCAGATTCAGTTTTTCTAGTCTTTCTTCATAGCTTAGATCCCTTAAGCTTGGTACCCATCTTGTAGCGGGCCCTTTGAACTTTTTCAATCTTATCTATTTGATTTTTGAGATGAGGACTCCAGACTACTGATGCATACTCCAGGGTTGGTCTGATGAATGATGTTATTATCTTTCTTAGCACGTCTTCATTTATGTATGTGAATGCTATTCTCATGTTTGCACGCAGTGTATACTTGTTCCATACCTTCTCACTGATGTGGTCAGCCGGAGATAGTCTGTTATTAACAATCACACCTAGGTCCTTCTCTCTTTCTGATGTGTGTAGGGTTTTATTCCCTAACTTGTAATCCCAATCAGGTCTTTTTCCACTTTTACCAAACTTGATTACATGACACTTGTCCACATTGAATTCCATTTGCCATGTATTGCTCCATTCATGAAGTTTATATAATTCTTCTTGTAGCTCTTTACAAGAGTCTGCATTAGTAATTGTCCTTTGTATTTTTGCATCATCAGCAAACATATTTAGATAGCTTTCATTTCCAGTGTTGCTATCTGTATCATTTATATACATTAAAAACATGATTGGTGCCAGCACTGAGTCCTGTGGTACTCCACTAGTCACTTCCTTCCATGATGAGTAATTTCCCCTTAGTATTGTTCTCATTTCTCTCTCTCTCTCTTTTTTTTTTTTTTTTTTTTAGAAAATCTTACTTCCAAGAATACAGTTTGCCTCGGATTCCTCCTTGATGGTACAGTTTCCATAAAAGTGTTTGATGCGTACTCTGTCAAATGTTTTCTTGAAATCTTAATAGATACTGTCCACCTCTGTACAGTGTTGCCACGTTTTCCATATCTGCGATGCCTCTCTCTCTCTCTCTCTCTCTATCTCCTGGGAGATGTGCGTCACCCTAGGGAATTTTGTTTCTTTTATGTGTCTTATAAACTTGTGTTTTCATTTCTATATTTTGTTTTTTATTATATTATTGTTTTACATATGGCGCCAGATGACCTCGGTGTTGCGGCGCCTAGATTTGTTTTCATTGAATCATTCTCGCCCTCCTTCCTTCCCTCCCTTCATCTTTCCCTCAGCTTGACAATGCACTCAGCACTGCCCCTGGCCTTCCTTCTCTCTCTCTCTCCTGGGGGGAGATGTGCGTCACCCTTGGGAAATTTGTTTCTTTTATGAGTGACATAAACTTGTGCTTTCATTTCTTTATTTTGTTTTTATTATATCTAATTATATTTAAAAATATTATTGTTTTACATATGGCGCCAGATGACCTCACTATTGCGGTGCCATGATTTGTTTTCATTCAATCACTCTCTCCCGCCTTCGTTCCCTCCCTTCCTCCATCTCTCACTCAGCTGCACTCAACACTGCCTCTGGTCTGCCTTACCCCCCCCCCTCTCTCTCTCTCCTCTCTCTCGTCTGTGGTATTTTAGGATACATTTTGGTTATTTTCTTTTACGTTATAATGTACATATTGTAAATTTGACTATTTCCACACCACCTAGGAGGTAAAAGACATGGCGCGTCTTTTTTTAAGAGGTGTCCCCAAACAGGCCTAGGATAGAAGAAGCTCTGGCCAGGTGGGACTGGGTGTGTGTGAGTGTTGCCGCTCACGAGGGTTTAATGTATTATTTTTTTAAACTAAGAAATTGACATTTTTACTTATATTCCTGCACATTATCATATAATCATAATTGTGACATTATTTCCAACCCCAGAAATACGGTAACAGCCAATAAACGTGACTACTTTTTTTTTTTTTAAGCAACACTAAAATATTTATGCCACGTTTCTGTATTGCCGTATAAATATTTTACGTATAATAGGTTTACTGTTCTTTCATATATTATAATACACACGTTACCATTATATTCTTATGTGTTTATCTTATTGTGATGCCTATTACATATATCAGAGCCGTTCACATAGAGGGTATGGAACACATGGCAACACTGTACAGAGGTTCGTGCCCCACCCAAACCGCCACTTAAGAATGGTACCACCATAGATGATTTACCCAAGCTTTTCTTATGAGCTTTTCTAATACCTTGCTTACAACACTGGTTAGTGATACTGGTCGGTAGTTGAGTGAATTTCATCTATTCCCTTTCTTGAATAAGGGAACAATGTTTGCTTTCTTCCAAATATCAGGTACGGTAGTTTATCTTGTCCCAAGGATTTCTTGAAATTAAAGATAATGGTTTACTTAACTCCTTTGCACATTCATGTAGCACCTAACATGAAATTTCATCAGGACCATTTGCTTTCCTTTGTCTAATTTACTTAACTCCTCCTGTATTTCTTTTTCTGATATTTGAACATCTGGTAATATGTGTGGGCATGCATGTTCCATTTCATCCCTCTCAAAATTATTTTCCTCCATTAAAACTGATTGGAAATTCTTATTTAGTGCTTCACAAATATCCTTCTTATCTGTATTGGTGATCCCCTCATCCATGATGGATTGTATTTTATCTTTTACTTTGGTTTTGCTTCTGATGTAGCTGTAAAATAGCTTCGGTTGATCTCTACTTTTATTTATGATATCCTCCTCAAACTGTTTTTGGGCTTCCTTCCTTATTCTTCCATAATCGTTTCTTGCCAGTTTAAAGTTGGTATATGCCTTTTCACTATTGTGTCTTCTGTATCTATTCCACAACAAATCTCTTTTCTCTTTTGATTTTTTTACATTCTGTATTGAACTATTTCTTTATTTTCTTTTCTGCTTCTTTGTGCTGTGGATTGTACTTCTGGACTCCCATTTCATAAAGTTCACAGAATTTTTTATGTATAGCATTTAAATCTTGTCCTCTAAGCTCCTTTTCCCAATCTATTTCTAAGAAGTACTTCATAAGGTCATGATTGATTGATTGATTGATTGAAAGTAATTAAAAACTGGCGGCGCAACTGCCAGGGTCATATGCCGCCGGACACCAAAGTAAAAGGTGCAGCTAAATAAAAAAATGCATATTCAAAATAAAGTTTAAAATTTGTTAGTTGAAATAAAACACTGAAAATAATAAAAGCATAATTTATAAAATATAAAATATCAATTACTTATAAAAGTGGAAGGAGGCACGCCTCCTGAAGAAAACTAAAAACATCACTAAAATCGCTAGAGGCTTCACCGAGCATTGAGGACAAACAGTAGGCACCATCTGCCCCCTTATGCCTATGGAGGAATCTCTGACACAGGTCCCCCAGACTCGGACACTCGACCAGCAAGTGACGGACAGTAAGGGGAACAAGGCAGTCATTACAGTATGGTTGAGTCTCACCACCCATGAGGAACCCATGTGTAAGCCGAGAATGCCCAATGTAAAGTCTAGCAAGAGCCACCTCCAATCGCCGAGACATGGAAGGAAGAGCTCTTGGCACAACCACTCTCTGAAAGATTTCTTTCAGTATATTATGAGAAACAACATCCCAGTGCCTCTGCCAACACGTACCAACTGCGTACCGCAGGTAAGGTGTTACATCTGAAGCAGGAAGGGGGTAGTCGGTTGGGGGCTGTTGAGAAGACGCAGCTTTAGCTAAAATATCTGCCCTCTCATTGCCCACCACACCTACATGTGCGGGAACCCAACAGAAGTTCACATGGCGGCCACGACGGCCAAGAAGAAAAAGCCACTCTAAAATTGATAAAATCAATGGATGGGATGCATTAAAAGACTCCAGTGCAGACAGAGCACTACGTGAGTCACTATAAATCACAAAAACGGATTCGGGGAGAGTAAAAATGATTTTAAGAGCATATAAAATTGCAGTCAGCTCTGCCGTATACACTGAAGTAATGCCAGGAAGACTACCGCCCCTACTAAAGGAGGGGAAAACAACACCAAGTCCTACTCCAGTATCAGTCTTAGACCCATCAGTATAGACGGGGACAGAACCCTCATGAATAGAGGCATGTTCTAAAAAGAGAGAGAGGGACACCTGAGAGGGAAGCGAGTCCTTTTTTTCCACAACAGACCTACAAAACGTCACACGAGGGAGTAGCCAGGAACCCACCCTAGGGATCCGATGTGGACAAATTGCCAGTCTCGGGACAGAGAGGGCTAGCATAACAGACCAGACCCTGTAACCAAATGGCTTCGGGAGATTAGGACGGGTGTCATAAGCAGAAGATTGGGAATCCTGGGAGACGATGGCACAAGAAATTGAGTCTGGAATGCGGTGAAGACGATACCAGCACCTCATCATTAGCAACTGGCATCGCAAATCCAAGGGGAGTACACCAGCATCTACTAACAAACTTGTAATCGGGGATGATCTGAATGCCCCAGTTGCCAGACATACACCAGCATGATGCACAGAATTTAACAACTGGAGACGGGCATCTGTTGCAGAGGAGTAAACCTCACATCTATATTCAAGTTTAGAAAGAATAAGAGACCTATGCAAGAGGAGCAGGGTCTGACAGTCAGCACCCCAAGAGGTATGAGCTAAAACCTTCAAAAGACTCATAGCTTTAAGACAAGCCACCTTAACAGAGCTAATATGAGAAACCCAGGTTAGTCGTCTATCAAATAAAAGGCCCAGAAACCGTGTCTCTTCCACACAGGATATTCTTCTACCATAGAGATACAAGTCTGGGTCTGGGTGAACTCCACGAAGACGACAAAAATGCATAGCCACTGTCTTTGTTAAAGAAAACCGGAAACCGCATGACTCTGCCCAGTCAGAAATTCTATTAAGAGCAAGCTGCAACTTCCTCTCTATCAGAGACATTCTAGATGTGGTGAAGGATATTGAGAGGTCATCGACATATAATGATCCTCGTACACCGTCAGGAAGTACACTGATTACACTGTTAACGGCTACAGCAAACAGAGTAACACTTAGGATACTCCCTTGTGGTACTCCATCTTCTAGTTCACGGACATTAGAAAGCACTCCTCCCACTCTCACCCTTAAAAAACGGTTAGATAAAAACTGTTGGATAAAAATAGGCAAGCGCCCACGAAAACCAAACTCATGAAGGGAAAGTAAAATGCCATGACGCCAAGCAGTGTCATATGCCTTCTCCAGATCAAAGAAAACTGTGACCTGGTGTTGGTTAGTGGAGAAAGCCTCACAAACAGAAGATTCCAAGGTCAGCAGTGCATCAGAGGTAGATCGCATTTTTCGAAAACCATATTGGGCAGGGGATAATAAGTCACCTCTCTCCAAAAACCACACAAGCCTAACATTGACCATCTTTTCCAAAACTTTACATATACATGACGTTAGAGAAATAGGCCGATAATTCGTTGCCTGTAGGTGGTCCTTACCTGGTTTGGGGATGGGGATAACCACAGCAACATTCCAACAAGCCGGAAACTCCCCATAACACCAGATCTTATTATACAGTGAAAGCAAAAACAAAAGGAACTCATCAGACAGGTGATGTAGAAAGGCATAAGGAATATCATCATAACCAGGAGAAGAATCATGGCACTGCGACAGAGCTGTCTGGAGTTCAGAAATTGAAAATGGAACATTGTAAGGCTCTCCCCCAGCAGAGGCAAAACTGAGACCACGAGACTCTAGGCGCCGACGGTGGCAAGCCGAAGGCGTATCTGCATTCCTCTGTGACACACTGGCAAAATGTTCAGCAAGCAACTCTGCAACAGCAAAAGGATCAGCAACAGTTCCACCTGCTCCAGATAAAACAGGAGGAGATGGAACAGTAAACTTCCCTGAAATTTTCCTTACCCGGTTCCACACCTGGGTGATGGAAATCCTTGAATTGATGGAGGAAACATATCTCTTCCAGTATGAACGCCTGGCCGCCTTCAAAACCCGCCTCATATGAGCTCGTGCCCTCCGATACGCTATCATATACTGAAGATCCACACGGTGATGACGAAGTCGAGAGAAGGCGACTCGTTTGGCTCTCACTGCGGAACTGCACTCAGAGTTCCACCAAGGAACCGGGCGTTTAGGAAACTGACCCTTCGTTTTTGGAATAGATAATCGGGCTGCTGAGTGCAACACTTTATTGAAATATGACACTGCCTCAGTAAGACAGCCAAATTCATTCACAGAAAGGGAAATGGAACTTAATTCCCTGAAACGTGGCCAGTCAGCCTTATCCAGAAGCCAGCGAGGAAGACGTGGCTGAGGTCCACCTGCACCAGCAGTTAAGAGTAAATGAAAATGGTCGCTGCCATACAGGTCTGGCAACACATCCCAGTTAAAATCTAAAACAGCATCAGCTGAACATAAGGACAAATCAATGGCAGTAAAAGTTCCTGTCTGGCTATGGAAATAAGTCATTTTATTGGAGTTTAAAATGCCCAACTCCTCATGTTCCACTACAGAGGCCAGCATTACACCCCGAGGGTTGGCCTCACTGTTACCCCATAGTGGATGGTGTCCATTCATATCTCCTAGTAATAGAAAGGGAGAAGGAAGGCCATGAATAAGGCGTTCCAGATCTGCCCTTTCAACAGTAGCGCTGGGAGGAAGATAAAGACTGCAAACTGTATACTGCCGACGTAAAAAAATCCGGACAGCAACTGCCTGCAGGGGACCAGAAATATCCAGATGACTATATGGAATATCCTGGCGGAGGAAGATAGCAGTCCCTCCATGACGACCTTGGCTTGGCACAGGATCAGAATAAAATGCATTGTAGCCAGAAGGACCGGGAGGAACAGCCTCACCAACCATGGTCTCCTGGATACACATGCATAAAGGAGTAAATTGAGAAACTAGATGACACAGTTCCTCATAGCTGGCATGTAAACCTCGACAGTTCCACTGGATGATAGAACCCATTGTGAAAGGGAAAATTATGATCAAGTGCGGGACTGTACACCTCCTGACATACGAGCGGGTTTGGAATGATACTTAGGAGGGCCCTTGGGAAGAGACTGCCCAGCACCAGGAACCTGCACCTTATGTTGAGCATCCGTGGACAAACGTGAGGACGAGGAAGAGGGAAATTTTCCAACACTCTTCCTCTGAGGTGGAGTAACATACGGCTTGGAAAGTGGCCTGGAGGCCGCCTTGGGTGATATGGGACGGCCAGTGCCTCTGTTAGAAGCCTCAGAAGTGGAAAGAGTGTCAACGGGATTCGAATCCTGTGAGGATGACTTTGTACTTTTCAGAACTAAAGCACCAACGGTTTCTCCAACACCATCTCCAGGCGGGGACTTGACCACAGGTGAACCACCAGTTGCATCTTCCACCTGGCTAGACCCCTCAGCCTCTGAGGCAGAGGGAACAAGAGAGAGGGCAATACAAGGTTCGACAACAGAGACCTTGGGTGGCCAGTTGTCAGGCTCTGAGGACTCTGACGAGTTACGGTGACGTTTACTGGGTACAGAAGGAGCCTTGTGAATACTGGACAAGACAGGATGAGTTACATCAGCGTGTACATCCGCCACCACTACAGAAGTGTGCAAACTGTCAGCTTCTGAAGTGGAGGTAGGAACAGTTGGAGCAGTGGGTGGGCGTGAAACATTCTCACATATACTAGTAATTTCAGGAGTAATATCCGTCAAATCAGTAGTTGGGAAAGTGGTCACTGTAAAGGGTCGTGGCAACTTCTGGGTCACAGTACGATGTACAGGTGCCCCTGAAAGGGCAGAAGCATAAGTAACTCCAGGCTGAAAGAAGAGAGTCTGGGCCCTCCTCTTTGCTTCTGGAAAAGAAACTTTCTCACGTGTCCGAATGCTCAGAACCTCCTTTTCCAGGCAGTAGCGGGGACAGTTTTTTGAGGATACAGCATGAGGACCCCCACAGTGATAGCATTTAAGGGGTCCTGGACAATCACCGATATGACTCGATTCACCACAGGATATACAGACACCAGGAAGACCAGCCAGTGCACGCCGACAAAATTTGCTTACATGTCCATACCCCTGACAGTGGAAACACCGCCTTGGGTTCGGAACATAAGGCTTCACAGACAGAGAGAGCCAAGCAAGTTTCACGGAAGCAGGCAAAGTCAAGCGTTCAAAAATCAGAAACAGTGTTGGAGCTGGGGTCAGAACACCATCGATCTTCTTCTGTACCCGGTCAACCTTTATGACACCATACGACCGTAGTTCTTCTTGTAACTGTGATTCAGGGTATCGGAGGAGGTCCCGGGAGTAAATGACCCCCTTACACTGGTTAAATGTGCCGTGAGGTGTACAGGATACACTATGACCAGAAACGGAGGTCAGAGTCTGGAGATGTGAGCTCTCTTCTGGGGAGGAAACCTCAATTAGGAGGCTACCATCCCCTTGGGTGGATATCACTGGTTCACGGCCACAGGCAGACACAATGGCACGGTACAGGTTAAAAATGTCCATATCCAGCACTGAGCCACCTGCAGAGGATTTCAGCACTAGATACTTCTTGAAATTTCCTTTACTGCTTCCTCTGGGCCAAATCTTGGAGTCCAAGCAACCCTACGAGACCTCCTCCCAGTCCCAGTTGAACGCTGGGGCAGAGGACGGAAGTCCCCAGGGGACTGAAAAGGCTCCAGAGTGGCAATAAGGGGCGCAGAGTCTGAGAAATGGCCGGGGACAGATCCATCGTCGTCAACAGTTTGATTTAACTGTGCCATGTGATATAAAAAGACTTCATACCCCCACCCCTCCACCCACCATGGAGCCCAACAAGGGGAGGTCGTATGCCAGGGACAACACCACAGGCAACCCCAGAGGTAGTGGGAGAGTATACGCAGGTAACCACCCGGGGGCCTGGACAAGGGTGACTCCAGGACGATAGGAGCTACCAGGCCCCCCAGTGCCCACTTGACCCTAGCCAACGCATGACCAGCCGATTGACCTGGTCGGGCCCAACCAGGCCGCCCGTCTAGCCAGAATAAGGGACCAAAGAGGTGTATTGCTAGCTGGAGGGCGCACCGTGCAGCATCGCTCAACCTCCAGGACTCCCGTCTCCCAGCATTACGGGACGCCACGCACGGCAAACACGTGGGGAGGCAACAGTCCCGCCCAAGATGGCAAGTGAGCAGGGACTAGCATCACCAGCAGGCCCCCTCCACCAGTGATGTAGGGGGTGCTTGGTCCACGACACTGACAAATGCGAACCCTACAAAGGTAGGCATGCCTCCAAAGTAGGTGGCACTGCCAGCCACGCTTCAAGCCCCGCCACCACGTCAAGGTGACCCCCCTCAGCAGGGCATAAGGTCATGATAGTTTCCTTTTTTATAATTTAGGCTTTTTTTTGTAACTTTCATTGCTGTTAACTATGTCATATGGAATCCTGAAGTTGCAATTTAGTACTGCATGGTAGCATTTGCCGAATGGAGGGTGATATATTAAACTGTCAAAATCTTTTTCTTGCCTAGTAAATACAAGATCTAGCACTGAGGGTACATCGAGTCCTCTTTTTCTGGTGCATTCCCTTACAGGTTGCGTTAGGAAAAAATCCTGCACGAGATCCAGGAGCTTTTGGTCCCAACAGCTTTCTTGGCTTATTATATATAGAGTATTCCAATTTGTATTTGTATTAAAATCTCCAGTTAGTATAATTCTTTCCGTTTTCTCTTCCATTCTATGTAGTACTGCTCTTAAACTCTGAATTGTACTCTCTGCCAGATCCTCATATTCACCTCTTTCCCATGTGTTTGATCTGGGTGGCATGTACAAATTGGCAACAATTACTTTCCCTTCAGATGTATTGATTTCTACTGCAATCAGTTCTACTTGTGAGGGTATAGCTAGTTCTATTACTTTGACTTTTAGATTTTTCTTTGTTAATATTATAATTCCTCCTCCTTTTTTAAAGTTCCTATTTCTTTTCCATATATTATATTCCTCTATGTTCAGGGTGTCATTTGATATCCTTGGTGTTAATTTTGTTTCAGTTAGGCATATTATATGTGGTTCATATTCTCTGATATAATCATTCATCTTTAATAATTTAGATACCATTCCATCCACATTTGAGTACATCAACTTAATCATTTACAGTACATACCTGTCATGACTTGGTTCTTCTATCTTCCTCCATTTTATTCTCTCCTGTTTATGTACCACTTTCGAACCTGCAATCCGATTACTTTGTAAAAAAATGTATTATTCTCCTCTGATCTTCCCTCGTTCTTTGTTTTTGCTACCTCCCTCTTCTCTTTTAGTAATTCCAGTCTTCTTGAGTTGGGTATCTTTTTATCCATACATTTTTGAATTCCTCTTTTTCCATGAGTTTCTTTGCATTTTTCAGTATCTCCTCCACAGTGTTAACACTTTGGAAGGTTACCTTTAGAGGCCTTGACTTATTTCTCTCACATTTCCCTAACCTGTTGTCCTCTATGTCTTTATTACGAATTTCCTCAGATACTTCCTTCAATATGCACATTACATTTACCATCTCCTTCTTGTCTCTCGAGGTCTTGTTTCTTATTTCTTCCTCTTCTATACCAGTGATTACTATAGATTTGTTGATGTCTGCTAAATCTCTGACCAATTTAGGATAGTTTTGGGTTATTCTTTTCACCTCCTTTTCAATGCTTTTTTCTTCCACTCATGTTTCTAAGTCTTTCTTAACTTTCACCATTTCAGCATAAGTGGTTTCCATATCATTTTTGTAGCTTTGCACAGCTTCACTCACCTGTGTTACCTTTCTCTACAATATCACTGATCTGATCTATCAGACTGCTTACTTGCCTAATTGTCGCTGTATCATTTTTGAACACCTCCATAATACTCTCATGGTTGACCACTGTACTTGCCATTTCACTAATTTTGCTCCTAAGTGAACCCACCTCTACTGTCAGCTCATCTATTGTTGTGTCTTTCTTGTTGACTTCCTTTCCAAATTTTTCTATTTCTTCTTTATGCAAGTGCAACTGTCTCTTAATTTCACCCATCTCATTCTGAAAAGCCATCTCTAATCTGATTACTCGTTCTACCGGTTTATTGTAAGTCTCAATTTCAACCAGTACTTTGTAGAAATCATCATCCTGCTTTCTGTCTTTATCGCTTTTCTTTCCCAAATTTGCTTTACTAAAGTAGGTGGCCACCATGCGGTACTAAGAGCACAGATACTACTTACATTCCCTGGTGCAGAGTTGCAGACAAAACAACTGATCAGATGATTTTGTGCATTCTTGCACTACATTGTTTTCTTTACTGTTTAAACAACAATCTTACTTAAAACTTCTTTTTATATTAGGACACTATTTCGTCTAACTTGGTACAGAGCTTGACTCATATAAAGATACTAATTTAGGTATAGCCTTTGGCCAGGTTTGGCCAGGGACGGAGTGGTGGTGAAGTGTGTCCACTCTGTTCAGCGCCTCATGTGTGTGTGTGTGTTTGTGTGTGTGTGACGTGGTAAGTGATACGTCAGCTATCATATCGGCATGCAGTAACAAGACTGGAAATAAACAATTGCCAATTGTTGACAAAAACCTAGAGATAGACAAACAAAACATACACCGCTGGAAACAGCGTGGAAAACCGAGTCTGACAAGACCATCATTCTTTGTTACACAGTTTAATCTAGAGCAATACAGGATAGAAGTACTGTCACCACTTCGACCCTCCGACCGCACTCTCATCAGAGCCTCATTAGTTGGCTCCCCCAAACCTCCCCTTTATGAACCAGTCAGGGTGACCCAATGGCACTTTGACAGGGCACGCAGTGATTGTTTCAGAAATTATCTTGCTCACATTCCATGGAAGTCTTTCTTCTCCAGTGATATCAATTCTACCTAGTGCCACATTAATGACAATACAAGCAGGCATGGAATTTTTCAGACCAAGTCAACAGTTCACTAAAAGATCAGACTCCCCAAAATGGTTTGATAGCAATTGTGTTAGAGCAATGGCCCAAAAGTCATTAGCATATAACTCTTACTTAATATCTAAAACATCTGAATCATTCAATATCAATTTAAAATTGCAAGAAACCTCGCAAAAGCAGTAATAAATGTCCCTAAATCAAAGTTTCTTCGCAACCAAGCTTCCAACCATAAACAGTCTATTGACAATAGAATATTCTGGTCACTTCTCATTTCCTTCAGTAATAACTTTAACAAGTCATCACCTCTTCCCCAACAGTTTCAGAATTTGAATTTCATAATATCGGACATTACTGATCTCCCACAAGACCCGCCGACATGTCGTGTAAATACCGCCGCTAATACCAATACACCAGTCCTGTATGAGACAACCCTAGCATGTATTCAGTATGGACGGTGGGTGCTAGCACTGAAGTGGTGACAAGCAGAGGTGTAGAAGGACTACTGATGTCAGGACTAAAATATCATAACACAGTACATAATAGCTAGTAACATATATGTGTAATACAGACGTTAGATGAGTCATGCCTGGGCGAGAGTGCTAGAGGAAATAACGTTCGCATGATCTTAGGAATTTCAAAACACAGCAAAGTGTGACGCCTGATAGGAAAGTCCTTAGGCTCGGGAGGGTTCGACACACCCGTGCCCTTACACGTGACACAACCAGTCATATACAGAAGAAATGGGAGAGACAGAGCAGAAAGGGTTTAGGAGACAGTAGAGACAGGGTGAGAAGAGGAGGAAGAAGTGCACAGGGTTAGCCAGTAACCGTTCTCACCCAGTACGCTTTTGTGAGACTCACTATTACTCACCTCAGTATTACTCTTGAGATATTCCCTTTGAAGAAAATAAACTGCAATCAACCCCCAGACTCATCTTTATCTTTCTCTTGTCATGTACAAGTACAACGAAGATTCTCTCCTTTCATAAAATCCCTACAAATCAACACACTGTTACCATAGCTCAGCGACAACTACAATATATTATTTTTACAATTATGATATATTATATTGTAGTCTTCACCTTGGGAGCAGGCTGTGAAACCTATGTCCAGAGTCAGACTCAAAAAGAAAAAAATAATAAAAAAAAATCTTCAGATAGTAACATTACAAATGAACCTGTGATAAAGCAAATATTCTTGCCAGTACATTTGCCAGAAATTCTACATTAGAGGAAGTCACCCAGATCATTTCGGTACTAGAACTGGACTGTCCTGAAATTGCTCCACTTAAAATACAGACTGGATACGTAAAATCCATCCTAGACAATATATCAATCAACTAAGCTCCAAGCCAAGATAGAATTCCTCCAGTTGTTTTGAAGAAGTGCTCCCCAGAACTTGCTTCTTTTCTAGCTAAATTATTTAGCTTTCTCATACCTACTTCATGCCCTAGTTCTTGGGTCAGTTCCTCTGACCCCTCTGATTACAGAACAATAGCTATCATAATTTCTCTTGGTAAAGTATTTTAAATTCTAATGAATAAGAACAAAGTTAAACACCTTGAACTAACAACCTGATTATTGATAGACAGTACGGTTTTCTTCACGAAAGATCTGCCACTGATATACTCAATCTCCAGACTCACACCATCCATCAACTAATTCATCAACATGGATAAACTTATGCAGTAGCCCTTGATATTTCTGAAGCTTTTGGCAGACTGTGGCACTCTTCCCTGCTATCCAAACTCCCTTGCTATGGCCTATTTTCATTTGTTCTACTGATTTCCTCATATCTCGATGACAGAAAGATAAGAGTAAAAGTAGACGATGAATATTCCAATTTCTACTCAATTAATGCTGGCATGCCACAAGGATCAGTTCTGGCTCCATCCCTATGCCTAATTCATATTAATGATCCCATATCTGTAACCCATAATCTCATCCATTTTTATGCAGGTGACTCAACACTTCCCAACTCATTCACACTTAAACGCCAATTCACAAAGTATAACTTTAACTCACAACTCAGAACAGCCATCTCCATAAATGAAGACTTATGTAGGATCTCTGAATGGGGACAAAATAACGTTGTTTAATTTACTGCTATTAAAACCAAATGTATACAATTTACTAATAGACAGATACTGTCAGATTCATATGTTAGTGGCACCTTAACCCCGTACGGGGTGGCCACAAACAAATCGCCTCCACGTCGCCCTGTCCCCTGTCATTTCACTGCCCTGCTCCCAACTCACACACCCCTCTCTCATATACCTCTCCACTCCATCCCTCCATCTCATCCTCAGCCTCCCCCTCCCTCTCCCCCCTCCACTTCACTTATACACTCTCCTCATCAGTTTCTCACCCTCCATCCTCTCCACATGGCCAAACCACCTCAGTGTGTTCCTCGTAACGCTTCCTATCACATCCACATCCACACCACAAACGCTCCTTTATGTCCTTATTTGTCAGCCTGTCTCTCCATGTGACTCCACAGGCTCCTCTTAAATAACTCATTTCCACTGCTCTCACTCTTGACTTGTGTCCTTCCAACAAGGTCCAAGCTTCACTTCCATACGTTAGAGTTGGTATCACAGTACTGCCATGTAGTAAACTTTTCACTTCCATGCTCACTTCCCTGTTTCTTATCACTGCTTTCAAGAAACCAGCTACCTTTCTTCATTGTTGTACACTTTCAAGTACTTCGCCCTCCAAGCTTCCATCCTTACTCATCACACTACTCAAGTACTTAAACGTACTCACATTATCCGTTTCCTCACCATCCAGCCTCACTGTACAGTCACTGACTTCACTTCTCTCAAAGACCATCACTTTACTCTTCCCTACAGTCACTTTTAGATTCCGTTTCTTACACACTCTCTCAAATTTATCCACCAAGCCTTGCAGCTCTCTTTCATCTTCACATAACAACGCAGGATCATCTGCAAACAACAGTACAGGCAGTTTCCAAACACTACCCTCTTTCACTAGGGCCATTCCAACATCCACTGCCCTACCTTGTATCTCTTGTATTATCCCATCCATGTACGGATTGAACAACCATGACATATCCCTGTTTCAACCCAACCTTCAAATAGAAAAATTCACTCAGTTGACCATCCACGCGCACTGCAGCCTTAGAACCATCATAAATACTCTTCACAGCATTCAACAACTTCCCATCTACTCCATATATTCTTAATACTTTCCACAATCCTTGTCTATCCACCCTGTCATATGCTTTCTCCAAATCCATGACGGCCACATACAACTTCTTTCACTTCTCTAGAAACTTTTCCACTAAAGATCTAAGAATGAATATCTGACCTACACAACCTCTTCCCTTCCTAAAACCTCCCTGTTCTTCTCTAGCTAATTCCTGTTATTTCCCTAACTCTGTCAATAAGTATCCTACCTTACACTTTTCATATTACACTAAGAAGACAAATGCCCATGTGATTACCACACACTTCTTTTTCCCCCTTTCCTTTGTACAAGGGAATAATTATACCTGATTCCCAATCCTCCGGGACTCTACCTTCCTCCCAGGCCAATCTGCACATCTTCCACATCCATTCTACTACTATCACTCCCCCATGCTTCAGCATTTCACCACACAGGGGCTTTCCTCAATTTGACTTTCTTCATTGCTTCCACAACTTCTACTGATTTCTTCCTGTCTTTGGACCTCCCTCCTTCATCTAGCCATTCCCCAGACACTTATACTCGCATTACTTCCATTCTCTATGTTCAACAATTCCTTGGAGTGTTCTCTCCATCTGCTCATTTTTTCTCCCTTCTCCACTAGTAATCTACCATTTTTATTTTTCACTTCCCGACTAACTTCACTGCCACCCAGCCTAACTCTCTTCACCTCTTTCCAGAACATTTTCTTACAGTCCCTCCACTTTACACTCAAATTCCTTCCAAATTCCTCATCCACTCTCTTGTTACTCTCTCTTACTAATCTTTTCACCTCTCTTTTCCTTTCTACATATAACTCTCTTTTCTGCCTCTCAACTTCTCCCACGCCCTTATTTCTCATCCATTCATTGTATGCTTTCTTCTTTTATGCCACAGCCTGTCTCACCTTTTCATTCCACCATGCTGTTCCTTGCACCCCCTTCTGTCTTCTTTTCACCCCACACACCACCTCACGTGCTGCACATATTTCTTCTGTGAATATCTTGCGCACACCTGCCACGTCCCCCATCTGCTCCAATTCATATTTACCTAGTTGTTCCTCCACTTCTTTCTTATATGCTGCCTTTTTCTCATCCTCTTTTAACCTTTCCACTCTCCCTGCAACTACTCCTTCCTCCCGTCCTTCCTTTCTTCTATTTCTCCATCTTACTTGAATATTGATTCTGGCCAACACAAAGTAGTGGTCAGAAAGTCCACTCCCCCAACCCCTATATGCTCTTGCACCCATTACACATCTTCGCATCCTTTCCCCCACACACATACATAATCAGTGATTGTCTTCCTTTCATTTAGTTCACCACCCACCCTTCTCATCACTTGCCATGTATACCTGTTGATCATTTTGTGCCAAATGAGGGTATTGCCTATCACCAACCCCCTCCCGGCTCAAATGTCCACTAACGCACTGCCATTCTTATCTATCTCAGCAGGCACACCCCACTCACCAACTATTCATTCCACCTTCACATTCCCTACTTTAGCATTCATATCACCAATCAAAAACACTCTCTCATTCCTTCCAAACTTTTCCATGCACACTTCCACATTTGTTCAGAACTCTTCTCTCACTCTGCTTGTACGATCTTGCGTTGGCACATACACGCACACAATCGCCCAAATTTGTATTCCAACTTTCAGTCTTACCCACACAATCCTTGAGCCAACAGATCCATACTCTCTTATGTTCTTCTTCCATCTTTTACTCACAACAATACACACTCCTTCTTTTGCTCTCTCATTCACACCTACTCCTGCACATATACCCCATCCATACTCCCATTCTCTCACACTCTGTCCTCTCTCATTTAGTTTCAGTTACTCCACATACGTCCACTTTTGCACCCTCAAGCACCTGGCCAATCTCTCTCTTTCAGCTCATCATTCACACCCCTTACATTCCACGTTGCGATCCGTACCGTGTCCTGTGTTCTGTCCTTGGTCGTCACCTTCTGGTCAGTCCTTGTCCGAGGCTTCTTGTTCGTCTTTTTATTTAGCTGTTTTCCGGGGAGGGGCACTAACCCTCCGCCAACCCTCTTCGTTGTCTCAGACAACAAGCAGGAATACTTGAGGAGTATTCTTGAAAACCCGCCCTACACCCATGGGGTATTATTATTATTATTATTATTATTATTATTATTGTTAGTAGTAGTAGTAGTAGTAGTAGTAGTAGTAGTTTACACCTACTACATAGGTGGAGACTATTGTTATCGCTGGTATCATTAGTCTCCACCTACTACATGGGTGGAAACTATTGTTGTCACTGATATTATTGGTCTCCACCTGTTGCATAGGTGGAGACTTGTTTTTTGCTCTTCTTCTTATTATTTTTCCAACCACAGAGTCTTGCGACAATTCTAGGAGAACTGGAGACTGTCTGAGGGATCTGAAGGGCCCAGCTTATGTGTCCTGACACTGGCCAATGCTGAGAGAATATAATTCCAAATCCTTTATGCACAGTGGAGGGTCCTGTCAGAAAGTGTCATATCAGTGTTAGGTTGTGAACGAGGTAAGTTGGTTGTGTCTACTGGAGATTTGAATGGGACCTGAGCAAGTAATCTGAATTGACATAGTTATGTGTCCTGATATGGGTCATCGCTTTTAAAAAAATCCGAATCTTCCCAATAGGGTCAAGGTCATTGTCAGAAACAGTAGGTGGAGACTAGTGACTGTCTGCAGGACAGTTACAGAGTTCTAGTCGTTATTATTCGCGACTCAGAGTCTCGCGAGGATTCCAGGAGAAATGGAGACGGTGAAAAGGAATCTAAAGGGCCCAGGTTATGTGTCCTGACATTGGCCATTGATGATACCAAAAATATCAAATCTCACCAATGGGGCAAGGTCATTGTAAAAAAAAAAAAAAAAAAGAATAGTGACTGTCCATAGGACAGTAGACGAAACTTGGCGGCCGTTTCCTAAGAGTTAATTTCGTTATTTATTAGTCTCCATTTACTACATAGGTGGAGACTACTTTTCGCTGGTATTGTTAGTCTATACTTACTACATAGGTGGAAACTATTGTTTTTGCTGGTATTATATTAGTCTCCATCTACTACATGGGTGGAAACTATTTTTTTTTTTTCTCTGGTGTTATTAGTCTCCATCTACTACATGGGTGAAAACTATTTTTTTTCATTCGTATTATTAGTCTCCACCATCTACATGGGTGGAAACTGATGTTTTCGCTGGTATTATTAGTCTCCAGCTACTACATAGGTGGAAACCATTGGTTTTGCTGGTACTGTTAGTCTTCACCTACTACATAGGTGGAGACTATTGTTTTTGCTGGTATTATTATTATTATTCCGATATCAGAGTCTCGCGACGATTCCAGGAGAACCGGAGAATGCACAAGGAATCTGAAGGGCCCAGGCAATTTGTCCTGGCATTGGCCATTGTTGGTAGGAAAAAAAAAATCCAAATCCTTTATGTGCAGTGGAAGGGCACGTCAAAAGATGTTATGTCAGTGCTGTGTTGTGAACTAGATAAGTTTGGTCGTGTTTGCTGAGTATTTCAATGGGACCTGCACAAGGAATCTGAATTGCCATAGTTATGTATCCTGGTATGGGCCATTGCTGATAAAAAAAAAAAAAAAATCTCCCAGTGGGGTTAAGGTCATTGTACGAAACAGTAAATGGAGAATGGTGACTGCAGGACAGTTACAGAGTTCTAGTCATTATTATTATTCCGGCCTCAGAGTTTCGCGACGATTCCAGGAGAACCGGAGACTGCTCAAGGAATCTGAAGGGCCCAAGTTATGCGTTCTGGCATTGGCCATTGCTGATAGGAAAAAAATCCAAATCTCCCCAGCGTGGTCAAGTCGTAAGAAATGGTAGATGGAAACTAGTGACTGTCCGTAGGAGAGTTACACAGTTCTAGTTATCATCATCATCATCATCATCATTATTATTAATATTATTATTTTATTATTATTATTATTATTATTATTATTATTATTATCATCATCATCATCATCATCATTATTATTATTGTTATCATTTCATCTTGTTTTGTACTGTATAATCTTGCTCATAAGATGTATCTCCTGTTTACAACACTTCTATGATGACATCATTGTGAAATATTTTCTAATATTATTAATTTCCTATGATTTTTTTCTCTTATTCTTCTTCTTTCTCTCTTTTTTTTTATCTCCTAGTTTTCCTTCCATTCTGTTTTTCTTTTCATTTCCCTTTCACTTTTTCCTCTCTTTCTCCCCTTCTTTTTCAATTTCTCCCTTTTCCCATTATTTTTCTCTTTCTCTTTTCCTTTTCGTTCTCTTTTTCACTTTTTCTTCCTCTTTTTCTTTTCCTCATCTTTTTCTCTTGTTTTCTCCTCGCAAGGATTCTCACCTTCGTTCATTGCCACTGACTTGACTTTCCTGATATTTGTGAGCCAGTGATATTCTTCCCTGCTCTCTCTCTCTCTCTCTCTCTCTCTCTCTCTCTCTCTCTCTCTCTCTCTCTCAGCAGTCACTTTTTTAAAATAGATATTTGGGGGATGCAAGACATAAAATAGTCAATTTAGGAACTTAAGAGTTGTTACATACTCGCTTACCACTTAAACAAATTATGCTTCGTGAATGGAGCATATCTATCTGTTTGTCTATTTGTAATCAGATGCTTTACTCCTGCAAAAAAGTGGCCGCAAACAATACACCTCCGGCACCATGTTCTCCGCTATCAATCTGTACTTACTCCAACTTAAATCCCTCTCACTCGTATACCTTTAATTTTATCCCACCATCTTGTCCCTTTCTCCCTTCCCCTTCTCCTCCCCCCCCCCTCTCCGCCTCATTCATATACATTCTATTGATCAGTCTCTCACTTTGTTCACTCTTCGTGTTGGAATGAAACAAGTCAAGAGTAAGAAGAGTGGCGTTGAGTTACTTAAGAGGAGCATGTGTAGTTACCTGGAGAGGGTCAAACAAATAAGGAAGTCAAAGAGCTTTGTGTCGTATGTTTTAAAAAGTATTAGAAGCTTAGTTATGAGCAAAAGATCACCGACATTTCTCAGCTGGCTGTGACAAGGGAAGGTGTTGCATGAACTGTTTGCATCTGATAACAATATGAAGCACAAAACAAAAGATTATGTGAAGAAGGCTACTATGTCGTGTGGGAATGAGTGAGAAATATGGGTGACAAAACATACTGCTGGCAGAGGACTGTCGGAGACCTTTTACTCCTGACTGTACCTGGAGCGGGAGCACATGCCGGTAGTTATTCATACTCTGCGCTGTTCAGACCTTTGTCATTTTGTGATCTTGATGTTACATGTACTATATATATATATATATATATATATATATATATATATATATATATATATATATATATATATATATAAATTTCTATTTATTTATATATATAAATAAATATATATATTTATTTATTTACATATATAAATAAATATATATATTTATTTATTTATATATATAAATAAATAAATATATTTATTTATTTATATATATATAAATAAAAAAATATATATATATTTATTTATATATATTTATATATATAGGAAGGGAAAAGGTTGTGTAGATCAGATATTCATTCTCAGATCTTTAGTGGAAAAGTTTCTAGAGAAGGGAAAGTAGTTGTATGCGGGTTTCATGGATTTGGAGAAAGCATATGACAAGGTGGATAGACAAGGATTGTGGAAAGTGTTAAGAATATATGGAGTAGATGGGTAGTTGTTGAATGCTGTGAAGAGTATGTACGATGGTGCGAAGGCTGCAGTGCGTGTGGATGGCGAACTAAGTGAATTTTTCTCTTTGAAGGTTGGGTTGAAACAGGGATGTGTCATGTCTCCATGGTTGTTCAATCTGTACATGGATGCGGTAATAAAAGAGGTACAAGGTAGGGTAGTGGATGTTGGAGTGGCCCTGGTGAGAGAGGATAGTGTTTGGAAACTCCCTGTACTGTTGTTTACAGATGATACTGTGTTGTTGAGTGAAGACGAAGGGGAGCTGCAAGGCTTGGTGGATGAGTTTCAGAGAGTGTGTAAGAAACGGAATCTAAAGGTGAATGTAGGGAAGAGTAAAGTGATGGTCTTTGAGAGAGGTGAAGTCAGTGAATGTACAGCGAGGTTGGATGGTGAGGAATTGGAAAATGTGAGTACGTTTAAGTACTTGGGTAGTGTGATGAGTAAGGATGGAGGTTTGGAGGGTGAAGTGCTTGAAAGGGTACAGCAGGTTGCTGGTTCTTTGAAAGCAGTGATAAGAAACAGGGAAGTGAGCATGGAAGTGAAAAAGTTACTACATGACAGTATTGTGATACCATCTCTAACGTACGGAAGTGAAGCTTGGACGTTGTTGGAAGGACACAAGTCAAGAGTGAGAGCAGTGGAAATGAGTTATTTAAGAGGAGCCTGTGGAGTCACATGGAGAGACAGGCTGACGAATGAGGATATAAAGGAGCGTTGTGGTGTTGATGTGGATGTGATAGGAAGTGTTATGAGGAACACACTGAGGTGGTTTGGCCATGTGGAGAGGATGGAGGGTGAAAGACTGACGAAGAGAGTGTATGTGAGGGGGAAAGAGGGAGGGGGAGGCCGAGGATGAGATGGAGGGATGGGGTGGAGAGGTATATGAGAGAGGGGGGTGTGAGTTGGGAGCAGGGGAGTGAAATGGCGGGGGACAGGGCGACTTGGAGGCGATTTGTTTGTGGCCACCCCAAACGGGATTGAGGCGTCTGACAGTATATATATATATATATATATATATATATATATATATATATATATATATATATATATATATATATATATATATATATATATATATATATACACTGTACATCATCATCCGGACCTCCTTTCCCGCCCTAGGGCAGATGAGGAGTAGCAATGTCCAGACAGCCCAAAATTGCCCAGTTCAATGTGCTACGCTTCCATTCACTCACCATTCACGGATTCGGAATCCAGGCTCTATCTCATAGGCCAAAAACATTCACCACGTTCTGTAGTGTCACACAAACGTATCCGATAGACTGAATCCCGATGCTGCCACGTTAAAGGGTGTGCCACATCCCTGATCATGCGCTTCTCTTCACAATATTCATCCAGCTAGCTTGATATCTTGTCAGTTCTCTAGCGTCACCGACTTCCAAACCTCTCTTCCTCACACACTCATCCACCTTATCCTTTCACCTCTTCCATGGCCTACCTCGCCTCCTCCCTCCTGCAAATTAGCTCAGATATACCTTTTTCACCATTCTACTGTTATCCATTCTCCCCACAAGACCATACCATCTCAGTACACTCTCTTCGATTCTGGTGTCCACAGATTTCCTCATTCCATATCTTTCACGAATCACATTATTTCTTATCCTATCCACTCTCTGTACTCCACATACATTCCTCAGCAGTCTCATCTCCACTGCTCTCACTCTTGACTTTTAATTTTTATGCCACACCATAGTCTCAAATCCATATGTTAAAGCTGGCACTAACACTCCTTCATGTAAACCTCGTGCAGCTGCAACACTCAAGCTTCTGTTCATTATCAAGGCCTTCATTGTACCAGTTACTTTCCTTCCTTGTGTCACTCTACTTTCCACTTCTCTTGCACATTTTCCTCTCTTTTCTATCACTATACCCAGGTATTTGAACTCTGTCACCAATTCCAGTCTCTCTCCATTCACTGTAACACCGCACTGGGAATCACCTTCTCTCAGTAACAATCACTTTACTCTTTTCTACATTTTCTTTCAAGGCACGACGCTCACAGACATCAGTAAAACTCTGCACTAGTCTATCAAGTTCTTGTCAAGTATTTGCAGTACCACTGCATCATCAGCATATTACAAATTTGAGTTATTCCATCCATCACCATTAATTACCAACGCCATCCCCTTCTCCATTACTCGTGTTTTTACTTCTCTCATCACCCCATCCATATATGTACTGAACAACCATGGGGACATCACACAACTTTATTGCACATCCACACCAATCGTGACTGGGAGAAGAAAGGAGTAAACACAGATGGAGAAAAACTAAAACATTAAAGATTTGCAGATGACATTGTCCTACTCTCAGAAAAAGCAGAGTCACTGCAAGAAGTGTTAAATTACCTGGACAGAGAAAATCTCAAAGTAGGGCTAAAGATGAACCGGAGTAAAACTAATGTTTAATACACATACTACACCAAAAAGCGTCATCAGAAAGAGCGAGGAAATTGTTGAAGAAGTCTTGGACGACAATTACTAAGGGTAAATGCTAATATTAACTAGAGACCATGATAGCGAAATAGAAAGACGCATTACAATTGGACGGAAAGCCTTCGGTAAACATAGATATTATGAAAAGTACCTTGACACTTTGTTTGAAATGAAAAGTGTATAACGAATGTATAATTCCAGCTATGTCGTATGGTTGTGACACCTGGACACTAACAAAATCGATCGAAAATAAAATAATCCATTCTCAGAGAGCAATGGAAAGGTCAATGTTGGGAATATGTTTAAGAGACAGGAAAAGATAAACTTGCGTGAGAGAGTAGACTTAGTCAAAGACATTATAGAAGTTATAAAGGAATAGAAATGAGGTGGGCAGGCCATATAACAAGAATAAGAGATAATGGAACAATGGGCTAATACACTGGACACCAAGAGAATGTAGGCATAGCAGAGGGAAGGCCAGACAGGAGGTGGAGAGATGAGATAGAGAAATCTGCAGGGAAAAAGTGGCAGAGATTGACTCAGTCAAGGAATTCGTGGAGAAGGTTGGGGAGGTCTTTGTTCAGCAGTTGACATGCAGTGGCTGCTGCTGCTGATGATGATGATATATACATATGTATCTACTGTATACATATATATATATATATATATATATATATATATATATATATATATATATATATATATATATATATATATATATATTTATGCGAGGAAGAAGGAACCAAAAGCCATGAGCCCGCAGTAACAGTTCCCTCCAAGAGAAAAACAAAATACAATACAGAGCCAAATTCAAGATCCGATCATTTTGAGATGCCTGGACACACTGCGTTTGAAAGACTGGAGATCATAGGTAGCAGGAAATACAGACAGAGGGAGACAGTTCCAGAGCTGACCTGTTGCATAAATGAAAGACTGGGAGTAACGGTTAACTCTTGCATTAGAGAGTTGGACAGAAAAAGGATGAGAGTTTGCTGCCAGACGGGTGCTACGCGCCCGTCGTAGAGGTGGAGGAATGCAAGCAGACAGTTCAGAGGAGCAGTGACCATTAAAGTAGCGATAGAAAAGAGATAAAGATGCAACAGTGCGGCGAAGAGACAGAGGTTGAAGGGAGTCAGTAAGAGGAGGAGAGTTAATGAGACAAAAAGCCTTTGACTCCACCCTATTGAGAAGAGCTGTATGTGGGGAGCCTCCCCACACATGAGAGTTGTACTCCACACAGGGGCGGATAAAACCCCTGTATAGAGTCAACAATTGCGCAGGGGTAAAGAAAGAGCGGAGTCGGCTTAGCACACCCAATCTCTTGGAAGCAGATTTTACAAGAGATGTAATATGATCTTTCCAAGATAAGTCCCGAGTAAATGAAACCCCAAGCATGTTCAAGGATGATGCAGGATTAAGCTGAATATTATTAAACATTAGTGGGTATACCTGTGGAAGATTTTGTCGGGTTGATAGGTGTAAGAACTGAGTCTTAGATGCATTAAAGACAACCATATTATTTTTACCCCAGTCAGAGATACGAGCCAAGTCAGACATTAGGTGTGCCACAGCCTCATCCCTTGCTTGTTGAAGTAACTGTTGAGATGGGCGTTGCGGGAACCGAATGGAAAGGTGAAGGGTGGAGTCATCAGCGTATGAGTGGATAGGGTTAGATGTACAGCTTAGAAGATCATTGATGAATAAAAGGAAGAGAGTTGGTGATAGGACAGAGCCCTGAGGAACACCACTGTTGATAGATCTAGGAGAAGAACGATGGCCGTCTACAACAGCGCCTATAGAACGACCAGAAAGGAAGCTAGCGATGAAGGCACAGATAGAAGGATAGAAACCGTAGGAGGGCAGTTTGGAAATTAAAGATTTATGCCAGACTCGATCGAAAGTCTTTGAGATGTAAAGTGCAATGGCAAAGCTTTCGCCAAAGTCCCGAAAGGAGGATGATCAGAAGTCTGAAAGGTAGGTGAGAAGATCGCCAGTGGAGCGTCCCTGACGGAACCCATACTGACGATCAGAAAGAAGGTTGTGATAGGAAAGATGCCTTAAAATTTTCCTATTAAGAATTGACTCGAAAACTTTTGAAATACAGGACGTTAAAGCAATTGGACGATAGTTGGAGGGTTGGGAGTGGTCACCCTTCTTTGGGACTGGCTGAATGAGAGCAAACTTCCAGCAAGAAGGAAAGGTACAAGTTGACAGACAAAGGCGAAAGAGTTTGCCTAGGCAGGGTGTAAGCACAGAAGCACAGTTCTTGAGAACAACAGGAGGGATCCCATCAGGCCCATATGCCTTGTTAGTATTGAGGCCAGTGATGGCAGAAAATACATCAACTGAAGAAATTTTAATGTCAGCCATGAGGAAGTCAGAGGGGGGAAGTGATGGAGGATTGATTGATTGATTGAAAATAATTACAATCTGGCGGCGCAACTGCCAGGGTCATATGCCGCCGGATGACAAAGTTGAAGGCACGGCAAAAATAAAAAATGTCTATTCAAAATAAAGTTAATATCTGTTAATAGGAATAAAACACTAAAAGTAATAAAAGAATGATTTATAAAATAATTTCTTATAAAAGTGGAAGGAGGCCCGCCTCCTGAAGAAAACTAAAAACATCAGTAAAATCGTTAGAGGCCTCACCAAGCATCGAGGATAAACAGTAGGCACCATCTGCTCCCCCATGCCTATGAAGGAACCTCTGACGCAGGCCCCCCAGACTCGGACATTCGACCAGCAAGTGACGGACAGTAAGGGGAACGAGGCAGTCATCACAGTACGGTTGAGTTTCACCACACATGAGGAACCCATGTGTAAGCCGAGAATGCCCAATGCGAAGCCTAGCAAGAGCCACCTCCATTCGCCGAGGCATAGAGGGAAGAACCCTTGGCACAACCACTCTCTGAAAGGTTTCTTTTAGTTTATTGTGAGAAACACCATCCCAGTGTCTCTGCCAACACGTACGAATTGCATACCGCAAGTAAGGTGTTACATCAGAAACAGGTAGTGGGTAGTCAGCTGGGGGCTGTTGAAAAGACGCAGCTTTAGCTAAAGTATCTGCCCTCTCATTGCCCACCACACCAACATGTGCAGGAACCCAACAGAAGTCTACACGGCGGCCACGGCGGCCAAGTAGAAAAAGCCACTCTAAAATTGATAAAACCAATGGATGGGATGCATTAAAAGACTCCAGTGCAGACAAAGCACTACGTGAGTCACTATAAATCACAAAAACGGATTGGCGGAGAGTAAAGATGATTTTAAGAGCATACAAAATTGCAGTCAGTTCTGCTGTATACACTGAAGTAACGCCAGGAAGGCTACCGCCTCTACTAAAGGAAGGGAAGACAACACCAAATCCTACTCCAGAATCAGTCTTAGACCCGTCAGTATAGACGGGGACAGAACCCTCATGAATGGAGGCATGTTCTAAAAAGAGAGAGAGGGACACCTGAGAGGGAAGTGAGCCCTTTTTTTCAACAACGGACCTACAGAATGTCACGCGAGGGAGTAGCCAAGAACCCACCCTTGGGATCCGATGTGGACAAATTGCCAGTCTCGGGAGAGAGAGGGCTAGCATAACAGACCGGACCCTGTAACCAAATGGCTTTGGGAAATTGGGACGGGTCTCAAAAACAGAAGATCGGGAATCCTGTGAGACAATGGCACAAGAAACTGAGTCTGGAATGCGGTGAAGACGATACCAACACCTCATCATTAGCAACTGGCGCCGCAAGTCCAAGGGAGTACACCAGCATCTACCAACAAACTTGGAATTGGGGATGATCTGAATGCCCCGGTTGCCAGACGAACACCAGCATGATGCACAGAATTTAACAACCGGAGGCGGGCATCTGTTGCAGAGGAGTAGACCTCACACCCATATTCAACTTTAGGAAGAATAAGAGACCTATGCAAGAGGAGGAGGGTCTGACGGTCAGCACCCCAAGAGGTATGAGCTAAAACCCTCAAAAGACTCAAAGCTTTAAGACAAGCCACCTTAACAGAACGAATATGAGGAACCCAGGTTAATCTTCTATCAAACAGAAGACCCAGAAACCGCGTTTCTTCTACACAGGATATTCTTCTACCATAGAGATACAAGTCAGGGTCTGGGTGGACTCCTCGAAGACGACAAAAATGTATAGCCACTGTCTTTGCTGAAGAAAAATGGAAACCGCGTGCTTCTGCCCAGTCAGAAATTCTATTGAGAGCCAGCTGCAACTTCCTCTCTATCAGAGACATTCTAGACGCAGTGAAGGAAATCGAGAGGTCATCAACATATAGTGATCCTTGTACACCATCAGGAAGTACACTGATGACGCTGTTAATGGCTACAGCGAACAGAGTGACACGGTACTCCATCTTCTAGTGCTCGGGCATTAGAAAGCACTCCTCCCACTCGCACCCTTAAAATTCGGTTAGATAAAAACTGTTGAATAAAAACAGGTAAGCGCCCACGAAGACCAAACTCATGAAGAGAGAGTAAAATACCATGACGCCATGCAGTGTCATATGCCTTTTCCAGATCAAAGAAGACCGTGACCTGGTGTTGGTTAGTGGAAAAAGCCTCACAGACAGAAGATTCCAAGGACAGTAATGCATCAGAGGTAGATCGCATTTTTCGAAAAACCATACTGGGCAGGGGTTAAGATGTAACTTCTCTCTTAAAACCACACAAGCATAACATTGACCTTCTTTTTCCAAAACTTTACATATACAAGACGTCAAAGAAATAGGCCGATAATTCGTCGCCTGTAGGTGATCCTTACCTGGTTTGGGGATGGGGATAACTACAGCAACACCCCAACAAGCCGGAAACTCCCCAGAACACCAGATCTTATTAAACAGTGAAAGCAAAAACAACAGGGACTCATCAGACAGGTGGCGTAAAAAGGCATAAGGAATATCATCAAAACCAGGAGAGGAATCATGGCACTGCGACAGAGCTGACTGGAGTTCAAAAATTGAAAATGGAACATTGTAAGGCTCTCCCCCAGCAGAGGCAAAACTGAGACCACGAGATTCTAGGCGCCGACGGCGGCAAGCCAAAGGTGTATCTGCATCCTTCTTTGACACACTGGCAAAATGGTCAGCAAGCAATTCTGCAACAGCAAATGGATCAGCCACAGTTCCACCTGGTGCAGATAAAACAGGAGGGGATGGAACAGTAAATTTACCTGAAATTTTTTTACCCGGTTCCACACCTGGGTGATGGAAGTCCTCGAATTGATGGAGGAAACATAATCCTTCCAGGACGAACGCCTGGCCTCCTTTAAGACCCGCCTCATATGAGCTCGTGCCCTCTGATACGCCACCAAATACTGAGGATCCCCACGGTGACGACGAAGTCGTGAGAAGGCGATTCGTTTGGCTCTCACTGCGGAACTACACTCCGAGTTCCACCAAGGAACTGGACGTTTAGGAAACTGACCCTTTGTTTTTGGAATAGATAATAGGGCTGCTGAGTGCAGCACGGTATTGAAATATGACACAGCCTCCGTAAGACAGCCAAACTCATTGACAGAAAGGGAAATGGAACTTAATTCCCTGAAATATGGCCAGTCTGCCTTATCCAGAAGCCAGCGAGGAAGACGTGGCTGAGGTCCACCTGCACTAGCAGTTAAGAGTAACGGAAAGTGGTCGCTGCCATACAGGTCTGGCAACACATCCCAGTTAAAATCTAAAAGAGCATCAGCTGAACATAAGGACAAATCAATGGCAGTAAAAGTTCCTGTCTGGCTATGGAAATAAGTCATTATATTGGAGTTTAAAATGCCTAACTCCTCATCTTCCACTAAAGAGGCCAGCATAACACCCCGAGGGTTGGCCTCACTGTTTCCCCATAGTGGATGGTGACCATTCATATCGCCTAGTAACAGAAAGGGAGAAGGAAGGCCATGAATAAGGCGTTCCAGATCCGCCCTTTCAACAGTTGCACTAGGAGGTAGATAAAGACTGCAAACTGTATACTGCCGACGTAAAAACATCCGGACAGCGACAGCCTGCAGGGGAGTAGAGATGTCCATATGACTGCATGGAATATCCTCGCGAAGGAAGATAGCAGCACCTCCATGACGACCTTGACCCGGCACAGGATCTGAATAAAAGGCATGGTAGCCAGAGGGACCAGAAGGAACAGCATCACCTACCATGGTCTCCTGGATGCACATGCACAGAGGAAGTAAATTGAGAAACAAGATGACAAAGTTCCTCATAGTTAGCACGTAAACCTCGACAGTTCCACTGGATGATAGAACCCATAATGGAGGAATGATTAAGTGCGGGACTGTACACTTGACAAGTGAGAGGGTTTGGATTGATGCTTATGAAGGCCCTTTGCAGGGGCCTGCCCAGCACCAGAAACCCGCACCCTCTGTCGAACATCTGTGGGCAAACGAGAGGACGAGAAAGGATGTTTTACCACACTCCTTCTTGGAGTGGGCATACCAGCCTGCTTGGAAGGTGGCCTGGATGGAGCCCTTGGCAGTGCAGGGCGGCCAGTGGCACCACTAGAAGTTCCAGATGTGGAAGTGGACTGTACAGGGTCAGAACCCTGTGAAGGTGATATCGTGAGTGTTGGATCCGAAGCACTAAGGGTCCGCCCAACATCCTCTTCGGGCTGGGACTGGTTCACAGGCGGACCAGGAGCTGCAGTTTCTGTCTTGTCAGACCTCTCAGCAGCAAGCGACCGAGCTCCCTCAGGATCCGAAGACTCTGAAGACCGAGAGGGTAATGGCTTCCTGCCCTCCCCACTCAGTGAGGGCCGGACAGCCGACGCAGGAGCCCGCCCCAGAACTCACCTCTGCCGAAGCCATAGGCTTCGAAGCAGGTGGAGGAGTGGGCTCCCTCACTGTAACCTTAGGAAGAGAGGGAACAGGAGAGGTGTTAACAGAAGGGTCAACAACAGAGACCTTAGGTGGCCGGTCCTCAGAATCAGAGGACTCTGACGAGCAACGGTGACGTTTACCAGGGGCAGATGGAATCTCAGGCATAGTGGCTACGGCGGAGAAGTCCGATCAACGTGGACATCTGCCACCACCACTGAAGTGTGCAAGTCGTCATTCACCGAAGTGGGAGGGAAACAGTCAGAGTAGCAGTTGGGAAAACATCATTCTTACCTGCAGTACTAACCTTGGGGACAGCATTCTGCATATCGTGAGTGGAAGTTGTGGGTACTGGAGTGGGTCGAGGCTGCCTCTGAGATACAGGGAGTCGCATTGATGTTCTAGAAAGAGCAGAAGCATAGGTAATTCCCGGCTGAAAGAAGAGTGTGTGGGCTCTCTTTTTGGCTTCAGGAAATGAAACCCTCTCACGTGTACGAATGGATAGGATCTCCTTTTCAAGGCAGAATCTTGGACAATTTTTTGATGAGACAGCATGAGGACCTCCACAGTGGTAGCATTTAATAGGTCCTGTACAGTCGTTGGAATGGCTTGATCCACCACAAGAAACACAAATACCAGGAAGTCCAGCCTGTGCACGAGCGGCAAAATTTGCTGACATGGCCATATCCCTGACAGTGGAAACACCGCCTTGGGGTAGGCACATAGGGCTTCACAGGAAGTGACAGCCAAGCGAGCTTCACAGATGTAGGCAGTGTCAATCTGTCGAATGTTAGGAACAATGTTGGACTCGGGGTTAAAATACCGTCGATCTTCTTCTGGAGGCGTTCAACTTTCACCACGCCTGAAGCCTGCAGTTCCTCCAACAACCTGGCCTCCGAGAATCGAAGGAGATCACGCGAAAAAATCACTCCTTTACTTTGGTTAAATGTACTGTGTGGAGTACAGGAAACCTCTGATCCAGAAGCTGAGGTCCAATTCAATAGTCTTAAGCTCTCTTCAGGAGACGATACTTCTATAAGGATGCATCCATCGCCCTGTGAGGTTATTCGGGGTTCTCTGCCACATGCTGAAATAATATTACGGTGTAATTTAAATATATCAGTATCCAGCACAGATCCACCTATGGAGGATCTGAGCACCAGATACTTAGCAAAATGTTCAGGCATAGTATTATCTGAGCCGAACTCGACAGCCGAACCAACCAGACGTGGCCTCCTCCTAGTCCCAGTTGAACGCTGGGGCAAAGGAGGAAAGTCACCAGTGGCTTGGAAAGGCTGTAGAGTGGCTATGAGGGTGGGGCAGTCTGGAGAACTTCCTGGGACAGTGGCAGTGTCGTCAACATTTTTTGTGTGTCACCCATATTATTTTGCAAGAACTTCATTCCCCCACCCCTCCACCCACCACGGAGTCCAACAAGGGGAGGTCATATGCCAGGGATAAACACCACTGGCGACCCCAGAGGTAGCAGGAGAGTATACGCAGGTAACCACCAAGGGACCCTGACAAGGGTGACTCCAGGACGATAGGAGCCACCAGGTCCCCCGGTGCCTGCTTGACCCTAAAGCCACTAGGTGACTAGCCTGGATGGCTAGCCAGTGACCAGCCGATTGACCTGGTCGGGCCCAACCAGGCCACCCGTCTAGCCAGAATAAGGGACCAAAGAGGTGTATTGCTAGCTGCAGGGCGCACCATGCAGCATCGCTCAACCTCCAGGACTCCCGTCTCCCAGCATTACGGGACGCCACGCACGGCAAACACGTGGGGAGGCAACAGTCCCGCCCTAGATGGCAAATGGGCAGGGACTGACATCACCAGGAGGCCTCCTCTACCAGTGATGTAGGGGGTGCTTGGTCCACAAGGCCGACAAATGCCGAACCCTACAAAGGTAGGCTTGCCTCCCAAGTAGGTGGCACTGCCAACCATGCTTCAAGCCCCACCACCACGTCAAGGTGACCCCCTACAGTGGGGAAGTGATGGAGGAACAGCACCGGAATCGTCTAAGGTAGAATTGGAGGAGAAAGTCTGTGCGAAGAGATCTGCTTTATCAGTAGAAGAAATAGCTACAGAACCATCAGAGTAGAAAAGAGGAGGGAAGGATGATGAGGTAAAGTTTTTAGAAAGATTTTTGGCAAGATGCCAGAAGGAGCGGGAAGAATTCGAGTCGGAGAGTTGAGAGCATTTAGTATGGATGAAATTATTTTTAGTAGAGCGAAGAACAGACTTAGCACGATTCCGGGCAGAAACGTAAAGATGATGTGATTCAGGGGTGGGTTGGCTCTGGTACCTTTTGTAGGCCCTCTCCTTGTTGCGGCAAGCATTAGAACAAGCGTGATTAAACTAAGGCTTTCTTGCATTAGTCAAAGGATATGAGAATGGAATGTATGCTTCCATGCCCGAGAGAATAACCTCCGTAATGTGCAAGGCACACTCAGATGGCTCACGGCCATGGAAGCAATAATCATTCCAGGGAAAATCAAAGAAGTACTGCCTGAGGGCCTCCCAGTCCGCGGCTACAAAATGCCACAGACGACGTTTCCCTGGAGAGTCCACAGGCCATACCGGAGTGATAGGACAGGTTAAGGTAATAAGGTTGTGATCGGAGGAGCCCAACGGAGAGAAAAGATTAACAGAGTAAGCAGAAGGATTAGTTGTGAGGAAGAGGTCAAGTATGTTGGAGCTCTCTCCAAGGCAGTCAGGGATACGGGTAGGGTGCTGTACAAGCTGCTCTAGGTCATTAAGGATAGAAAAGATGTAGGCTTGTTCACCAGGTGGATCCATGAAAGGAGAGGAGAGCCAAAGGTGGTGGTGAACATTGAAATCTCCAAGAATGGAGATTTCAGCGAAAGGAGAAATGGATAGAATGTGTTCCATCGTAGAAGTAAGATAGTCGAAGAATTTTTGATAGTCAGTAGAATTAGGGGATAAGTAAATAGCACAGATATATATATATATATATATATATATATATATATATATATATATATATATATATATATATATATATATATATATATATATATATATATGAGTATATAAATGAGGAGTGGACTGTAGCACCAGTCGAAAAGGACAGTACTCCCGAGGTGGATGGCAAGCTGGTGATGGGGAGAGCTCACCCTCAGGACTTAATCCTAACCATCTCCCTTTGCTGAACATTTTCAGTGCTTTCATTTACACAGAGAGTAGGCCAGCATACTCTCTTAATACCTCTGTCTTCAACTGTCTACACCACACTACATGCACATGAGATATCACACCTTCTATTCCCACTCCCTTTAGCAATGGCCGCTGCATTATTACAAGCCTCATTACTTAGCCCCCCCAAACCTTCCCATTCTGAACCTGTCAGGGTGACCCGAAGGCACTTTGATAGGGCAAACTGGGATGAATTTAGAAATTATCTTGCTGACATTCCATGGCAGTCTTTCTTCTCTAGTGATGTCAATTCTACCCAGTCCCACATTTGCGATTTAATACTAGCTGGTATGGATTTATTCATACCAAGTCAACAATTCACTAAAAGATCGAACTCTCCAAAATGGTTTGATAGCAACTGTGCCAGAGCAACAGCCAAAAAGTCATTAGCATATAACTCTTACTTAAAATCAAAAACATCTGAATACTCTTAATTTAAAATTGCTAGAAATCATGCAAAAGTTGTAATAAATCTCGCTAACTCTAACTTTCTTCAAAATCAAGCATCAACACTACTTAACAGCCCTAATGACAGTAGAATATTCTGGTCAACTCTTAATTCTTTCAATATTAACTTTAACATCCATTCCCCCACTGCCTCTGTTCTGGCTAATTATTTAGCTATGCATGCGTACTTCTTCTTTCCCTAACTCATGGAAAGAAGCCAATATCCACCCAATTCCGAAGAAAGGATGTTCCTCTGACTCCTCTGATTACAGACCAATAGCTGTCACATCTTCTCTTGGTAAAGTATTTGAAATTTTAATTGATAAGCACATAGTTAAACATTTTGAATCCAACAACCTAATTAGTGATAGACAATAGGGTTTTCGCCACGAAAGATCCACCATTGACCTACTCAATCTCCTGACTCATGCCATCCATCAGTCAATCGACCTACATGGAGAAACTCATGCAGTATCCCTATTATTTCTAAAACTTTCGACAGAGTATGGCACCATTCCCTGCTGTGCAAACTCCCTTGCTATGGATTAACGTCTTTTGTTCCTCTGCTTTCCTCATATCTCAGCGACAGAATAACAAGAGTAAAAGTATATGATGTAAACTCCAATTTCCACACAGTTAATGCCGGCGTGCCACAGGGATCAGTTCTGGCGCCAACCCTGTTCCTGGTTCATATTAATGATCTCTTATCTGTCACCCACAATCCCATCCATTCATAAGCAGATGACTCAAAACTTCACAGTTTATTCACACTCAAACACCCATTTACAGAGTCAAATATCTCTAAGTCTCAACTCAGTACAGTCATCTCCATAAATCAAGATTTATCTACGATCAATGAATGATGACAAAATAACCTTGTCACATTTAATGCTAGAAAAACCAAATATATACAGTTAACTAATAGACATATACTGCCAGATTCGTATATTACCTTCAATGCTACTAATATTTCCATCTCCCAAAATATTGAAAATTCTTGGTGTCTCACTTAACAATGCCCTCAACTGGACCTCTGAAGCCAGATCACTTGCGAAAACTGCCTCTTGAAACATGGATTGTTGTACAGTCAGTAACTTCTTCACTGACAAGCAGTTAGCTATAGTTTATAAGAGTCGTGTGTGCTCTCAGCTTGAATATTGCTCACCCTTGTGGAATGGATATGGAGAGGCTGCACTAAAACAACTAGACAAAATGCAGAACAAAGCTGTTGGAATTATTAATAACCCTGCTGTTATAAATAAACTACCTCCCATACAAGTAAGAAGGAATGTTACCTCCTCTGCATTATTTTACAAATATTTTTATGGCAAGTGCTCAGACGAAGTTGAGTCCACTGTGCCACCACTCCATGCCTTCCCTCACACCACACGGGCATCTGGTAGCAATCATGACGGGAATGTCACTCAGCCATATTGCAGAACTTCTGCGTATCAGAATTCTTTTGTTTCCCGTACTGCATCTCTCTGAAACTCGCTTCACCACAGTTCTTTCCCCCAAAATTTCAACCCACGGCTGTTCACGTCCAACTGTTACAGATATTTTATGAATGGAGGACGCCAGTAATCTGCTGTATGGATAATTTTTTTTTTTGTCATTTTCTTTTCCAGTGTTGCCACCAAAAAATTTGGTAAATCTGAAGCTGGATGCCAAAAAATCTGTGGAAATCTGTAGATCCCTCAAAGTGACCATTCCGTGGGGGGAAATGGAGAACTACCCCGTCCGAATTTTCCACAGCCTTCCCCTTGAACCTCCCGAATTTTTCCCTAACTGACCACAGAAATGACATACCACATGTTGAAGATAGAATTTGGTCATAATATAATAGTACCATTGAGCAGTTACAAACTAATATGGCAGGTTTTTTTTTTTTTTTTCCAAAAATAGTGGACTGTGTATAGCCAGTTGTTAGCTCATGGAACTAGGCCTGTCACACAACTTGAGTACAAAATTATGGTTACATGAATTTTGATCAGCCTTCCTTATCAAATAGGAATGGTTCTCCTTGGTTACATGTCAAATTAACCGTCCAGTCCGACTACACTTGGTCATAAGCTAAACTGGAAAGGAGTGTAGGCCTAGTATCTTTGTTAAGTGATAGTAAGTCGAATTCATATTAACTCATTATATCACAGGAACCACACCAGAATTAGAGCATATACTGTACAATGTATTTCCAAGTGAAATAATGCACTTCTTTGCACTGTCTGATTAAAAAATGCAGCAGTTGTTTACTAAGCAGCTCCCAGTGCAGGTGGTAAATTACACAGCATGTGAAATATTGTCTTAGTGTGGAACTTTTAAAAAATTCTCAAAAGGCAGATGCAGTATTTATATTTGATAAGTTTCTTATCCACAAAGGAAGCAAAGCCTGTAATACATTGAAAATGTCTTCCAATATGAAAATCTGTAGATTAACCCTCTTTATCAAACAAATTCTGACAATCTGAAAATAGTTACACAATCTGTAGATTACAGATAAATCTGTAGAAGTGGCAACACTGTTCTTTTCCCTCCTCTGTTCTGTTATCTATCTATCTATCATATATATATATATATATATATATATATATATATATATATATTGTTACATAGCCTATGATTTCATCATCCTTTGTGTAATTCTAACGTACAGTATGCTGCATGTTTGATCACGAGCTTGTTCTACCTCACTCCCCCCGTCCTCCCTTATAGTAGAGTAAGTCGTTCTTTCTGTTGTTCAGAGCAGGAGTGTCAACTCTTTGTCCCCTCTGGCTTCATTTGCGCGTCCTTCTTACAAGTTGTATCAAGCTCTGCCAGCCCCTATATAATGAGCTCAGTCTCTGCATTATTGCCACTTAGATCTACTCCTCATTTTGTTCACATCTCTGTCCTCCCCTGTACAGTTGTTATTATTGTGAGTGCTCAGGAAGTCTCCAACCATCTAGCAGCTGTGTAATTTGAGTATGAGTGTTATTGCATTTTTTCTTGTACTGTATAGCATAAGGTGTTAATTCGTAGGCCTAGTGAGGTTTTTTGTGCTTACTGTAAAGTTTTACTGTCAGCCATTATTAATAATATTTTGTATCTGTAATACTATATCTTGCATTCACTGAGTATTATCTGGTATTTTCATTTTATCAGGGCTGACTTAGATAAATTTACTCATGCTAATTTCGTGTTAATAGAGGCTATTGCAGTTAACCATTTATTTAACCTGTTTTTTGCCATTACATTATCCTTATGAGTCCTGAATGTTTTGTTGTTAGTTTGAGCATTAAACTTTAACTTGTAATTTTACCTAACTCTTTTGTTTTGAACCTGGAACTTTACGGGACAGTAGTGATTTTTAGTATTCTCACTTAAAGTGTACATTATCTTTCTCTGTTCCGTAACACTATATATATATATATATATATATATATATATATATATATATATATATATATATATATATATATATATGTATATATATATATATATATTTGCGCTACTGACGGGGAATAGAACCCCAGACCTCTAGATAGAAGTTAGGCACTGATGCCCCTACACCACGGAGTGATAAAAGCTGTAACACCTGAATTTTTTGACAAACCAGGTAAATCCATTATGGGAGGATATATTTCAGTCACAACACATTAGGATTATTTCACAGCCCCATGCAACTCGGCAATGAGAGAGCAGTTTTAATCTATCCTCGACACAACACGAGCGTCTTTATATATTGGAGAGACACACATTACACGCGTGCGTACATTTTTAAATTTTTTTACGCTCTTGACCGGGAATCGAACCCCAGACCTCTAGATAGAAGTCACGCGCGTGTAATGTGTTTCTCCAATATACAGGGTGTTCAGTAAATATGTAACAAAAATCAGGGGTGTATTCCAGAGACGATACTGAATGCAAATTACTAAATGAGCATATTATGAAATCTCAGTAATTTGGGAGTTGCCGTACTTCACAAATCTGCTATGGATGTGTCGGAGTCAGGGGATTGTAAATGAGACGACCATGACTTGCAGTAAAATTTATTAACAGTATTATACAACATGCTTTACAGCAAATGTTCACAACTCAGGACTCCTTGCTCAATGTATGCCGCAGCCCGTTGCAAAAGTGACTGTAGCACACGTTCCAAAGCCCCGGGATTGTTGCTGATACATGCCACACTGTCCTGTGCACGACACCATAATTCCTCACGGTTTGGAATCTCTGTGGCACACATTTCGTTTTTAATGTGTCTACATAGGTGTTCTATTCCATTATGTTAAAATAGCCTAACAAGGGATTACATAAATGCTGTGTTTCCTGGACAATGGATCGGGCGAGGTGACCCAGTGCCATGGCCACCTCGGTCACCTGACATCACTTCCCTTGACTGCTGCATGTAGGGGTACGATAAAAGCGAGGTGTATGTTACAGAGGTTCAAAATCGGAAGGAATTTGTGTCGTCGTGTGCAGGACAGTGTGGCATGCATCAGCAACAGTCCCGGGCCTTTAGAACGTGTGCGACAGTCACTTCTGCAATGGGCGGCAGCATGCATTGAGCAAGAAGGTCGGAGTTATGAACATATGCTGTAAATGTGAATGACATACCTGTGTCTAGCATATTGTATAATATTGTTAATAAATCTCAGTGTAAGTGACGGACGTCTCATTTACAATCCCATGACTCGAAGACATCCATAGCAGATCTGTGAAACGCTGTAACTCCCAAACTATTGTGATTTCGAAATATGCTCATTTAGTAATTTGCATTCAGTATCGTCTCCGGAATACACCCTCTGATTTTTGCTACATATTAACTGAACACCCTGTATATATATATATATATATATATATATATATATAATCTCAAAGCCAAAGTGCATGCACGTAAGACACTTCACTTCCTATTCAAAATTTTACAATAAATACTGTCCTTCACCAAACCTCGGAGTCCCCTGGGGTGGGGGGGATCAAAGCCCTCACCATCCACCCCTCTCTCGGTGACGACCAAGCGAGATTAGTGGAACCACTTACTGTCTCACTTCTTCATTTCTGCCAAATTCGAAACATTTCATTTAAGTTTCTGTTGAACACCATCATTCCTTCCTCTGAACCTCACCTCTATTCCTCAGTGTGACTCAGCTGTCTGAGGCGACTGATAACAAACTCTTCTCTGTGTCCTACTGCTTTCTCTATTCTAATTTCAAAGCCGAGCGTGGCTGTTGTGTTTATGTATGAAACAACATACCTTGTTCTCATGTTTCTCAACTTGAATCTTCAGAATTCCCTACTCACTGACTTCAGCTATCCTGTCATTCTTTGACTCAATATGTCTGTGCTGTTTACCTATCCCTAGTTCTTCTGACAATTGAAAATTCTTCGACTATCTTACTTCCAAGATGGAACACATTCTATCAATTTCTCCTTTCTCTGAAATCTTCATTCTTGGTGTTTTCAATATTTGCCTCCAACTTTGGCTATCCTCTCCTTTCACTCATCCACCTGTTGAACGAGCCTACATCTCGTCTATACTTAATGACATAGAGCAACATGTACATTAACCTACCTGTATCACTGACCACTTGGAGAGAGTTTCAGCATATGTCTTCTTTACTTCTGATCCTTTTGCTTACGCTGTTAATCTTTTCTCTCTGTTAGGCTCCTCCGATCACAACGTTATCACCTTAACCAGTTGCTCCAGTAAGGATTGCTGACCCTCACATGAAGCAGTGACTGTGAAACTTTGGAGCTGCTGGCTGGGAGGACCTCAGTCAGTACTTTTCCGTGGAATGATCATTGCTTCCGTGCTGAGAGCTGTCTGAGTGCGTCCTGAGCATTACAGAGGTCATTCTTTCGGGCATGGAGGCATACATTCTTTTCTCATATATTCTGTGACTAATGAAAAATACATTGGTTTAATCACGCTTGTTCTAATGCTGTCCACAACAAGGAGAAGGCATACCAAAGGTACTGGAGCCAACCCTTTTCAGCCCGTACTCGTGCTAAGTTTGTTCTTCACTTTGGTAAAAATAATCTCATTCTAACTAAATGCTCTGAACTTTCTAACTCAAATTCTACCCCCTTATTCTGGCACTTTGCCAAAAACCTTTCCAACAACTTTACTCCATCATCCTTCCATCTTCTTTTTCATGCCAGTAGTTCTGTAGCCATTTCTTCTACTGATAAAGCAGAATTCCACTCACACTTTCTCCTACAATTCCACGTTAGACGATTCCAGTGCTGTTTCTCCATCATTGTCCCCCTCAGACTTTCTCATGGCTAACATTATAATTTCTTCAATTGACGTATTTTCTGCCATCACTGACCTCAATACTAACAAGTCATATGGGACTGATGGGGTCCCTCCTGTGGTCCTCAAGAACTGAGCTTCTGTGCTTATCCCCTGCCAAGGTAAACTCATTTGCCTTTATCTGTCTACTTGTGCTTTTCCTTCCTGCTGGAGTTTCTTTTTTATGCAAGGAAGAAGGAACCAAAGACCAGAGGCCTGCAAGTTGCTCACCCAAAGAAAAAAACGAGAACAAGATAACTAAGAGCCAAATTCAAGATCCATTCATTTTTAGATACAGGGACACTCTGCATTTGAAAGACTGAAGATCTTAGGCAGTAGGAAAAACAGACTGAGGGAGACAGTTCCAAAGTTGCCCTGTTGCATAAATAAAGGACTGGGAGTAGCAGTTAACTCATGCATTAGAGAGCTGCACAGAAAACTGATGAAAGTTTGTTGTTAGTCGGATGCTACGTGCCCGCCGTAGTGGTGGAAGGATGCAAACAGACTGCTCAGAGGGGCAGTGACCATTGTTGTACCGATAGAAAAGAGCTAAAGATGCAACAGTGCAGCAGAGACACAGAAGTTGAAGGGAGCCAGTAAGAGGAAATGAGTTAATGAGAAGAAAAAACTCTGACTCCATCCTATTGAGAAGAGCTGTGTGTGGGGAGCCTACCCACACTTGAGAGTTGTACTCTAAACAGGGACGAATAAAACCCATGTATAAAGTCAACATCTGTGAAGCAATAAAGAAGGTATGGAGTCGGCTCAGCACATCCAACCTCTTGGAGGCAGATTTTACAAGGGAGGTAATATTTTTTTTTACATCATAAAATCCGGGAGAATGAAACCCCAAGTATGTTTAAAGATAATGCGGGAATGAGCTGGGTAGTGTTAGAAATTAGAATGTACTCCTGAGGAAGATTTTGTCAGGTTGATTGATTAAAGAATTGAGTTTTTGATGCATCAAAAACAAAGTTATCTTTTACATCGGTCAGAGATATGATCCAAGTCAGACATTAGGTGTGCCATAGCCTCATCCCTTGCTTGTTGAAGCAACTGCTGAGATGGGCACTGCAGAAAGTGAATGGAAAGGTGAAGAGTGGAGTCATCAGCGTATGAGTCGATAAGGTTAGATGCACAGCTTAGATCATTGATAAATGAAAGGAAGAGACTTGGTGATAGGACAGAGCCTTAAGGAACACCACTATTGATAGCTAAAACAGAAGAATAGTGGCCGTCTACAACAGCAGCTACAGAATGAACAGAAAAGAAACTAAAGCACAGGTTGAAGGATAGAAACCTAAAGAGGGCAGTTTGGAGATTAAAGATTTATGCCAGACTCGATGGAAAGCCTTTGAGATGTCAAGTGCAATGGCAAAGCTTCCTCCAATGTCCCCAAAGGAGGATGACCAGGAGTCTGAAAGGTATGCGAGAAGATCACCAGTGGAGCATCAATGGCGGAACCCATGCTGACGATCAGAAAAAAGGTTGTGATGGGAAAGATGCTTTTTTTTTTTTTTTTTTTTTGTTAGGAATAGACTCAAAAATTCTTGTAATACAGGATGTTAAAGCAACCGGACGATAGTTAGTGAGTTCGGAATGGTCACCCTTCTTTGGGACAGGCTAAATGAGAGCAAACTTCCAGCAAGTAAGAAAGATGCAAGTTGATAGACAAAGGCGAAATACTTTACCTAGGCAGGGTGTAAGCACAAAAGCACAGTTATTGAGGACAACAGGAGGGATCCCATCAAGCCAATATGCCTTGTTAGTATTTAGGCCAGTGATGGCAGAAAATACTTCAAATGAAGACATTTTAATGTCCGCCATGCGGAAGTCAGAGGGGGGAAAGCATGGAGGGACAGAACTGGAGTCGTCTAAGATGGAACTGGAGGAGAGAGTCTGAGTGAAGAGACCTGCTTTAACAGTAGAAGAAATAGCTGCAGAGCCATCGGAGTGGAAAAGAGAAGGGAAGGATGATGAAGTAGGGTTGTTAGAAAGGTTTTTGACAAGGTACCAGATGGCGCGGGAAGAACTGAAGTTTGAGAGTTCAGAGCATTTGGTGCAGATAAAATTATTTTTAGCAGAGCGAAGAACAGACTTAACACGATTCCGGGCAGAAACAGAAAAGATGAGATTCAGGGGTGGGTTGGCTTCAGTACCTTTTATAGGCCTTCTCCTTGTTGTGTACAACATTAGAACAAGCGTGATTAAACAAAGTTTTTTTGCATTAGACAAAGGGTACAGAAAAGGAGTGTATGCTTCCATGCCCAAGAGAATAACATCCGTAATGCGCATGGAACACGCAGATGGCTCTCGGCCATGGAAGCAATAATCATTCCAAAGAAAATCAAAGAAGTATTACCTGAGGGCCTCTTAATCAGCAGCTCCAATGTGCTACAACTGACGTTTCTTTGCAGGGTCAACAGGCTGTACTGGAGCAAATGGACAGGTTAAGGCGATAAGACTGTGATTCGAGGAGCCCAGTGGAGAGGAGAGATTTACAGTGTAAACAGAAGGATTAGTTGTAAGGAAGAGGTCAAGTATGTTGGAACTCTATCCAAGGTGGTCAAGGATACGGGTAGGGTGCTGTACAAGCTGTTCTAGGTCATTAAGGATAGAAGAGATGTAGGCTTGTTCACCAGGTCGATCAGTGAAACGAGATGATACCCATAGGTGGAGGTGAACACTGGAATTTCCTAGAATGGAAATTTCGGAGAAAGGAGAAATGGATAGGATGTGTTCCATCGTAGAAGTAAGATAGTCAAAGAATTTTCCATTGTCAGTAGAATTAGGGGATAAGTAAACAGCACAGATATATTTAGTCATAGAAAGACAGGAAAGCTGAAGCCAGAGAGCGGAGAATTCAGAAGAATTATGTTCAGGAACACGAGAGCAAGATAAGTCATTGCGTACAAATACGCAACAACCTCGTTCGGCTTTGAAATGAGAGTAGAGAAAGTAGGAGAATACATAAAAGGGTTTGCGATCAGTTGTCTCAGACAGCTGAGTCTCAGTAAGGAAGAGAAGGTGATGTTTAGAGGTGGAGCGATGGTGCTCAACAGAGAGAAAGTTAGAGGAAAGGCAGCGAATGTTGCAGAAATGAAGAAAGTGAATCAGATAGAGGTTCCAGGCATCTTGCAGGGTCGTCACCGGGAAAGGGGCGGATGGTGGAGGCATTTATGGTCTCACCCCCACGGGGACTATGAGGCTAGGATGAACGACGCCATTTTTTGTTAATTTTGAAGAGGAAGTGTAGTTTGTAATGTGCATGTAGTTTGGTGCTGAGAGTTAGAGAAACTTGTACTGGAGAATATGCTTGCCTACTCTCTGATTACTGAAACACTGAAAAAGTTCAGCAAAAGGGGATGGTCAGGAACTATTCCCTAGGGCTGATAAAAAGGGAGCTCCAGCTCTCCATCACCAGCAGCATTCCACTCACCTTAGGAGTACCGCACTGCTCGACTGGTGCTGCAGTCTACTCATTCAGGCTCTCATTCAGTCTGTTCCAAAGAAGGGTAACCATTCCGAGCCCTCTAACTATTGCCCAGTTGCTTTAACATCCTGTATTTCAAAAGTTTTAGGGTCTATACTTAACAAGAAAAAAAAAAAACTTTCCTATGACAATCTTCTTTCAGATCGTCAGTGTGCGTTCCGTCAAGGACGATCCACCGACGATCTTCTCACCTACTTTCAGACTCCTAGTCATCTTCCTTGGGACTTTGGCAAAAGCTTAGCCATTGCACTTGACAACTCTAAGGCTTTCAATCGAGTCTGGCATTGATTTTTTATTTCCAGACTGCCCTCTTTCTGTTTCTTTCCTTCAATCTCTGCCTTCATCTCTAGCTTCCTTTCTGGTCGTAATATAGCTGCTGTTGTGGACGGCCACAGTTCTTCTCCGTGAGCTGTCAATAGTGGTGTTCCTCAGGGCTCTGTCCTATCAACAACTCCATTCTGTTCATCAGTGACCGTCTTAGCTGTACAGCTAACCCCATCCACTCATGGGCTGATGACTCCACCTTACCATTTCCTTCCCGTTACGTCCATCCCAGCAGTTACTTAAACTTACTAAGGAATTTCAGTGGGTTATGATCGGTATAAATGACTATGGGGTCAAAACCAGAACACAAATAAAATGAAAAATGCTGTAAACCCAAAATCAAGGCCAAAAGCTCTTTCTCAATTGTTGAGTAGTTCTTTTGAGGTGGAGTGAACTTCTTCCTGTAATAAGATACAGGGTGTTCAATACCCTAATCATCCTCTTGCAGCAAAACAGCAGCAGCTCCTGTATCACTTGCGTCAACAGCCATCTTAAAAGGCTTAGCAAAATTTGGAGTAGCGAGCACTGGCTGACTTAATAGGATAGCTTTAAGTTTGCTGAAAGAGGATTCACAGTTATCGGTCCAGACAAATTTAACTCCCTTTTTTAGTAGGTCTGTAAGTGGTGATACAAGAATTGAAAAGTTAAGAACAAATCTCCTGTAATAACCTACCATTCCCAAAAATCTTTGTAGATCTTTCCTACTTTTAGGTCTGGGAAGATCACTTATAACCTGAACCTTAGCTGCTGCTGGTGCAACGTGTCCATCACCAATTACGTACCCAAGGTACTGAACTTTATCTTGACCAAACTCACACTTTGATAAATTAGCTACAAGATTAGCCTGAACCAAACGCTCAAGAAATTTACTGACATGGCATAGGTGATCTTTCCAGTCGTCACTGAAGATTAATACATCCTCAATATAAACAACACACCCTGCCAAACCCTCTGTTACAACATTCATGAGCTTCTGAAATGTGGCTGGTGCATTCTTCATACCATATGGCATTACAGAACATGCAAAAGTCTTTCCTAGTGTTACAGAACATGAGATCTCCCTAGCACGTTCAGTCATAGGTACTTGCCAGTATCCCTTTAACAAATCAAACTTACTTATGTACCTAGCCTTTCCGATCTTGTCTATGCAATCTTCCACGCGAGGGAGAGGGTAAGTGTCTGTTTTGGTTATCTGATTAACACGTCTGTAGTCGATGCAAAGCCGCTGTGACCCACCTGCCTTAGGGACTAGAGTGACAGGAGAACTCCACTCGTTCTGACAGGGCTCAATCATCTTGGGTCCAACAGGTAGCCAAGCTCCTTCTGGATGAGAGGAACTTTCACTGGGTTCACACGGTAAGGAGGCAGGTTAATTGGCTTTGCGTCTCCAACATCGACATCATGCATCAACACAGTGGTTCTTCCTGGAGTGGCACGGAACACTTGCGGGTACTCCTGCAATAATGCCGAAAACTCCTGCCTTTCCTCGGGAGCTAGATGAGAAAGCTTAGTCTGGAGATCATTCATGATATCAGGATTCTTCCCCAGACTATCACTCAGGCTCATGCTGCATGGGAGAACTTCACTTGCAGACTCGGGTGGAACAGTTACAGTGCAGACTGGGTTATTTTCGTCCCGTCTGTGATATAACTTTAGCATGTTGATGTGACAAAGTTGCTTGTTCTTTCTACGATCTGGTGTGGCGATGACATAGTTGACATCACTGAGTTTCTTCTTCACGAAATAAGGACCACTAAACTTGGCTTGAAGAGGTTGCCCATGCACTGGTAGCAGAATCAAAACCTGATCTCCTGGCTGAAAGTGGCGTAACCTGGACTTCTTATCATACCAAGTCTTCATCTCCTGAGCAGCTCCTAAATTCTCTCGCCAGCTGTAAAGCAGTGGACAGCCGTTCTTTGAACTTCATCACATACTCCAGCAGGTTGACGTCATCTTCCTCTGACAGCCAGCATTCCTTGAGTAGCTTAAGGGGTCCTCTTACTTCATGGCCAAACAGTAGTTGAAAGGGTGAGAAGCCCAGTGATTCATTTGGAGATTCTCTTGCGGCAAATACAACGAATGGAAGACCTTTATCCCAGTCTTTCTGATGTTCCAAACATTATTTCTTGAGCATCGATTTGAGTGTCTGATGATATCTCTCCAACGCTCCTTGGGTCTGGGGATGGTAAGTTCAAGACGTGATCTGGGTGATGCCCAACTCTTTCAGAGACTGCTTGAAAACATTTGACATGAAATTACTTCCCCGGTCTGACTGTACCTCCTTGGGCAGACCAAACTTTGTGAAGAACCCTAGCATTTCCTTAACCACGTTCTTTGCTGAGATATTTCTAAGTGGAATGGCTTCAGGATAACGAGTAGCCATATCAATCAGGGTCAACAGATAAGAAAATCCTGAAGAAGTCTTAGGAAGAGGGCCCACAATATCCACCAACACACGGGTGAATGGCGCCTCAAAAGGAGGAATGGGAACTAGAGGTGCAACCTTTTTGGTCTGATTACACGTCCCCACAACTTGACAGGTGTGACAAGACTTACAATACCAGGAAACATCTTTGAAGATACCTGGCCAGTAGAAGTGTTTCAAAATGCGTGCCACTGTCTTCCTCACTCCAAGGTGTCCTGCCAAACTGGAATCATGAGCCACTCTAATGATATCCTGCCTACAAACACGAGGGATGGCAACTTGATGTACAACCTCCCATTCACAGTCGGCTGATGCTGTTGGGGGTCTCCACTTCCTCATAAGTACTCCTGACTTTATATAATAACAAGTAGAAGCACCAGCTGACTCTTCCTCACTGCAAGCAGAGTTAGCTAGACCTTTCAACTCAGGGTCAGCAACCTGCAACTCAACCAACTCTCGACGAGACAAATTATCAACACTACGGGGTACTGCCTCATCTGGTGAGTGGTCCAAATTAGCAAGAAAAGTGTCAGCTAGGATAACATCATCATCATCATTATCCTCTAAGTCACCAGTAACTTTAGACTTAGCCCTAGTGACAGCACGTGCAGAGAACACATCAGGGATATCACAATCCTGGGTCGAAGTCACTGGTTCACTAGACAACTGAGGAGCTGGACACACTTGACTTCCACCAATATCATTTCCAAGTAAGAAAGTTACACCTGACATTGGGAGTGTCTCAACCAACCCAACCATAACGGAACCATTAACAAAACCAGACTTTAAATTCACTCTGCACAGAGGGACAGAGATGTAATTATTCCCTATACCTTGTAAGATTACAGTTTCATCAGAGGAATTAACATTAGAGCCTAGAACACTGGTCAGCATAAGGGATTGGCAAGCACCTGTATCACGATATATTTTAACTGATTTCCTGTTATTACTGTCCAGAGGTCTGACAAAACCATCAGAGAGGAAATTAGCACATGAACTCTTGAGAGTGTCACCCACGTTACTGCTCAAAAGAGGAGCTTCATCATGAGAATTTAATTTACCCCTCAAAGCAGGTTCAGTTAACTCGGTTAAAGAATTCTGGGAACTCTCAAGGGTGGACACTAGACCAATTGACTGAATATTTAAAGACTCCTTTTTGTTCACATCACGCTGTCTTCTGAAACATTTCTCCGCAGTATGACCAAGCTTACTATAATAAGTACATTTACTTTTCTGAAATCTAGACGTGAAGCTGGTATTTACTTCCAGAGAAACATCATCTTTATTCGCTTTCTTGTTACCTGTACTCTGAGTAGAGGCAACGTATTTACTCTCAGCTTTCCTTTTTTCTTTAGAATATCTCTTGTGAGTGAGAACATATTCATCAGCTAAAAATGTAGCAACAGACAAATTATTATTCTTTTCTCATCAAGATATAGGCTTACATCTTTATTAATAAACCTTTTGAAGTCCTCCAGCAAAATCATCTGCTTAAATTTATCAAAATCAGAATTTACATTCTTAGAATTTAACCACTGGTCTAACAGATCTTCTTTGATTTTTGCATACTCAACATGGGATTGCTTATCTTGCTTATAAGTTGTCCTAAATTTTACTCTATAGGCTTCAGGAACAAGCTCATAGGCCTTAAGAATCAAGCTCCTAAGTACATCATAATTATCAGATTGATCCTGAGGCAAAGATGCGTAAGTTACTTGAGCTTTACCGGTGAGAATAGTTTGAGGAAGTACTGGCCAATACTTTTTGGGCCAATTAAAACCTGTACCTACCCTCTCAAACAACTGAAAATACTTTGTTAAATCAGATTCATTAAAAGGAGGGACAAGTTTAACATTTTTAGCCACATCAAAATCATCAGAGCTAGATGATCCAGTTCCACCTTGTTTCATGCGATACTCATGGTCTGCCTGAATCCTAGCAAGTTTAATTTGTGCCTCCTGAATACGAGCCTTAGACTCAGCCTCCTTAGAACGTGCCTGAAACTCAGCCTCCTTAGCACGAGCCTCCTGCAGGGCTAGCTGTATCTTAGCTATTTCAATCTGCGTTTGCTCATCTGGAGGAGTTATATTAAACAAGCTTTTATTAATCATGTCAACAATTTTATCTTTAGAATGATGAGAGTGAACAGCAATTCCCAATTGTTGAGCAACAAGCTTCAATTCATTCTTTGTTCTGTTTTCTACATCACACACTGTTTGCACATTTGACAAAAAATCTTTGGCTTCATCAAGCGTAGTAATAGTAGACATCATGAATAAATCACAGTCACAAAATATCAAGCAATATCCTTATGATAATATCCTGAATATCCTGATAAGAGGTCGCCAAATTTATGTTACGGAACAGAGAGAGATAATGAACATTTCAAGTGAGAATATTAAAATCACTACCGTCCCGCAAAGTTCCAGGTTCAAAACAAAAGAGTTAGGTAAAATTACAAGTTAAATTTTAATGCTCAAACTAACAACTAAACATTTTGGACTCATAAGAATAATGTAATGGTAAAAAACAGGTTAAATATATGGTTAACTGCAATAGCCTCTATTAACACGAAATCAGCAAGAGCAAATCTATCCAAGTCAGCCCTGACAAAATGAGAAAACCGGATAATGCTCAGTTAATGCAAGATATATTATTACAGATACAAAATACTGTTAATAATGGCTGACATCAAAAACTCCACACGAATCACAAAAACCCCACCAGGCCCACGAACCAACACCCTATGCTACACAGTACAAGAAAAAAAAATGCAACAACACCCATACTCAAACTACACAGCAGCCAGATGGTTGGAGACCTCCCGAGCACTCACAAAAACAACAACAACTGGACAGGGGAGGACAGAGATGTGAACAAAATGAGGAGTAGATCTAAGTGGCAATTAATGCAGAGACTGAGCTCATTATATACGGGCCGGCAGAGCCTGATACAACTTGTAAGAAGGACGCGCAAATGAAGCCATAGGGGACAAAGAGTTGACACTCCTGCTCTGAACAACAGAAAGAACGACTTACTCTACTATAAGGGAGGAGAAGGGGGGAGTGAGGTAGAACACGGAAGCTTGGTCACTATGGAAGCCACGAGGCGAATCGTGATCAAACATGCAGCATACTGTACGTTAGAATTATACAAAGGATGATGAAATCATAGGCTATGTAACACCTCCCCACAAAAAAAAGAAATTTACAAAGGAAATTTCTTATTACTCTAAAACAATCTGTCTAAAGTCTAGATAAGCAATCTGCAATTACATTTTCTTTCCCCTTGACATGTTGTATGTCTAATGAATACTCCTGAAGAAGTAGACTCCATTTTGTCAATCTCTGATTTTTATCTTGAAACTTACTAAGGAATTTCAGTGGGTTATGATCGGTATAAATGACTATGGGGTCAAAACCAGAACACAAATAAAATGAAAAATGCTGTAAACCCAAAATCAAGGCCAAAAGCTCTTTCTCAATAGTTGAGTAGTTCTTTTGAGGTGGAGTGAACTTCTTACTGTAATAAGATACAGGGTGTTCAATACCCTAATCATCCTCTTGCAGCAAACAGCCCCAGCTCCTGTAACACTTGCGTCAACAGCCATCTTAAAAGGCTTAGCAAAATTTGGAGTAGCAAGCACTGGCTGACCTAATAGGATAGCTTTAAGTTTGCTGAAAGAGGATTCACAGTTATCGGTCCAGACAAATTTAACTCCCTTTTTCAGTAGGTCTGTTAGTGATGATACAAGAATTGAAAAGTTAAGAACAAATCTCCTGTAATAACCTACCATTCCCAAAAATGTTTGTAGCTCCTTCCTACTTTTAGGTCTGGGAAGATCACTTATAACCTGAACCTTAGCTGCTGCTGGTGCAACGTGTCCATCACCAATTACGTACCCAAGGTACTGAACTTTAGCTTGACCAAACTCACACTTTGATAAATTAGCTACAAGATTAGCCTGAACCAAACGCTCAAGAAATTTACTGACATGGCATAGGTGATCTTTCCAGTCGTCACTGAAGATTAATGCATCATCAATATAAACAACACACCCTGCCAAACCCTCTGTTACAACATTCATGAGCTTCTGAAATGTGGCTGGTGCATTCTTCATACCATATGGCATTACAGAACATGCAAAAGTCTTTCCTAGTGTTACAAAACATGAGATCTCCCTAGCACTTTCAGTCATAGGTACTTGCCAGTATCCCTTTAACAAATCAAACTTACTTATGTACCTAGCCTTTCCGATCTTGTCTATGCAATCTTCCACGTGAGGGAGAGGGTAAGTGTCTGTTTTGGTTATCTGACTAACACGTTTGTAGTCGATGCAAAGCCGCTGTGACCCACCTGGCTTAGGGACTAGAGTGACAGGAGAACTCCACTCGCTCTGACAGGGCTCAATCATCTTGTGGTCCAACAGGTAGCCAAGCTCCTACTGGATGAGAGGAACTTTCAATGGGTTCACACGGTAAGGAGGAAGGTTAATTGGCTTTGCGTCTCCAACATCGACATCATGCATCAACACAGTGGTTCTTCCTGGAGTGGCACGGAACACTTGCGGGTACTCCTGCAATAATGCCGAAAACTCCTGCCTTTCCTCGGGAGCTAGATGAGAAAGCTTAGTCTGGAGATCATTCATGATATCAGGATTCTTCCCTAAACTATCACTCAGGCTCATGCTGCATGGGAGAACTTCACTTGCAGACTCGGGTGGAACAGTTACAGTGCAGACTGGGTTATTTTCGTCCCACCTGTGATATAACTTTAGCATGTTGATGTGACAAAGTTGCTTGTTCTTTCTATGATCTGGTGTGGCGATGACATAGTTGACATCACTGAGTTTCTTCTTCACGAAGTAAGGACCACTAAACTTGGCTTGAAGAGGTTGCCCATGCACTGGTAGCAGAATCAAAACCTGATCTCCTGGCAGAATGTGGCGTAACCTGGACTTCTTATCATACCAAGTCTTCATCTTCTCCTGAGCAGCTCCTAAATTCTCTCTCGCCAGCTGTAAAGCAGTGGACAGCCGTTCTTTGAACTTCATCACATACTCCAGCAGGTTGACGTCATCTTCCTCCGTCAGCCAGCATCCTTTGAGTAGCTTAAGGGGTCCTCTTACTTCATGGCCAAACAGTAGTTGAAAGGGTGAGAAGCCCAGTGATTCATTTGGAGATTCTCTTGCGGGAAATACAACGAATGGAAGACCTTTATCCCAGTCTTTCTGATGTTCCAAACATTATTTCTTGAGCATCGATTTGAGTGTCTGATGATATCTCTCCAACGCTCGTTGGGTCTGGGGATGGTAAGTTGAAGACGTGATCTGGGTGATGCCCAACTCTTTCAGAGACTGCTTGAAAACATTTGACATGAAATTACTTCCCCGGTCTGACTGTACCTCCTTGGGCAGACCAAACTTTGTGAAGAACCCTAGCATTTCCTTAACCACGTTCTTTGCTGAGATATTTCTAAGTGGAATGGCTTCAGGATAACGAGTAGCCATATCAATCAGGGTCAACAGATAAGAAAATCCTGAAGAAGTCTTAGGAAGAGGGCCCACAATATCCACCAACACACGGGTGAATGGCGCCTCAAATGGAGGAATGGGAACTAGAGGTGCAACCTTTTTGGTCTTATTAAACTTCCCCACAACTTGACAGGTGTGACAAGACTTACAATACCAGGAAACATCTCTGAAGATACCTGGCCAGTAGAAGTGTTTCAAAATGCGTGCCACTGTCTTCCTCACTCCAAGGTGTCCTGCCAAACTGGAATCATGAGCCACTCTAATGATATCCTGCCTACAAACACGAGGGATGACAACTTGATGTACAACCTCCCATTCACAGTCGGCTGATGCTGTTGGGGGTCTCCACTTCCTCCTAAGTACTCCTGACTTTATATAATAACAAGTAGAAGCACCAGCTGACTCTTCCTCACTGCAAGCAGAGTTAGCTAGACCTTTCAACTCAGGGTCAGCAACCTGCAACTCAACCAACTCTCGACGAGACAAATTATCAACACTACGTGGTACTGCCTCATCTGGTGAGTGGTCCAAATTAGCAAGAAAAGTGTCAGCTAGGATAACATCATCATCATCATTATCCTCTAAGTCACCAGTAACTTTAGACTTAGCCCTAGTGACAGCACGTGCAGAGAACACATCAGGGATATCACAATCCTGGGTCGAAGTCACTGGTTCACTAGACAACTGAGGAGCTGGACACACTTGACTTCCACCAATATCATTTCCAAGTAAGAAAGTTACACCTGACATTGGGAGTGTCTCAACCAACCCAACCATAACGGAACCATTAACAAAACCAGACTCTAAATTCACTCTGCACAGAGGGACAGAGATGTAATTATTCCCTACACCTTGTAAGATTACAGTTTCATCAGAGGAATTAACATTAGAGCCTAGAACACTGGTCAGCATAAGGGATTGGCAAGCACCTGTATCACGATATATTTTAACTGATTTCCTGTTATTACTGTCCAGAGGACTGACAAAACCATCAGAGAGGAAATTAGCACATGAACTCTTGAGAGTGTCACCCACGTTACTGCTCAAAAGAGGAGCTTCATCATGAGAATTTAATTTACCCCTCAAAGCAGGTTCAGTTAACTCGGTTAAAGAATTCTGGGAACTCTCAAGGGTGGACACTAGACCAATTGACTGAATATTTAAAGACTCCTTTTTGTTCACATCACGCTGTCTTCTGAAACATTTCTCCGCAGTATGACCAAGCTTACTATAATAAGTACATTTACTTTTCTGAAATCTAGACGTGAAGCTGGTATTTACTTCCTGAGAAACATCATCTTTATTCGCTTTCTTCTTACCTGTACTCTGAGTAGAGGCAACGTATTTACTCTCAGCTTCCCTTTTTTCTTTAGAATATTTCTTGTGAGTGAGAACATATTGATCAGCGAAAACTGCAGCATCAGACAAATTATCTATTCTTTTCTCATCAAGATATAGGCTTACATCTTTATTAATACACCTTTTGAAGTCCTCCAGCAAAATCATCTGCTTAAATTTATCAAAATCAGAATTTACATTCTTAGAATTTAACCACTGGTCTAACAGATCTTCTTTGATTTTTGCATACTCAACATGGGATTGCTTATCTTGCTTATAAGTTGTCCTAAATTTTACTCTATAGGCTTCAGGAACAAGCTCATAGGCCTTAAGAATCAAGCTCTTAAGTACATCATAATTATCAGATTGATCCTGAGGCAAAGATGCGTTAGTTACTTGAGCTTTACCGGTGAGAATAGTTTGAGGAAGTACTGGCCAATACTTTTTGGGCCAATTAAAACCTGTAGCTACCCTCTCAAACAACTGAAAATACTTTGTTAAATCAGATTCATTAAAAGGAGGGACAAGTTTAACATTTTTAGCCACATCAAAATCATCAGAGCTAGATGATCCAGTTCCACCTTGTTTCATGCGATACTCATGGTCTGCCTGAATCCTAGCAAGTTCAATTTGTGCCTCCTGAATACGAGCCTGAGACTCAGCCTCCTTAGAACGTGCCTGAAACTCAGCCTCCTTAGCACGAGCCTCCTGCAGGGCTAGCTGTAACTTAGCTATTTCAATCTGCGTTTGCTCATCTGGAGGAGTTACATTAAACAAGCTTTTATTAATCATGTCAACAATTTTATCTTTAGAATGATCAGAGTGAACAGCAATTCCCAATTGTTGAGCAACAAGCTTCAGTTCATTCTTTGTTCTGTTTTTTACATCACACACTGTTTGCACATTTGACAAAAAATCTTTGGCTTCATCAAGCGTAGTAATAGTAGACATCATGAATAAATCACAGTCACAAAATATCAAGAAATATCCTTATGATAATATCCTGAATATCCTGATAGGAGGTCGCGAAATTTATGTTACGGAACAGAGAGAGATAATGAACATTTCAAGATAGAATATTAAAATCACTACCGTCCCGCAAAGTTCCAGGTTCAAAACAAAAGAGTTAGGTAAAATTACAAGTTAAATTTTAATGCTCAAACTAACAACTAAACATTTTGGACTCATAAGGATAATGTAATGGCAAAACACAGGTTAAATATATGGTTAACTGCAATAGCCACTATTAACACGAAATCAGCAAGAGCAAATCTATCCAAGTCAGCCCTGACAAAATGAGAAAACCGGATAATGCTCAGTTAATGCAAGATATATTATTACAGATACAAAATACTGTTAATAATGGCTGACATCAAAAACTCCACACGAATCACCAAAACCCCACCAGGCCCACGAACCAACACCCCATGCTACACAGTACAAGAAAAAAAATGCAACGACACCCATACTCAAACTACACAGCAGCCAGATGGCTGGAGACCTCCCGAGCACTCACAAAAACAACAACAACTTTACAGGGGAGGACAGAGATGTGAACAAAAGGAGGAGTAGATCTAAGTGGCAATTAATGCAGAGACTGAGCTCATTATATACGGGCCGGCAGAGCTTGATACAACTTGTAAGAAGGACGTGCAAATGAAGCCATTGGGGACAAAGAGTTGACACTCCTGCTCTGAACAACAGAAAGAACGACTTACTCTACTATAAGGGAGGAGAAGGGGGGAGTGAGGTAGAACACGGAAGCTTGGTCACTATGGAAGCCACGAGGCGAATCGTGATCAAACATGCAGCATACTGTACGTTAGAATTATACAAAGGATGATGAAATCATAGGCTATGTAACACCTCCCCACAAAAAAAAAAAGAAATTTACAAAGGAAATTTCTTATTACTCTAAAACAATCTGTCTAAAGTCTAGATAAGCAATCTGCAATTACATTTTCTTTCCCCTTGACATGTTGTATGTCTAATGAATACTCCTGAAGAAGTAGACTCCATCTTGTCAATCTCTGATTTATATCTTTAAACTTACTAAGGAATTTCAGTGGGTTATGATCGGTATAAATGACTATGGGGTCAAAACCAGAACACAAATAAAATGAAAAATGCTGTAAACCCAAAATCAAGGCCAAAAGCTCTTTCTCAATAGTTGAGTAGTTCTTTTGAGGTGGAGTGAACTTCTTACTGTAATAAGATACAGGGTGTTCAATACCCTAATCATCCTCTTGCAGCAAACAGCCCCAGCTCCTGTAACACTTGCGTCAACAGCCATCTTAAAAGGCTTAGCAAAATTTGGAGTAGCGAGCACTGGCTGACTTAATAGGATAGCTTTAAGTTTGCTGAAAGAGGATTCACAGTTATCGGTCCAGACAAATTTAACTCCCTTTTTCAGTAGGTCTGTAAGTGGTGATACAAGAATTGAAAAGTTAAGAACAAATCTCCTGTAATAACCTACCATTCCCAAAAATGTTTGTAGCTCCTTCCTACTTTTAGGTCTGGGAAGATCACTTATAACCTGAACCTTAGCTGCTGCTGGTGCAACGTGTCCATCACCAGTTACGTACCCAAGGTACTGAACTTTAGCTTGACCAAACTCACACTTTGATAAATTAGCTACAAGATTAGCCTGAACCAAACGCTCAAGAAATTTACTGACATGGCATAGGTGATCTTTCCAGTCGTCACTGAAGATTAATGCATCATCAATATAAACAACACACCCAGCCAAACCCTCTGTTACAACATTCATGAGCTTCTGAAATGTGGCTGGTGCATTCTTCATACCATATGGCATTACAGAACATGCAAAAGTCTTTCCTAGTGTTACAAAACATGAGATCTCCCTAGCACTTTCAGTCATAGGTACTTGCCAGTATCCCTTTAACAAATCAAACTTACTTATGTACCTAGCCTTTCCGATCTTGTCTATGCAATCTTCCACGCGAGGGAGAGGGTAAGTGTCTGTTTTGGTTATCTGATTAACACGTCTGTAGTCGATGCAAAGCCGCTGTGACCCACCTGGCTTAGGGACTAGAGTGACAGGAGAACTCCACTCGTTCTGACAGGGCTCAATCATCTTGTGGTCCAACAGGTAGCCAAGCTCCTTCTGGATGAGAGGAACTTTCACTGGGTTCTCACGGTAAGGAGGCAGGTTAATTGGCTTTGCGTCTCCAGCATCGACATCATGCATCAACACAGTGGTTCTTCCTGAAGTGGCATGGAACACTTGCGGGTACTCCTGCAATAATGCCGAAAACTCCTGCCTTTCCTCGGGAGCTAGATGAGAAAGCTTAGTCTGGAGATCATTCATGATATCACGATTCTTCCCCAAACTATCACTCAGGCTCATGCTGCATGGGAGAACTTCACTTGCAGCCTCGGGTGGAACAGTTACAGTGCAGACTGGGTTATTTTCGTCCCACCTGTGATATAACTTTAGCATGTTGATGTGACAAAGTTGCTTGTTCTTTCTACGATCTGGTGTGGCGATGACATAGTTGACATCACTGAGTTTCTTCTTCACGAAATAAGGACCACTAAACTTGGATTGAAGAGGTTGCCCATGCACTGGTAGCAGAATCAAAACCTGATCTCCTGGCAGAAAGTGGCGTAACCTGGACTTCTTATCATACCAAGTCTTCATCTTCTCCTGAGCAGCTCCTAAATTCTCTCTCGCCAGCAGTAAAGCAGTGGACAGCCGTTCTTTGAACTTCATCACATACTCCAGCAGGTTGACGTCATCTTCCTCCGACAGCCAGCATCCCTTGAGTAGCTTAAGGGGTCCTCTTACTTCATGGCCAAACAGTAGTTGAAAGGGTGAGAAGCCCAGTGATTCATTTGGAGATTCTCTTGCGGGAAATACAACGAATGGAAGACCTTTATCCCAGTCTTTCTGTTGTTCCAAACATTATTTCTTCAGCATCGATTTGAGTGTCTGATGATATCTCTCCAACGCTCCTTGGGTCTGGGGATGGTAAGTTGAAGACGTGATCTGGGTGATGCCCAACTCTTTCTGAGACTGCTTGAAAACATTTGACATGAAATTACTTCCCCGGTCTGACTGTACCTCCTTGGGCAGACCAAACTTTGTGAAGAACCCTAACATTTCCTTAACCACGTTCTTTGCTGAGATATTTCTAAGTGGAATGGCTTCAGGATAACGAGTAGCCATATCAATCAGGGTCAACAGATAAGAAAATCCTGAAGAAGTCTTAGGAAGAGGGCCCACAATATCCACCAACACACGGGTGAATGGCGCCTCAAATGGAGGAATGGGAACTAGAGGTGCAACCTTTTTGGTCTTATTAAACTTCCCCACAACTTGACAGGTGTGACAAGACTTACAATACCAGGAAACATCTCTGAAGATACCTGGCCAGTAGAAGTGTTTCAAAATGCGTGCCACTGTCTTCCTCACTCCAAGGTGTCCTGCCAAACTGGAATCATGAGCCACTCTAATGATATCCTGCCTACAAACACGAGGGATGACAACTTGATGTACAACCTCCCATTCACAGTCGGCTGATGCTGTTGGGGGTCTCCACTTCCTCATAAGTACTCCTGACTTTATATAATAACAAGTAGAAGCACCAGCTGACTCTTCCTCACTGCAAGCAGAGTTAGCTAGACCTTTCAACTCAGGGTCAGCAACCTGCAACTCAACCAACTCTCGACGAGACAAATTATCAACACTACGGGGTACTGCCTCATCTGGTGAGTGGTCCAAATTAGCAAGAAAAGTGTCAGCTAGGATAACATCATCATCATCATTATCCTCTAAGTCACCAGTAACTTTAGACTTAGCCCTAGTGACAGCACGTGCAGAGAACACATCAGGGATATCACAATCCTGGGTCGAAGTCACTGGTTCACTAGACAACTGAGGAGCTGGACACACTTGACTTCCACCAATATCATTTCCAAGTAAGAAAGTTACACCTGACATTGGGAGTGTCTCAACCAACCCAACCATAACGGAACCATTAACAAAACCAGACTCTAAATTCACTCTGCACAGAGGGACAGAGATGTAATTATTCCCTACACCTTGTAAGATTACAGTTTCATCAGAGGAATTAACATTAGAGCCTAGAACACTGGTCAGCATAAGGGATTGGCAAGCACCTGTATCACGATATATTTTAACTGATTTCCTGTTATTACTGTCCAGAGGTCTGACAAAACCATCAGAGAGGAAATTAGCACATGAACTCTTGAGAGTGTCACCCACGTTACTGCTCAAAAGAGGAGCTTCATCATGAGAATTTAATTTACCCCTCAAAGCAGGTTCAGTTAACTCGGTTAAAGAATTCTGGGAACTCTCAAGGGTGGACACTAGACCAATTGACTGAATATTTAAAGACTCCTTTTTGTTCACATCACGCTGTCTTCTGAAACATTTCTCCGCAGTATGACCAAGCTTACTATAATAAGTACATTTACTTTTCTGAAATCTAGACGTGAAGCTGGTATTTACTTCCAGAGAAACATCATCTTTATTCGCTTTCTTGTTACCTGTACTCTGAGTAGAGGCAACGTATTTACTCTCAGCTTTCCTTTTTTCTTTAGAATATCTCTTGTGAGTGAGAACATATTCATCAGCTAAAAATGCAGCATCAGACAAATTATTATTCTTTTCTCATCAAGATATAGGCTTACATCTTTATTAATAGACCTTTTGAAGTCCTCCAGCAAAATCATCTGCTTAAATTTATCAAAATCAGAACTTACATTCTTAGAATTTAACCACTAGTCTAACAGATCTTCTTTGATTTTTGCATACTCAACATGGGATTGCTTATCTTGCTTATAAGTTGTCCTAAATTTTACTCTATAGGCTTCAGGAACAAGCTCATAGGCCTTAAGAATCAAGCTCTTAAGTACATCATAATTATCAGATTGATCCTGAGGCAAAGATGCGTAAGTTACTTGAGCTTTACCGGTGAGAACAGTTTGAGGAAGTACTGGCCAATACTTTTTGGGCCAATTAAAACCTGTAGCTACCCTCTCAAACAACTGAAAATACTTTGTTAAATCAGATTCATTAAAAGGAGGGACAAGTTTAACATTTTTAGCCACATCAAAATCATCAGAGCTAGATGATCCAGTTCCACCTTGTTTCATGCGATACTCATGGTCTGCCTGAATCCTAGCAAGTTCAATTTGTGCCTCCTGAATACGAGTCTTAGACTCAGCCTCCTTAGAACGTGCCTGAAACTCAGCCTCCTTAGCACGAGCCTCCTGCAGGGCTAGCTGTAACTTAGCTATTTCAATCTGCGTTTGCTCATCTGGAGGAGTTACATTAAACAAGCTTTTATTAATCATGTCAACAATTTTATCTTTAGAATGATGAGAGTGAACAGCAATTCCCAATTGTTGAGCAACAAGCTTCAATTCATTCTTTGTTCTGTTTTCTACATCACACACTGTTTGCACATTTGACAAAAAATCTTTGGCTTCATCAAGCGTAGTAATAGTAGACATCATGAATAAATCACAGTCACAAAATATCAAGCAATATCCTTATGATAATATCCTGAATATCCTGATAAGAGGTCGCCAAATTTATGTTACGGAACAGAGAGAGATAATGAAGATTTCAAGTGAGAATATTAAAATCACTACCGTCCCGCAAAGTTCCAGGTTCAAAACAAAAGAGTTAGGTAAAATTACAAGTTAAATTTTAATGCTCAAACTAACAACTAAACATTTTGGAGTCATAAGGATAATGTAATGGCAAAAAACAGGTTAAATATATGGTTAACTGCAATAGCCTCTATTAACACGAAATCAGCAAGAGCAAATCTATCCAAGTCAGCCCTGACAAAATGAGAAAACCGAATAATGCTCAGTTAATGCAAGATATATTATTACAGATACAAAATACTGTTAATAATGGCTGACATCAAAAACTCCACACGAATCACCAAAACCCAACCAGGCCCACGAACCAACACCCCATGCTACACAGTACAAGAAAAAAAATGCAACGATACCCATACTCAAACTACACAGCAGCCAGATGGTTGGAGACCTCCTGAGCACTCACAAAAACAACAACAACTGTACAGGGGAGGACAGAGATGTGAACAAAAGGAGGAGTAGATCTAAGTGGCAATTAATGCAGAGACGGAGCTCATTATATACGGGCCGGCAGAACCTGATACAACTTGTAAGAAGGACGTGCAAATGAAGCCATTGGGGACAAAGAGTTGACACTCCTGCTCTGAACAACAGAAAGAACGACCTACTCTACTATAAGGGAGGAGAAGGGGGAGTGAGGTAGAACACGGAAGTTTGGTCACTATGGAAGCCACGAGGCGAATCGTGATCAAACATGCAGCATACTGTACGTTAGAATTATACAAAGGATGATGAAATCATAGGCTAACACCTCCCCACAAAAAAAAAAGAAATTTACAAAGGAAATTTCTTATTACTCTAAAACAATCTGTCTAAAGTCCAGATAAGCAATCTGCAATTACATTTTCTTTCCCCTTGACATGTTGTATGTCTAATGAATACTCCTGAAGAAGTAGACTCCATCTTGTCAATCTCTGATTTTTATCTTTAAACTTACTAAGGAATTTCAGTGGGTTATGATCGGTATAAATGACTATGGGGTCAAAACCAGAACACAAATAAAATGAAAAATGCTGTAAACCCAAAATCAAGGCCAAAAGCTCTTTCTCAATAGTTGAGTAGTTCTTTTGAGGTGGAGTGAACTTCTTACTGTAATAAGATACAGGGTGTTCAATACCCTAATCATCCTCTTGCAGCAAAGAGCCCCAGCTCCTGTAACACTTGCGTCAACAGCCATCTTAAAAGGCTTAGCAAAATTTGGAGTAGCGAGCACTGGCTGACTTAATAGGATAGCTTTAAGTTTGCTGAAAGAGGATTCACAGTTATCGGTCCAGACAAATTTAACTCCCTTTTTCAGTAGGTCTGTTAGTGGTGATACAAGAATTGAAAAGTTAAGAACAAATCTCCTGTAATAACCTACTATTCCCAAAAATGTTTGTAGCTCCTTCCTACTTTTAGGTCTGGGAAGATCACTTATAACCTGAACCTTAGCTGCTGCTGGTGCAACGTGTCCATCACCAATTACGTACCCAAGGTACTGAACTTTAGCTTGACCAAACTCACACTTTGATAAATTGGCTACAAGATTAGCCTGAACCAAACGCTTAAGAAATTTACTGACATGGCATAGGTGATCTTTCCAGTCGTCACTGAAGATTAATGCATCATCAATATAAACAACACACCCAGCCAAACCCTCTGTTACAACATTCATGAGCTTCTGAAATGTGGCTGGTGCATTCTTCATACCATATGGCATTACAGAACATGCAAAAGTCTTTCCTAGTGTTACAAAACATGAGATCTCCCTAGCACTTTCAGTCATTGGTACTTGCCAGTATCCCTTTAACAAATCAAACTTACTTATCTACCTAGCCTTTCCGATCTTGTCTATGCAATCTTCCACGTGAGGGAGAGGGTAAGTGTCTGTTTTGGTTATCTGATTAACACGTCTGTAGTCGATGCAAAGCCGCTGTGACCCACCTGGCTTAGGGACTAGAGTGACAGGAGAACTCCAATCGCTCTGACAGGGCTCAATCATCTTGTGGTCCAACAGGTAGCCAAGCTCCTTCTGGATGAGAGGAACTTTCACTGGGTTCACACGGTAAGGAGGCAGGTTAATTGGCTTTGCGTCTCCAACATCGACATCATGCATCAACACAGTGGTTCTTCCTGGAGTGGCACGGAACACTTGTGGGTACTCCTGCAATAATGCCGAAAACTCCTGCCTTTCCTCGGGAGCTAGATGAGAAAGTTAGTCTGGAGATCATTCATGATATCAGGATTCTTCCCCAAACTATCACTCAGGCTCATGCTGCATGGGAGAACTTCACTTGCAGACTCGGGTGGAACAGTTACAGTGCAGACTGGGTTATTTTCGTCCCACCTGTGATATAACTTTAGCATGTTGATGTGACAAAGTTGCTTGTTCTTTCTACGATCTGGTGTGGCGATGACATAGTTGACATCACTGAGTTTCTTCTTCACGAAATAAGGACCACTAAACTTGGATTGAAGAGGTTGCCCATGCACTGGTAGCAGAATCAAAACCTGATCTCCTGGCAGAAAGTGGCGTAACCTGGACTTCTTATCATACCAAGTCTTCATCTTCTCCTGAGCAGCTCCTAAATTCTCTCTCGCCAGCTGTAAAGCAGTGGACAGCCGTTCTTTGAACTTCATCACATACTCCAGCAGGTTGACGTCATCTTCCTCCGACAGCCAGCATCCCTTGAGTAGCTTAAGGGGTCCTCTTACTTCATGGCCAAACAGTAGTTGAAAGGGTGAGAAGCCCAGTGATTCATTTGGAGATTCTCTTGCGGGAAATACAACGAATGGAAGACCTTTATCCCAGTCTTTCTGATGTTCCAAACATTATTTCTTGAGCATCGATTTGAGTGTCTGATGATATCTCTCCAACGCTTCTTGGGTCTGGGGATGGTAAGTTGAAGACGTGATCTGGGTGATGCCCAACTCTTTCAGAGACTGCTTGAAAACATTTGACATGAAATTACTTACCCGGTCTGACTGTACCTCCTTGGGCAGACCAAACTTTGTGAAGAACCCTAGCATTTCCTTAACCACGTTCTTTGCTGAGATATTTCTAAGTGGAATGGCTTCAGGATAACGAGAAGCCATATCAATCAGGGTCAACAGATAAGAAAATCCTGAAGAAGTCTTAGGAAGAGGGCCCACAATATCCACCAACACACGGGTGAATGGCGCCTCAAAAGGAGGAATGGGAACTAGAGGTGCAACCTTTTTGGTCTGATTACACTTCCCCACAACTTGACAGGTGTGACAAGACTTACAATACCAGGAAACATCTCTGAAGATACCTGGCCAGTAGAAGTGTTTCCAAATACGTGCCACTGTCTTCCTCACTCCAAGGTGTCCTGCCAAACTGGAATCATGAGCCACTCTAATGATATCCTGCCTACAAACACGAGGGATGACAACTTGATGTACAACCTCCCATTCACAGTCGGCTGATGCTGTTGGGGGTCTCCACTTCCTCATAAGTACTCCTGACTTTATATAATAACAAATAGAAGCACCAGCTGACTCTTCCTCACTGCAAGCAGAGTTAGCTAGACCTTTCAACTCAGGGTCAGCAACCTGCAACTCAACCAACTCTCGACGAGACAAATTATCAACACTACGGGGTACTGCCTCATCTGGTGAGTGGTCCAAATTAGCAAGAAAAGTGTCAGCTAGGATAACATCATCATCATCATTATCCTCTAAGTCACCAGTAACTTTAGACTTAGCCCTAGTGACAGCACGTGCAGAGAACACATCAGGGATATCACAATCCTGGGTCGAAGTCACTGGTTCACTAGACAACTGAGGAGCTGGACACACTTGACTTCCACCAATATCACTTCCAAGTAAGAAAGTTACACCTGACATTGGGAGTGTCTCAACCAACCCAACCATAACGGAACCATTAACAAAACCAGAGTCTAAATTCACTCTGCACAGAGGGACAGAGATGTAATTATTCCCTACACCTTGTAAGATTACAGTTTCATCAGAGGAATTAACATTAGAGCCTAGAACACTGGTCAGCATAAGGGATTGGCAAGCACCTGTATCACGATATATTTTAACTGATTTCCTGTTATTACTGTGCAGAGGACTGACAAAACCATCAGAGAGGAAATTAGCACATGAACTCTTGAGAGTGTCACCCACGTTACTGCTCAAAAGAGGAGCTTCATCATGAGAATTTAATTTACCCCTCAAAGCAGGTTCAGTTAACTCGGTTAAAGAATTCTGGGAACTCTCAAGGGTGGACACTAGACCAATTGACTGAATATTTAAAGACTCCTTTTTGTTCACATCACGCTGTCTTCTGAAACATTTCTCCGCAGTATGACCAAGCTTACTATAATAAGTACATTTACTTTTCTGAAATCTAGACGTGAAGCTGGTATTTACTTCCAGAGAAACATCATCTTTATTCGCTTTCTTGTTGCCTGTACTCTGAGTAGAGGCAACGTATTTACTCTCAGCTTTCCTTTTTTCTTTAGAATATCTCTTGTGAGTGAGAACATATTCATCAGCTAAAACTGCAGCATCAGACAAATTATCAATTCTTTTCTCATCAAGATATAGGCTTACATCTTTATTAATACACCTTTTGAAGTCCTCCAGCAAAATCATCTGCTTAAATTTATCAAAATCAGAATTTACATTGTTAGAATTTAACCACTGGTCTAACAGATCTTCTTTGATTTTTGGATACTTAACATGACATGGGATTGCTTATCTTGCTTATAAGTTGTCCTAAATTTTACTCTATAGGCTTCAGGAACAAGCTCATAGGCCTTAAGAATCAAGCTCTTAAGTACATCATAATTATCAGATTGATCCTGAGGCAAAGATGCGTTAGTTACTTGAGCTTTAACGGTGAGAACAGTTTGAGGAAGTACTGGCCAATACTTTTTGGGCCAATTAAAACCTGTAGCTACCCTCTCAAACAACTGAAAATACTTTGTTAAATCAGATTCATTAAAAGGAGGGACAAGTTTAACATTTTTAGCCACATCAAAATCATCAGAGCTAGATGATCCAGTTCCACCTTGTTTCATGCGATACTCATGGTCTGCCTGAATCCTAGCAAGTTCAATTTGTGCCTCCTGAATACGAGCCTTAGACTCAGCCTCCTTAGAACGTGCCTGAAACTCAGCCTCCTTAGCACGAGCCTCCTGCAGGGCTAGCTGTAACTTAGCTATTTCAATCTGCGTTTGCTCATCTGGAGGAGTTACATTAAACAAGCTTTTATTAATCATGTCAACAATTTTATCTTTAGAATGATGAGAGTGAACAGCAATTCCCAATTGTTGAGCAACAAGCTTCAATTCATTCTTTGTTCTGTTTTCTACATCACACACTGTTTGCACATTTGACAAAAAATCTTTGGCTTCATCAAGCGTAGTAATAGTAGACATCATGAATAAATCACAGTCACAAAATATCAAGCAATATCCTTATGATAATATCCTGAATATCCTGATAAGAGGTCGCCAAATTTATGTTACGGAACAGAGAGAGATAATGAACATTTCAAGTGAGAATATTAAAATCACTACCGTCCCGCAAAGTTCCAGGTTCAAAACAAAAGAGTTAGGTAAAATTACAAGTTAAATTTTAATGCTCAAACTAACAACTAAACATTTTGGACTCATAAGGATAATGTAATGGCAAAAAACAGGTTAAATATATGGTTAACTGCAATAGCCTCTATTAACACGAAATCAGCAAGAGCAAATCTATCCAAGTCAGCCCTGACAAAATGAGAAAACCGGATAATGCTCAGTTAATGCAAGATATATTATTACAGATACAAAATACTGTTAATAATGGCTGACATCAAAAACTCCACACGAATCACCAAAACCCCACCAGGCCCACGAACCAACACCCCATGCTACACAGTACAAGAAAAAAAATGCAACGATACCCATACTCAAACTACACAGCAGCCAGATGGTTGGAGACCTCCTGAGCACTCACAAAAACAACAACAACTGTACAGGGGAGGACAGAGATGTGAACAAAAGGAGGAGTAGATCTAAGTGGCAATTAATGCAGAGACGGAGCTCATTATATACGGGCCGGCAGAACCTGATACAACTTGTAAGAAGGACGTGCAAATGAAGCCATTGGGGACAAAGAGTTGACACTCCTGCTCTGAACAACAGAAAGAACGACCTACTCTACTATAAGGGAGGAGAAGGGGGGAGTGAGGTAGAACACGGAAGTTTGGTCACTATGGAAGCCACGAGGCGAATCGTGATCAAACATGCAGCATACTGTACGTTAGAATTATACAAAGGATGATGAAATCATAGGCTATGTAACACCTCCCCACAAAAAAAAAAGAAATTTACAAAGGAAATTTCTTATTACTCTAAAACAATCTGTCTAAAGTCTAGATAAGCAATCTGCAATTACATTTTCTTTCCCCTTGACATGTTGTATGTCTAATGAATACTCCTGAAGAAGTAGACTCCATCTTGTCAATCTCTGATTTTTATCTTTAAACTTACTAAGGAATTTCAGTGGGTTATGATCGGTATAAATGACTATGGGGTCAAAACCAGAACACAAATAAAATGAAAAATGCTGTAAACCCAAAATCAAGGCCAAAAGCTCTTTCTCAATAGTTGAGTAGTTCTTTTGAGGTGGAGTGAACTTCTTACTGTAATAAGATACAGGGTGTTCAATACCCTAATCATCCTCTTGCAGCAAAGAGCCCCAGCTCCTGTAACACTTGCGTCAACAGCCATCTTAAAAGGCTTAGCAAAATTTGGAGTAGCGAGCACTGGCTGACTTAATAGGATAGCTTTAAGTTTGCTGAAAGAGGATTCACAGTTATCGGTCCAGACAAATTTAACTCCCTTTTTCAGTAGGTCTGTAAGTGGTGATACAAGAATTGAAAAGTTAAGAACAAATCTCCTGTAATAACCTACCATTCCCAAAAATGTTTGTAGCTCCTTCCTAGTTTTAGGTCTGGGAAGATCACTTATAACCTGAACCTTAGCTGCTGCTGGTGCAACGTGTCCATCACCAGTTACGTACCCAAGGTACTGAACTTTAGCTTGACCAAACTCACACTTTGATAAATTAGCTACAAGATTAGCCTGAACCAAACGCTTAAGAAATTTACTGACATGGCATAGGTGATCTTTTCAGTCGTCACTGAAGATTAATACATCATCAATATAAACAACACACCCTGCCAAACCCTCTGTTACAACATTCATGAGCTTCTGAAATGTGGCTGGTGCATTCTTCATACCATATGGCATTACAGAACATGCAAAAGTCTTTCCTAGTGTTACAAAACATGAGATCTCCCTAGCACTTTCAGTCATAGGTACTTGCCAGTATCCCTTTAACAAATCAAACTTACTTATGTACCTAGCCTTTCCGATCTTGTCTATGCAATCTTCCACGCGAGGGAGAGGGTAAGTGTCTGTTTTGGTTATCTGATTAACACGTCTGTAGTCGATGCAAAGCCGCTGTGACCCACCTGGGTTAGGGACTAGAGTGACAGGAGAACTCCACTCGCTCTGACAGGGCTCAATCATCTTGTGGTCCAACAGGTAGCCAAGCTCCTTCTGGATGAGAGGAACTTTCACTGGGTTCACACGGTAAGGAGGCAGGTTAATTGGCTTTGCGTCTCCAACATCGACATCATGCATCAACACAGTGGTTCTTCCTGGAGTGGCACGGAACACTTGCGGGTACTCCTGCAATAATGCCGAAAACTCCTGCCTTTCCTCGGGAGCTAGATGAGAAAGCTTAGTCTGGAGATCATTCATGATATCAGGATTCTTCCCCAGACTATCACTCAGGCTCATGCTGCATGGGAGAACTTCACTTGCAGACTCGGGTGGAACAGTTACAGTGCAGACTGGGTTATTTTCGTCCCACCTGTGATATAACTTTAGCATGTTGATGTGACAAAGTTGCTTGTTCTTTCTACGATCTGGTGTGGCGATGACATAGTTGACATCACTGAGTTTATTCTTCACGAAATAAGGACCACTAAACTTGGATTGAAGAGGTTGCCCATGCACTGGTAGCAGAATCAAAACCTGATCTCCTGGCAGAAAGTGGCGTAACCTGGACTTCTTATCATACCAAGTCTTCATCTTCTCCTGAGCAGCTCCTAAATTCTCTCTCGCCAGCTGTAAAGCAGTGGACAGCCGTTCTTTGAACTTCATCACATACTCCAGCAGGTTGACGTCATCTTCCTCCGACAGCCAGCATCCCTTGAGTAGCTTAAGGGGTCCTCTTACTTCATGGCCAAACAGTAGTTGAAAGGGTGAGAAGCCCAGTGATTCATTTGGAGATTCTCTTGCGGGAAATACAACGAATGGAAGACCTTTATCCCAGTCTTTCTGATGTTCCAAACATTATTTCTTGAGCATCGATTTGAGTGTCTGATGATATCTCTCCAACGCTCCTTGGGTCTGGGGATGGTAAGTTGAAGACGTGATCTGGGTGATGCCCAACTCTTTCAGAGACTGCTTGAAAACATTTGACATGAAATTACTTCCCCGGTCTGACTGTACCTCCTTGGGCAGACCAAACTTTGTGAAGAACCCTAGCATTTCCTTAACCACGTTCTTTGCTGAGATATTTCTAAGTGGAATGGCTTCAGGATAACGAGTAGCCATATCAATCAGGGTCAACAGATAAGAAAATCCTGAAGAAGTCTTAGGAAGAGGGCCCACAATATCCACCAACACACGGGTGAATGGCGCCTCAAAAGGAGGAATGGGAACTAGAGGTGCAACCTTTTCCGTCTGATTACACTTCCCCACAACTTGACAGGTGTGACAAGACTTACAATACCAGGAATCATCTCTGAAGATACCTGGCCAGTAGAAGTGTTTCAAAATGCGTGCCACTGTCTTCCTCACTCCAAGGTGTCCTGCCAAACTGGAATCATGAGCCACTCTAATGATATCCTGCCTACAAACACGAGGGATGACAACTTGATGTACAACCTCCCATTCACAGTCGGCTGATGCTGTTGGGGGTCTCCACTTCCTCATAAGTACTCCTGACTTTATATAATAACAAATAGAAGCACCAGCTGACTCTTCCTCACTGCAAGCAGAGTTAGCTAGACCTTTCAACTGAGGGCCAGCAACCTGCAACTCAACCAACTCTTGACGAGACAAATTATCAACACTACGGGGTACTGCCTCATCTGGTGAGTGGTTCAAATTAGCAAGAAAAGTGTCAGGTAGGATAACATCATCATCATCATTATCCTCTAAGTCACCAGTAACTTTAGACTTAGCCCTAGTGACAGCACATGCAGAGAACACATCAGGAATATCACAATCCTGGGTCGAAGTCACTGGTTCACTAGACAACAGAGGAGCTGGACACACTTGACTTCCACCAATATCATTTCCAAGTAAGAAATTTACAACTGACATTGGAAGTGTCTCAACCAACCCAACCATAACGGAACCATTAACAAAACCAGACTCTAAATTCACTCTGCACAGAGGGACAGAGATGTAATTATTCCCTACACCTTGTAAGATTACAGTTTCATCAGAGGAATTAACATTAGAGCCTAGAACACTGGTCAGCATAAGGGATTGGCAAGCACCTGTATCACGATATATTTTAACTGATTTCCTGTTATTACTGTGCAGAGGACTGACAAAACCATCAGAGAGGAAATTAGCACATGAACTCTTGAGAGTGTCACCCACGTTACTGCTCAAAAGAGGAGCTTCATCATGAGAATTTAATTTACCCCTCAAAGCAGGTTCAGTTAACTCGGTTAAAGAATTCTGGGAACTCTCAAGGGTGGACACTAGACCAATTGACTGAATATTTAAAGACTCCTTTTTGTTCACATCACGCTGTCTCCTGAAACATTTCTCCGTAGTATGACCAAGCTTACTACAATAAGTACATTTACTTTTCTGAAATCTAGACGTGAAGCTGGTATTTACTTCCAGAGAAACATCATCTTTATTCGCTTTCTTGTTGCCTTACTCTGAGTAGAGGCAACGTATTTACTCTCAGCTTTCCTTTTTTCTTTAGAATATCTCTTGTGAGTGAGAACATATTCATCAGCTAAAACTGCAGCATCAGACAAATTATCAATTCTTTTCTCATCAAGATATAGGCTTACATCTTTATTAATACACCTTTTGAAGTCCTCCAGCAAAATCATCTGCTTAAATTTATCAAAATCAGAATTTACATTCTTAGAATTTAACCACTGGTCTAACAGATCTTCTTTGATTTTTGCATACTCAGCATGGGATTGCTTATCTTGCTTATAAGTTGTCCTAAATTTTACTCTATAGGCTTCAGGAACAAGCTCATAGGCCTTAAGAATCAAGCTCTTAACTACATCATAATTATCAGATTGATCCTGAGGCAAAGATGCGTAAGTTACTTGAGCTTTACCGGTGAGAACAGATTGAAGGAGTACTGGCCAATACTTTTTGGGCCAATTAAAACCTGTACCTACCCTCTCAAAACACTGAAAATACTTTGTTAAATCAGATTCATTAAAAGGAGGGACAGGTTTATCATTTTTAGCCACATCAAAATCATCAGAGCTAGATGATCCAGTTCCACCTTGTTTCATGCGATACTCATTGTCTGCCTGAATCCTAGCAAGTTCAATTTGTGCCTCCTCAATACGAGCCTGAGACTCAGCCTCAGCCTCCTTAGAACGTGCCTGAAACTCAGCCTCCTTAGCACGAGCCTCCTGCAGGGCTAGCTGTAACTTAGCTATTTCAATATGCGTTTGCTCATCTGGAGGAGTTACATTAAACAAGCTTTTATTAATCATATCAACAATTTGATCTTTAGAATGATGAGAGTGAACAGCAATTCCTAATTGTTGAGCAACAAGCTTAAATTCATTCTTTGTTCTATTTTCTACACCACACACTGTTTGCACATTTGACAAAAAATCTTTGGCTTCATCAAGCGGAGTAATAGTAGACATCATGAATAAATCACAGTCACAAAATATCAAACAATATCCTTATGATAATATCCTGAATATCCTGATAAGAGGTCGCCAAATTTATGTTACGGAACAGAGAGAGATAATGAACACTTCAAGTGAGAATATTAAAATCACTACTGTCCCGCAAAGATCCAGGTTCAAAACAAAAGAGTTAGGTAAAATTACAAGTTAAAGTTTAATGCTCAAACTAACAACTAAACATTGAGGACTCATAAGGATAATGTAAATGCAAAAAACAGGTTAAATATATGGTTAACTGCAATAGCCTCTATTAACACGAAATCAGCAAGAGCAAATCTATCCAAGTCAGCCCCGACAAAATGAGAAAACCGGATAATGCTCAGTTAATGCAAGATATATTATTACAGATACAAAATACTGTTAATAATGGCTGACATCAAAAACTCCACACGAATCACAAAAACCCCACCAGGCCCACGAACCAACACCCCATGCTACACAGTACAAGAAAAAAAATGCAACAACACCCATACTCAAACTACACAGCAGCCAGATGGTTGGAGACCTCCCGAGCACTCACAAAAACAACAACAACTGGACAGGGGAGGACAGACATGTGAACAAAATGAGGAGTAGATCTAAGTGGCAATTAATGCAGAGACTGAGCTCATTATATACGGGCCGGCAGAGCTTGACACAACTTGTAACAAGGACGTGTAAATGAAGCCATTGGGGACAAAGAGTTGACCCTTCTGCTCTGAACAACAGAAAGAACGACTTACTCTACTATAAGGGAGGAGAAGGGGGGAGTGAGGTAGAACACGGAAGCTTGGTCACTATGGAAGCCACGAGGCGAATCGTGATCAAACATGCAGCATACTGTACGTTAGAATTATACAAAGGATGATGAAATCATAGGCTATGTAACACCTCCCCACAAAAAAAAAGAAATTTACAAAGGAAATTTCTTATTACTCTAAAACAATCTGTCTAAAGTCTAGATAAGCAATCTGCAATTACATTTTCTTTCCCCTTGACATGTTGTATGTCTAATGAATACTCCTGAAGAAGTAGACTCCATCTTGTCAATCTCTGATTTTTATCTTTAAACTTACTAAGGAATTTCAGTGGGTTATGATCGGTATAAATGACTATGGGGTCAAAACCAGAACACAAATAAAATGAAAAATGCTGTAAACCCAAAATCAAGGCCAAAAGCTCTTTCTCAATAGTTGAGTAGTTCTTTTGAGGTGGAGTGAACTTCTTACTGTAATAAGATACAGGGTGTTCAATACCCTAATCATCCTCTTGCAGCAAAGAGCCCCAGCTCCTGTAACACTTGCGTCAACAGCCATCTTAAAAGGCTTAGCAAAATTTGGAGTAGCGAGCACTGGCTGACTTAATAGGATAGCTTTAAGTTTGCTGAAAGAGGATTCACAGTTATCGGTCCAGACAAATTTAACTCCCTTTTTCAGTAGGTCTGTTAGTGGTGATACAAGAATTGAAAAGTTAAGAACAAATCTCCTGTAATAACCTACTATTCCCAAAAATGTTTGTAGCTCCTTCCTACTTTTAGGTCTGGGAAGATCACTTATAACCTGAACCTTAGCTGCTGCTGGTGCAACGTGTCCATCACCAATTACGTACCCAAGGTACTGAACTTTAGCTTGACCAAACTCACACTTTGATAAATTGGCTACAAGATTAGCCTGAACCAAACGCTTAAGAAATTTACTGACATGGCATAGGTGATCTTTCCAGTCGTCACTGAAGATTAATGCATCATCAATATAAACAACACACCCAGCCAAACCCTCTGTTACAACATTCATGAGCTTCTGAAATGTGGCTGGTGCATTCTTCATACCATATGGCATTACAGAACATGCAAAAGTCTTTCCTAGTGTTACAAAACATGAGATCTCCCTAGCACTTTCAGTCATTGGTACTTGCCAGTATCCCTTTAACAAATCAAACTTACTTATCTACCTAGCCTTTCCGATCTTGTCTATGCAATCTTCCACGTGAGGAGAGGGTAAGTGTCTGTTTTGGTTATCTGATTAACACGTCTGTAGTCGATGCAAAGCCGCTGTGACCCACCTGGCTTAGGGACTAGAGTGACAGGAGAACTCCACTCGCTCTGACAGGGCTCAATCATCTTGTGGTCCAACAGGTAGCCAAGCTCCTTCTGGATGAGAGGAACTTTCACTGGGTTCACACGGTAAGGAGGCAGGTTAATTGGCTTTGCGTCTCCAACATCGACATCATGCATCAACACAGTGGTTCTTCCTGGAGTGGCACGGAACACTTGCGGGTACTCCTGCAATAATGCCGAAAACTCCTGCCTTTCCTCGGGAGCTAGATGAGAAAGCTTAGTCTGGAGATCATTCATGATATCAGGATTCTTCCCCAGACTATCACTCAGGCTCATGCTGCATGGGAGAACTTCACTTGCAGACTCGGGTGGAACAGTTACAGTGCAGACTGGGTTATTTTCGTCCCGTCTGTGATATAACTTTAGCATGTTGATGTGACAAAGTTGCTTGTTCTTTCTACGATCTGGTGTGGCGATGACATAGTTGACATCACTGAGTTTATTCTTCACGAAATAAGGACCACTAAACTTGGATTGAAGAGGTTGCCCATGCACTGGTAGCAGAATCAAAACCTGATCTCTTGGCAGAAAGTGGCGTAACCTGGACTTCTTATCATACCAAGTCTTCATCTTCTCCTGAGCAGCTCCTAAATTCTCTCTCGCCAGCTGTAAAGCAGTGGACAGCCGTTCTTTGAACTTCATCACATACTCCAGCAGGTTGACGTCATCTTCCTCCGACAGCCAGCATCCCTTGAGTAGCTTAAGGGGTCCTCTTACTTCATGGCCAAACAGTAGTTGAAAGGGTGAGAAGCCCAGTGATTCATTTGGAGATTCTCTTGCGGGAAATACAACGAATGGAAGACCTTTATCCCAGTCTTTCTGATGTTCCAAACATTATTTCTTGAGCATCGATTTGAGTGTCTGATGATATCTCTCCAACGCTTCTTGGGTCTGGGGATGGTAAGTTGAAGACGTGATCTGGGTGATGCCCAACTCTTTCAGAGACTGCTTGAAAACATTTGACATGAAATTACTTCCCCGGTCTGACTGTACCTCCTTGGGCAGACCAAACTTTGTGAAGAACCCTAGCATTTCCTTAACCACGTTCTTTGCTGAGATATTTCTAAGTGGAATGGCTTCAGGATAACGAGAAGCCATATCAATCAGGGTCAACAGATAAGAAAATCCTGAAGAAGTCTTAGGAAGAGGGCCCACAATATCCACCAACACACGGGTGAATGGCGCCTCAAAAGGAGGAATGGGAACTAGAGGTGCAACCTTTTCCGTCTGATTACACTTCCCCACAACTTGACAGGTGTGACAAGACTTACAATACCAGGAATCATCTCTGAAGATACCTGGCCAGTAGAAGTGTTTCCAAATACGTGCCACTGTCTTCCTCACTCCAAGGTGTCCTGCCAAACTGGAATCATGAGCCACTCTAAAGATATCCTGCCTACAAACACGAGGGATGACAACTTGATGTACAACCTCCCATTCACAGTCGGCTGATGCTGTTGGGGGTCTCCACTTCCTCATAAGTACTCCTGACTTTATATAATAACAAATAGAAGCACCAGCTGACTCTTCCTCACTGCAAGCAGAGTTAGCTAGACCTTTCAACTCAGGGTCAGCAACCTGCAACTCAACCAACTCTCGACGAGACAAATTATCAACACTACGGGGTACTGCCTCATCTGGTGAGTGGTCCAAATTAGCAAGAAAAGTGTCAGCTAGGATAACATCATCATCATCATTATCCTCTAAGTCACCAGTAACTTTAGACTTGGCCCTAGTGACAGCACGTGCAGAGAACACATCAGGGATATCACAATCCTGGGTCGAAGTCACTGGTTCACTAGACAACTGAGGAGCTGGACACACTTGACTTCCACCAATATCACTTCCAAGTAAGAAAGTTACACCTGACATTGGGAGTGTCTCAACCAACCCAACCATAACGGAACCATTAACAAAACCAGAGTCTAAATTCACTCTGCACAGAGGGACAGAGATGTAATTATTCCCTACACCTTGTAAGATTACAGTTTCATCAGAGGAATTAACATTAGAGCCTAGAACACTGGTCAGCATAAGGGATTGGCAAGCACCTGTATCACGATATATTTTAACTGATTTCCTGTTATTACTATGCAGAGGACTGACAAAACCATCAGAGAGGAAATTAGCACATGAACTCTTGAGAGTGTCACCCACGTTACTGCTCAAAAGAGGAGCTTCATCATGAGAATTTAATTTACCCCTCAAAGCAGGTTCAGTTAACTCGGTTAAAGAATTCTGGGCACTCTCAAGGGTGGACACTAGACCAATTGACTGAATATTTAAAGACTCCTTTTTGTTCACATCACGCTGTCTTCTGAAACATTTCTCCGCAGTATGACCAAGCTTACTATAATAAGTACATTTACTTTTCTGAAATCTAGACGTGAAGCTGGTATTTACTTCCAGAGAAACATCATCTTTATTCGCTTTCTTGTTGCCTGTACTCTGAGTAGAGGCAACGTATTTACTCTCAGCTTTCCTTTTTTCTTTAGAATATCTCTTGTGAGTGAGAACATATTCATCAGCTAAAACTGCAGCATCAGACAAATTATCAATTCTTTTCTCATCAAGATATAGGCTTACATCTTTATTAATACACCTTTTGAAGTTCTCCAGCAAAATCATCTTCTTAAATTTATCAAAATCAGAATTTACATTCTTAGAATTTAACCACTGGTCTAACAGATCTTCTTTGATTTTTGGATACTCAACATGGGATTGCTTATCTTGCTTATAAGTTGTCCTAAATTTTACTCTATAGGCTTCAGGAACAAGCTCATAGGCCTTAAGATCCAAGCTCTTAAGTACATCATAATTATCAGATTGATTCTGAGGCAAAGATGCGTTAGTTACTTGAGCTTTAACGGTGAGAACAGTTTGAGGAAGTACTGGCCAATACTTTTTGGGCCAATTAAAACCTGTACCTACCCTCTCAAACAACTGAAAATACTTTGTTAAATCAGATTCATTAAAAGGAGGGACAAGTTTAACATTTTTAGCCACATCAAAATCATCAGAGCTAGATGATCCAGTTCCACCTTGTTTCATGCGATACTCATGGTCTGCCTGAATCCTAGCAAGTTCAATTTGTGCCTCCTGAATACGAGCCTTAGACTCAGCCTCCTTAGAACGTGCCTGAAACTCAGCCTCCTTAGCACGAGCCTCCTGCAGGGCTAGCTGTAACTTAGCTATTTCAATCTGCGTTTGCTCATCTGGAGGAGTTACATTAAACAAGCTTTTATTAATCATGTCAACAATTTTATCTTTAGAATGATGAGAGTGAACAGCAATTCCCAATTGTTGAGCAACAAGCTTCAATTCATTCTTTGTTCTGTTTTCTACATCACACACTGTTTGCACATTTGACAAAAAATCTTTGGCTTCATCAAGCGTAGTAATAGTAGACATCATGAATAAATCACAGTCAGAAAATATCAAGCAATATCCTTATCATAATATCCTGAATATCCTGATAAGAGGTCGCCAAATTTATGTTACGGAACAGAGAAAGATAATGAACATTTCAAGTGAGAATATTAAAATCACTACCGTCCCGCAAAGTTCCAGGTTCAAAACAAAAGAGTTAGGTAAAATTACAAGTTAAATTTTAATGCTCAAACTAACAACTAAACATTTTTTACTCATAAGGATAATGTAATGGCAAAAAACAGGTTAAATATATGGTTAACTGCAATAGCCTCTATTAACACGAAATCAGCAAGAGCAAATCTATCCAAGTCAGCCCCGACAAAATGAGAAAACCGGATAATGCTCAGTTAATGCAAGATATATTATTACAGATACAAAATACTGTTAATAATGGCTGACATCAAAAACTCCACACGAATCACAAAAACCCCACCAGGCCCACGAACCAACACCCCATGCTACACAGTATAAGAAAAAAAAATGCACCCATACTCAAACTACACAGCAGCCAGATGGTTGGAGACCTCCCGAGCACTCACAAAAACAACAACAACTGGACAGGGGAGGACAGAGATGTGAACAAAATGAGGAGTAGATCTAAGTGGCAATTAATGCAGAGACTGAGCTCATTATATACGGGCCGGCAGAGCCTGATACAACTTGTAAGAAGGACGCGCAAATGAAGCCATAGGGGACAAAGAGTTGACACTCCTGCTCTGAACAACAGAAAGAACGACTTACTCTACTATAAGGGAGGAGAAGGGGGGAGTGAGGTAGAACACGGAAGCTTGGTCACTATGGAAGCCACGAGGCGAATCGTGATCAAACATGCAGCATACTGTACGTTAGAATTATACAAAGGATGATGAAATCATAGGCTATGTAACACCTCCCCACAAAAAAAAAGAAATTTACAAAGGAAATTTCTTATTACTCTAAAACAATCTGTCTAAAGTCTAGATAAGCAATCTGCAATAACATTTTCTTTCCCCTTGACATGTATGTCTAATGAATACTCCTGAAGAAGTAGACTCCATCTTGTCAATCTCTGATGTTTATCTTTAAACTTACTAAGGAATTTCAGTGGGTTATGATCGGTATAAATGACTATGGGGTCAAAACCAGAACACAAATAAAATGAAAAATGCTGTAAACCCAAAATCAAGGCCAAAGCTCTTTCTCAATAGCGGAGTAGTTCTTTTGAGGTGGAGTGAACTTCTTACTGTAATAAGATACAGGGTGTTCAATAC
>NC_137007.1:19248878-19321378 GCF_032717465.1 Coenobita brevimanus
ATTCCCAAGACTTCTACAGTTCATGCGAAGCATAGAGCACATTGGTGGACGCCGGATTGCCGACAAGCATTAAGAAAACGCAATAGGAGATACAGGATTTTTGATAGTCAGCCCACTGAGGAAAATTTTATTGCATACAAACAGGCACGGGCTGAGGCAAGGAGAATAATAAGAAGGGCCAAACGTGACTCCTGGCGGTCCTTTGTGTCCACGGTGACTCGTACAACACCATTAAATAAAGTCTGGTCCACTATAAGATTATTAAATAATAAACGCCCATACTTCCCTGTCACCACCTTGCAGGTGAATAACACCACCTATGACGAGCCCGTGGACGTTGCTAACATCCTCGCCAGGAGTTTTTCTCATGTAAGTAGCTCAGCCAATTATGACCCGCGTTTCCAACATCATAAACGCACGGCTGAGCTACAGATATTAGACTTTGCCACAGAAGACGTAAACTCCCCGTACAACCAAGAGTTTACGCTAGATGAACTGCTCCTTGCCCTTAAATCCTGTAAAGACACCAGCCCTGGACCAGACACCATCACGTACGGTATGATCCAGCATCTTAATCAGGACAACCTGATTAAGATGTTAGCATTGTACAATGAGATTTGGGCGTCTCGAACGTTCCCAAACTCATGGCACTTTGCGCACGTCATACCGATACCCAAAGAGGCTGGTCGTCTTATGAATCCCACTTCATTTCGTCCTATTGTGTTGACTTCTTGTCTATGTAAGGTCATGGAACGTATGGTTAACAATAGGCTTCTTTTTGTTTTAGAGTCGAAGAATTTGTTAAATGATCAACAATGTGGCTTCCGTAAATACAGAAGTTCACTAGATCATTTAATGAATTTGGAGCATTGTATTGCAGAGGCATTTGCCAATAAAGAATTCATGATAGGGGTGTTCTTGGACATCCATAAAGCCTATGACATGACCTGGCGACACGGTATACTAATGAAGCTCTATGCTTATGGTTTAAGAGGAAATTTGCCTGTTTTTATTTCAAATTTCTTAAGGGACAGAACTTTCTCTGTCAAATTGCCCCGTAACGTAACATCGGATATATTTATCCAGGAAAACGGGGTGCCACAGGGAAGTGTGCTTAGTCCTACTTTATTTAGTATTATGATCAATGATATTCTGTCATCAGCTCCCATCCCGAGGAATCTTAAATACTCACTCTACGCTGACGATTGTGCAATATGGCACTCTTCCCGTAATGCACAATTTTCGGCTGGGCGGATTCAAGCAGCCCTTGACTCCGTCCACCAATGGGCCTTGCAGTGGGGATTTAAGTTTTCCGTCCGTAAGTGTGCCGCTATAGTTTTCACTAATCGTAACGTACCTAATTTGTGCTTAACTTTGGATAATCAGGCGGTACCTTTTCAAAATTCTGTAAAATTTTTAGGAATACATTTTGATCGTAGAATGAATTTTAAACTTCACGTTAATACTTTGCTTGCTCGTTGTGATAAACCGTTAAATGTCCTCAAGTACCTAGCGGGTACTACCTGGGGTGCCGACAGAAAATCTTTATTAATGGTGTATAAGTCCCTTATTCGATCAAAGCTAGACTATGGCGCACAGGTGTATGGCTCGGCATCCGATGCCACGCTGAAAGGATTGGATGTGTTGCAGAATAAATGTTTCCGAATGTGTCTTGGAGCCGTCCAGTGTACCCGTGTGGCTCGTAAGGAAGTGGAGGCGAATGTGCCTCCCCTCCGTATTCGCCGTGACCACCTGGCCTTCTCCTATGGCGTAAGGACATTTAGAAAAAGTAATATCAGCAATGTAGCCTGTACCCCCCTATGTCAATACCACCACCTTCTGCGGGGGGTGCGTCGGCCACTTGCCGTTCGCCTCCACTTACTGACTCAGGAGCTTGATGTGGACCCCAGTGACTGTGACAAGTTGGTGCTAAAAAATATAGCGCCTTGGGAGCCACCCAGCTTTACAGTGGATGTATCATGGCTCCCAGCACCAAAGGCCAAGGCGCCGGAGGCGGAGGTCCACCACTTGTTTCGTAACATCATTGTTCGTCACTTGGGGTCCCATCAATTGTACACCGACGGCTCCAAGTCGAGTGAATGTGTGGGTGCAAGTGTGTGGTCGACTGAATGTGCCCTCAGGTATCGGTTGCCGACTCATACATCTGTGTTTACTTCAGAACTTTTTGCTATTGACAAAGCCATAGACTATGCTCTCAATTCTAGGCATGACTCATTTGTCATATTTTCAGATTCAAAATCAGCCCTTCAGGCAATTGCATCTTGTACTACGGACTCTCACGAGATCCAGGGTCGCATCGTTAATAAGTTGCATTCATGCAACAAGTCATTCACGCTGATCTGGGTGCCTGGTCATTGTCGTATCTACGGCAATGAGCAGGCTGACTTACTTGCAAAGTCGGCTGTAGAACTCGAGGAGACTTGGGACGTTCCTCGTGATCTACGGTCGAGTCTCTCTCTCGGAAAGAAATCAATAAATCTTCTGTGGCAAGGTCAGTGGACCAGACTAAATATTCCAACTTGTAAGCCGTACCTGGGCGACTGGGACACTGCCAACCGTCCCAGTCGCCTAGAAGAAAAAGTGTTGGCACGATTACGGGTGAATGCCACCATTTTAACCCACATAAAACCATATATGGAAAGACGCTTCCCACCGCACTGTGACATCTGTAATGCGGTGTTATCTATCAGTCATATCATCCTGCGCTGTCGGCGATTTATTCGTGAACGTGCTTCACTTATAAATTACTGCGGCGCAGTAGACGTCCCCTTCACCCTTTCCACCATCCTGGGTGATGGGGACATTGTTATGACTGATAAATTGATGGCTTTCTTGAGAGAGACCGGACTGATCAGAGTGATGTGACTTTTTTACTGTGTGGTTATGGTTTTTATGAAGAGTAAATATGTATATATTGTAATATTAATTAGGGTTGACAGTTGACATATTTTAAATAGTTCCTCCTCCCACCGATCTATTTCTAATATTGATGTCCCCTACATTAAGCCAAGTTCCTCGCCTGACAGTCACCAGCTGATGAGTGCAAGTGTGCAATATAGGAAGGTATTGGGCACTTGCAGTCGATGGTGGTCTGCTGGGCGAGGTTCTTCACTTTTTGTACAAATTATGTAAATACATTATATTATCTTGCTTAAGTTATTCTAATTAGGGACGACAGCTGACGTATATGGAAATGTTCCTGACTCGTCTGGTTCCCTTTCATATATTGATGTCCCCTATATTAGGTTGTGCCTCGACTGACAGTCACCAGGTGATGAGTGCAGGTATGTAATGTAGAAAGGCATTACATATCTGCAGTCGATGGTGTTCTGTTAGTCGAGGTATTTTTACCATTAGTGTAGGTCTAGCTATTTGTCTCTGTAGGATTTAGTATAGGTTAGCGATTTGTCTGTTAGGTGATTAATTTTAGGGTCTTTAGATTAGTTTTACTTTATAATATAAGGTATAAAAAATATAAAACCAAGAAAAAATCAAAAAATAAAAATACAAAAAAAAATTAAATAAGATTAAAATTATTATATATATATGTACGTTTGCATGAAAGTGTGTCTGTATGTATGCATGGAAGTGTGTGTGTGTGTGTGTGTGTGTGTGTGTGTGTGTGTGTGTGTGTATGTATATATATATGTTTGTATATATATGTATATATATTTAAATGTATATACATATATATATATATATATAAATGGCGTTAATAACCAGGGGCTTCGGCCCCAATGGTTGATAGGCCGGAAAAAAAAAAAAAATAAATAAATTCACTCTACCATCAAACAGCAGATCGACGGGACTAAGGTAAAAGTTAATCATTCTTCTGTTTGCTTTGGTTCTGTCTTCTATATGAAACTTGGTTAAATGTCTGTGGATTTGCTCTAGAGTTTTAAGAATTTTTTTATATTCTTTTATTTTTCCATGTACTGTGTATATTATTGATTGAGTTTATATCATTGGTATTATTTACTGATTTATTGTTAAACTTAAATATTGAACTTTATGATTTCCTTTTTGTACTCGGCTTTTTGCTTGTTGTGTAGGTCCTTGGTTCACTTCCCAGAAGACCCATAATTTATGTACCTTAGTTATTTTATTAACTTTTATCAAATTTGGGGGACTAAGGATCCTACACCTACCGAGGGCCGGGTCGGTGAGGCATCCATTCTACCCACCATGCGAGAGTTCACCCAGGTCGTCCCTGTGCTGCCATGTAGCGGTGTTGAATGGCAGGCATACCACTTCTCTACTGTTCCCGGAGTTATCTGCTACCATACGCAGTATCCTCACCTCTGCCTAGCTTCAGGGGGAGTTTAATCGCTACTTGTTTGTTTTTTTCATAAATTTATTAATGGGACTTGTTAGACCTGGGGGAAAGTCTCGAGAGGGTTTAAATATTGATAATGTTTGGTATTTCAGTATCTTTAATTAATTTGTAAATAAATGTATGGTTTTACTTCGGAGTTTCCTTTGGTGTTTCATGTGTGAATAATGTGAGATATTCTGTTTTCTACCTTGTGGATTTGGAACCTTCTTACAAGTGGCGACCCTGCCAGGATTCTCACACTTATGCACACTTGGAGGCCATAGGGAGCTTGGACTTTACTATTCATTTATTTATGTTTAAGGTCCGGTAAACAGATCAGGCCTGTCACTGTCCTTGGGGCCCGGAAGTGACAAACCACCCCCTCTCTTTCATCAGGGTACTTGGTTATAGCTGCCCTTTTGTCTTGATGGGGGTAATGTAGAGTCATTTGATTAATCTTTTTTCTTTTGTCAGGGTAACTGGCCACAGCTGCCCTTTGTCTTGGTAATGTTAATGTAGAGTAGTCTGGTTATTATGTACCATGGATCCTAATATAGAAATTTTTAAGGCAGAAGCAGAACAAATAGGTCTCACTGGTGATGATGTAGCAAAGTATATAATTAATGCTCAAAATAATGCCAGAGAAGAACGGGCTAGAGAAAGGGAGGCTAAACGAGAGAAGGAACAGAGAGAACATGAGTTACAACTAGCTAAGATAAATGCAAGCTCAGGTCAGCCCATTGATAATCATGACTATGCTGGAAGGCCCAACTTGCCAGTGTATCGTGAAGGTGAAGATATTGGGTCGTACTTAATCAGATTCGAGAGAATTGCCAAATTATTGAATATTAATGAGCAGACATATGCTGCTAGATTGGGTAGTGTATTGACTGGCAAATGTGTTGACATTTATACTAGTCTGTCAGATGAGATAACTAGTGATTATGAATTGTTAAAGAAGGCACTGCTAAGAGGCTTCCACAAGACACCAGATGGGTATAGGCAGGATTTTAGAGCAGCCCGCCTTAAGGAAGGTGAAACTTATGAACTTTTTTCCATAAAAATAGGACGTCTTTTTGACCAGTGGCTAGAAGCGTGTGATGTGAAGAAAGACTTTGAATCACTGAGATCTCATATTATTCTAGATCAACTAATATCTTCAGTGTCACCAGAGCTACGGATGTATTTAAAGGAGAGTGATGTGAAAGATTTGGAAAAGGCAGTCGGAATGGCTGATAGTTGGACTTCTGCCCATCGTGCCTACCCGAGATCTTCTCTTGTGAAGGGTAAGCCGAAGAAATTTGGTTACAAACAATCGCCCTCTGCTGAAGAGACTAACCAAAGCAATGTTAAGCCTACACAGACTCATCGTGGTAAAGGTGATTTTAGTAATGTGACATGTCACGGTTGTGGTGACAAGGGCCATATTCGTCCTAACTGTCCCAAGAATCCTCTAAGATTTAAAAGTAATGCCTCTCCTCTCAACCAACAAGTACAGATGGGGTTTTGCTTTGGTGACCTCGATAATTATTCCCAGTACATGTTCTGTGGTACAGTTAACGGAGCCTGGGTGTCTACTATTCTTAGAGACACTGGTTGTACTGGTATCATAGTGTCTGAGGAAGTCCTTCCTGATGTTGATGTAGCACACTGTGAGAAGGTAAGAGTAGCTGATTATCTGGGTAGAGTTGACACTTTCCCTAAGGTCAAGTGTTATTTACGTTGCCCCTGTTATGAAGGGTGGACAGAAGTAATTAGAGCTCCTATTAAATTTTGCAGTGTTTTAATAGGTAATGTCCCTGGAGTAAAGCAGACTGAGCTTGATAATCCATCTACTACTGTATCAACTGGAAACATTGTTCCTGTTCCATGTTCACCTAAATTAACTTCTCATGAAACTACCATTCCTATACAGAGTGAACTGACCCAATCTCCCACAGCTTCAGTTGATACCACTGAGTGTGTGCAAGCTGTTCAAACTCGATCTTCTAAAACTAGGAAACTCCATCCCCTGGTAACTCCCTCTATTGAGCCCTTAAAAGTTACTCCTAGTGAATTTGCAAATCTTCAACAAAATTGTTCTAGTTTAGTCACTGTCAGGATGAAGAGTATGTCAGGTGAGACAGAGGAAACCAAAGATGGGAACGTGTTCAGGTATGAGAATATTGATGGACTTTTGTACAGGAGATGTATTAAGGCAAAGAAACCAGACAGAGAGGGAAAACTTTCTCTAGTTGTTCCCCTTGACTGTCGGAAATCTGTCCTTTCAACAGCTCATGAAAGTCTTCTTGCCGGTCATCTTTCACATAGAAAGACTGAGACCCGTATCAAAGAACAGTTTCACTGGCCAGGTCTCACCTCGGACATAAGGGATTATTGCCGATCATGTGACAAGTGCCAACGTTTTTCCCCTAAGGGTCGTGTGAAACCAGTACCTCTCCAACCTATGCCTATCGTGACTGAGCCATTTTCCAGGGTAGCCATAGATTTAGTGGGACCTTTAAATCCCCCATCCTCTGAAGGACATCGATATATCCTTACCTTGATAGACTTTGCCACCGGGTTTCCTGAAGCCATGCCCCTGAAAGATATCTCTTCTATTGCAGTGTCAGAAGCTTTAATTTCCATATTTTCCAGAGTAGGCATTCCCAAGGAAATACTTTCTGATAATGGCAAACAGTTCAAATCTGATTTAATGAAGGAATTACATAGATTGTTAGGAGTAAAACCCCTTTTCACTACTCCTTATCACCCTAGTGGAAATGGTAGAATAGAGAGATTTCACTCCACATTGAAAGCTTCTCTTAGAAAAGTGTGTGAGGACAAACCTAAAGAGTGGCACCGGTATCTTCCCCCCTTGATGTTTGCCATGAGAGAAATGCCCAGTGATCGCACAGGGTTCTCTGCCTTTGAACTCCTGTATGGTAGACAGGTAAGAGGTCCTTTGTCAGTACTTAGAGATCTTTGGGAGGATAAATCTGTACAGAGTGGTGATAGACCACTATATCAGTACGTGCTTGAGCTTCGGGATAAATTAGAAGATTGTGCCAAGATTGCTGTTCAGAATGCTGATATCAGTGCCAAGAATTACAAGTCTTACTTTGACGTAAAAACTCAAGATAGGAAATTCAAACCTGGAGATGAAGTCCTTGTCTTGCTCCCTGATGAACAGCGTAAATTATTAATGTCTTGGAAAGGACCTTACAGAGTTTTAGATTGTAAGAATAAGGTTAATTACCTAATAGATGAACAGGGTAAGCCAAAGTTGTACCATGCAAATCTCTTAAAGAAGTACCATCGTAGGTCGCAGGTTTCCATGGCATATGTACTAGATGAGGAAACCGGATTAACTTTTGATGATCAGCCTTTAGTTTCTCAGTTATGTACAAAGGCAGAGGTAAATATGGATTCTGAGCTGGACTTGCCTACCTTTCCAGATCTTGGTACACCATCAAATATTTTAGATTTAAACATAAATGAGCAACTGACTCCAGATCAGAAAGAGGATGTTAAGAATATCATTGAAGAGTTTGGTGATGTTTTTTCTGACAAACCAGGGTATACCACTACTTTATCACATGATATTTCTCTCTGCACTACTGAACGACTGAAACCCAAATTGTATCCCATTCCTGTACACCTCCAGCCTCAGTTCAGGGAGGAAGTAGAAAACCTCCTAGACCAAGGGATTATCAGACCCTCTCAGTCATCCCATTCATCACCTGTGGTCATGATTAAGAAACCTGATGGCACCTATAGGATGGCTATAGACTACAGAGTTCTTAATGCAGTTACCGAATTTCATGCAGAACCAATGTGTAAGCTAGAGGATGATCTACACAAGTTTTCTGGGGCTAAATTCTATACCGAATTAGATTTAACCAAAGCTTATTACCAAGTCCCTCTTACAGATAGAGCCAAACCATTAACTGCTTTTCCAACTCATAAAGGCCTGATGGAGTTTTGTCGTATGCCCTTTGGACTGGTTACTGCCTGCGCCACTTATATTAGACTGATGCGCCTTGTATTGACAGGTTTGGAGAATGTCTCTTTCTATTTTGACAATGTGATGATATATGCTAATAATTGGGAAAGTCATGTTGCAGCTGTGTGTGCAGTTCTACTTCGTCTCCGTGAACATGGGTTAACCGTTAAGCCTGATAAGTGTAAATTTGGGTTAAAGACCATTCAGTATCTAGGCTTTGTTATAGATGGACAAACTATCAGACCTGTTAATGATAAGGTTCAGGCAGTTCTCGGTGTTTTTCCTCCCTCGTCCAAGAAAACTTTGAGATCATTCCTAGGTTTGATATCATTCTACCGAAATTTCATTAAACATGCTTCATCCTTAACTTCACCTTTGTCAGACATGTTACGAAAGGGTGTGAAGGAGCCTTTGGAATGGAGTTCAGAGTCTATAGAGTGTTTTGAGAAGCTTAAGTCTGTTTTAGCTGATGGCCCAGTTCTTAAACTTCCTGACATGTCATTGCCTTTTATCCTTAGAACTGATTCCTCGGGTTATGGACTGGGTGCAGTATTGCTCCAGTACGTAGATAATAAGCCATTCCCAGTTTCTTACGCCAGTAGAAAGCTCCTAGACCGAGAACGTAGGTATTCCACTATAGAAAGAGAGTGTCTAGCAATTGTGTTTGGGATTAACCGGTTTAAATATTATTTGTTAGGAACTGAATTCATTCTTGAGGTGGATCATAAACCCCTAGTATATCTAAGTAAGTTTCAGGGAAATAACGACAGATTACTCCGGTGGGCCCTAGCATTACAGCCATTTAGATTTTGGCTTGTACATGTAGCAGGGAAAGATAATGTTGGTGCAGATTTTCTGAGTCGGGCCATCGGCTGAACCATGACTAGTCCTAGTATACGAATTATAATTGTCTTCATTATGGTGGGAGGGGGAGTTGTATAATTAATTTATATATTCCTTCTGTATCTACCCCTGGGTAGATACCTTTGGGGGGAGCCATGTAAGGGCCAAGAAAAACGGCCTAATAATTATTGTAATAATTATTGTAATATTTGTATGTTATCCCAGACTGTTATATTCACCCTAATTTGGTAAGATTCAATGCGTTTCATTTGTAAGTCTTTACAGCCAGTAATTCGTTTTTAAAATCTCGATATTAAGTAATTGAAGCTTCATAAACCTTTATTTTGGTCTCGTCTCGTTATCTTTTAAGTTCCTGTTCTGTTTCATTTGTTTACTTACTGTTTCATTTGCTTCATTAACTTTGATTTATGTATCTCACGAGAATTTTCGAACTGACTGAAGGCTATATAAGGGCGTCTGTGACCCATTAAATTCACTCTACCATCAAACAGCAGATCGACGGGACTAAGGTAAAAGTTAATCATTCTTCTGTTTGCTTTGGTTCTGTTTTCTATATGAAACTTGGTTAAATGTCTGTGGATTTGCTCTAGAGTTTTAAGAATTTTTTTATATTCTTTTATTTTTCCATGTACTGTGTATATTATTGATTGAGTTTATATCATTGGTATTATTTACTGATTTATTGTTAGACTTAAATATTGAACTTTATGATTTCCTTTTTGTACTTGGCTTTTTGCTTGTTGTGTAGGTCCTTGGTTCACTTCCCAGAAGAGCCATAATTTATGTACCTTTGTTATTTTATTAACTTGTATCAAATTTGGGGGACTAAGGATCCTACACCTACCGAGGGCCGGGTCGGTGAGGCATCCATTCTACCCACCATGCGAGACTTCACCCAGGTCGTCCCTGTGCTGCCATGTAGCGGTGTTGAATGGCAGGCATACCACTTCTCTACTGTTCCCGGAGTTATCTGCTACCATACGCAGTATCCTCACCTCTGCCTAGCTTCAGGGGGAGTTTAATCGATACTTGTTTGTTTTTTCATAAATTTATTAATGGGACTTGTTAGACCTGGGGGAAAGTCTCGAGAGGGTTTAAATATTGATAATGTTTGGTATTTCAGTATCTTTAATTAATTTGTAAATAAATGTATGGTTTTACTTCGGAGTTTTCTTTGGTGTTTCATGTGTGAATAATGTGAGATATTCTGTTTTCTACCTTGTGGATTTGGAACCTTCTTACAGTAACATTACATCGATGCGATCTTTGTCCGTGTCTGACAATTTTGTGAGATTTTTATCATCATGGTACACAAATACATAATGTGGAGAAGCTGAAGCAGTGGTGTTAGGTCCGCTAGCCATTGTGTTATTTGTTTGGTCAAATTCACTTGAAGTGCCTTGTCATTATGAAAAGGAATTGCTGTGTATGTATTTCCAGAACTATGTAACCTATCATAAGTATGTAGGACTGATCTATGATATTTGCTTTCAGCGTCAGAGAACACCGTCCATGAAACGTCATTATCCTCAGCTCCTTCCACAGGTGATGTGTTTGTTTCTTGATCTCGTGCTCGTGAAGAATTATGTGTGTTAGTTACGTTTTCCTCTCATTCTTCTAACTGTGAATTATCATTGAGTATTGTTAATGCTGTCTCCTCTGGCACTAAATTTGTCGTTTTCTTTAATATCCCGTAATAACACTACTAATTAAGAGGCACATACTGCTAAGGAATGTTGCCTAGTTGTACTCATGAAACACTTTTTTTTTTATGTATGCACTAAATGACTAGATAGCAACAACAGTTAGGAATAAATGAATGCTCTCTCTCTTTCTCTCTCTCTCTCTCTCTCTCTCTCTCTCTCTCTCTCTCATATATATATATATATATATATATATATATATATATCTATATATAGATATATATATATATATATATATATATATATATATATATATATATATATATATATATATATATATATATATATATTGTTACGGAACAGAGAGAGATAATGAACACTTCAAGTGAGAATATTAAAATCACTACTGTCCCGCAAAGATCCAGGTTCAAAACAAAAGAGTTAGGTAAAATTACAAGTTAAAGTTTAATGCTCAAACTAACAACTAAACATTCAGGACTCATAAGGATAATGTAATGGCAAAAAACAGGTTAAATATATGGTTAACTGCAATAGCCTCTATTAACACGAAATCAGCAAGAGCAAATCTATCCAAGTCAGCCCCGACAAAATGAGAAAACCGGATAATGCTCAGTTAATGCAAGATATATTATTACAGATACAAAATACTGTTAATAATGGCTGACATCAAAAACTCCACACGAATCACAAAAACCCCACCAGGCCCACGAACCAACACCCTATGCTACACAGTACAAGAAAAAAAAATGCAACAACACCCATACTCAAACTACACAGCAGCCAGATGGTTGGAGACCTCCCGAGCACTCACAAAAACAACAACAACTGGACAGGGGACGACAGAGATGTGCATAACATGAGGAGTAGATCTAAGTGGCAATTAATGCAGAGACTGAGCTCATTATATAGGGGCCGGCAGAGCTTGATACAACTTGTAAGAAGGACGCGCAAATGAAGCCATAGGGGACAAAGAGTTGACACTCCTGCTCTGAACAACAGAAAGAACGACTTACTCTACTATAAGGGAGGAGAAGGGGGGAGTGAGGTAGAACACAGAAGCTTGGTCACTATGGAAGCCACGAGGCGAATCGTGATCAAACATGCAGCATACTGTACGTTAGAATTATACAAAGGATGATGAAATCATAGGCTATGTAACACCTCCCCCCAAAAAAAAAGAAATTTACAAAGGAAATTTCTTATTACTCTAAAACAATCTGTCTAAAGTCTAGATAAGCAATCTGCAATAACATTTTCTTTCCCCTTGACATGTTGTATGTCTAATGAATACTCCTGAAGAAGTAGACTCCATCTTGTCAATCTCTGATTTTTATCTTTAAACCCTGATCTCCAGCTTTGTGGCAGGAAACTCCATTGTGTAGGAGAGACGAAATTCTTGGGCCTGATATTTGACTGCCATCTGACTTGGGTTTCACACTTCGCAAGTCTTAAAGCATGATGTATGAAGGCTCTCAATCTCTTGAAAGTTCTGTCCCATACCTCTTGGGCTGCTGATTGGAGGACACTCTTGCATTTGTTTCAGGTTTTTGTAGCCTCCAAGCTGTCATATGGCTGTGAGGTCTATCCTTCTGCCACAGAGGCCAGACTGAAAACTTAAGATGCTGTCTATCATACTCGTCTTCGCCTTGCAACTGGGGCTTTTTGATCATCTCCAATTCCCAGCTTGTTGGTGGAAGCTGGTGTGTCTCCCTTAGATCTACTGCGTCAGTCTGTTGCAGCACAGTGCTGGCTCTGGATTCGTCGCCTTCCAGACTCACTTGTCTGTGAGTGTGTGACACAACAGTTTTGTTTTTTGTGTTATAGTAGACACCCTCGCATGCCTCGTCCATTTGGCTACAAGGTTCGGGATATCATGGAGGAGTTTGGTTTGTTGGCAGTACCTGTCAGTCCCGTTCGGTTCCCAAGGGTTGCTCCATGCATCTTCCCCAAGGTGACCTTCAGCAGGTTTTTTGCAGACTCAAAGGATTCTGTCGCTCCTCAGTGTCTTTTACAGTTATTTTTAGAGCATTCTTCTAGTCATGGTGGATCTGTGCCTGTGTATACTGATGGCTCTAAATCTGCCTCTGGTGTTGGTTTTGGAATGGTAATTCCCAATTTTAGCTGTGGAGGTAGTCTTCCTTTGGCTGCCTCAGTTTTTTACTGCTGAGTTATCAGCTATTGTTTTAGCCCTGAAGTTGGTGTTTGTTCACCATGGCAATCATTTTACTATTTTTAGCGACTCTCAAGGGGCACTTTTGGTCCTGGCTCTTTTAACTCTTCCCATCCTATAGTTTTAGCTATTTTGGAGTGGCTGTTCCTTATTCGTCGTCGGGGGAAGAGAGTGGATTTCTGCTGGGTTCCCGCACATGTTGGTGTCATAGGTGATGAAAGGGTAGATGCACTTGTTAAGGCTGCAGCTTTGCAACCTGTATGTTCTCCTTGCCCTCTACCTGCTACTGATTTACGCACTTCAGTAATCTGCTGTTCGTGCTTGTTGACAGTTGCGGTGGAATAGCATTCCTGACAGCAAGCTAAAGGAAGTCACCAAGTTCATCTCTCAGAGAGCTTGTTTTACAATGCCTCATAAGTTAGAAACTGTTCTGGCTTGCCTTCGCATTGAACATACCAAGCTCACACATGACTTTCTCATGTGTGGGGGCATGCAGCCATTCTGTGATGACTGCTTGGTTCCCCTTACTGTCAGGCATTTGCTGGTTGAGTGTCCCAGTTTGGGCGACTTACATCAGAGGCTGCTATTGAGGCACCGGGGGGAGGGTGGTGTTTACTGTCTCTCTTCGATGCTTGGGGGAGAGGCTGGTACCCCTGGGACGATGTGCTTTTTTTCCTGAAGGAGGCTGGCCTCCTTCACCTTTTATGATTGCACTGTTTTTACTTTGATATCTAGTTTTTAATGAGGAGTTTTACTTTTTAATGTTTTTATATTTCTACTGCTTATATTTTTGCTTATACGGCACCATATGACCTTGTTGTTGCGGAGCCATACATTCTATCAATCAGTCAGTCAGTAAGTTATGTCACAATATCTCTGATTCATCAATTCTTGGGCTGCTGAAATGGGGTGAGCATATCTCGCAGGATACATGATAGTTACAGTTCACAATTCAGGGTGGTACAGTTCACAATACTGTACGGGATGGTACAGTTCACAATATGATTCTAGGTGCCTTGGGGTTATTATTGGTACTCAGTCTCTAGGATTACTGGCTCCTGGTCACATAAGAGTTCTTACATCCAACCTTGTTATGATCATTGGGGGAGGGCGCACCGACTTGATGTTGTTGCCGGGAACAAAAAGGTGGGGGAGGATGGGAGGATCTAGATTGACACAAGTGCATGGGGGAAAGGGGGAGGGGGGTGCTGAGCAATAATATCACTACTTTGGGTATGGGAGCCTTACTTCTATCACACTGCACTTTAAGCCACTGTCTGGACACAGTCACTTAATGAATCCACTTTTGGCACTCTACTAAATGTCCACGTTCTGATCCACACCTGAGTCCCTTATAGTCCAGGTAGGTTGATGTCATCCATGGGCTTGATGAAGGGCCCTGGGTGCTGGGGGCTGGGAGCAGAGGTCTGACTGGCGGGGTAGGGGCCAAACAACTCCTCCAGATGCCTTCTAAGCTGCTGGGTGGAGAATCCACATCGCCTCGGCCGGGAGTGGGGCTGGTCTCGCCCCAGAGAGCTGGGGGTGCTGTCGGAGACCTGGGGGCTGCGGTCCACTCCGGGGTACTTCGTCATCATGAGAGGACTGCAGTGTCATTCTGGAGAGGGGTCCATCAGGGGCAGGTCCTCCTCAGGGGCCGGCTGCAGGGAAAATACGCCCAGTGACAATACAGGGCCCTGCCACCAGGCTGACAGTGGTGGACTCCCTGGCTGGGGACTGGTACTACGGCAGGCCGGAGGACGCAGAAGGATGACTTGCGGGCGTAGAGCAGTTGGAGGCCATCTCTCGTCTGCAGGTGCGGCAGGAAGCCATTGCCGGTGTCATGTCCTCAGGACCACTACCGATATTGTGGGTACCCCTGGTGGAGCGGCTTGAGGCCGTCTCAGAAGGGGAGCAGCTTGAAGCTGTCTCTTTTGGGGAGCAGCTGGAGGCCATCTCATCTGAGGAGCGGCTTGAGGTCATCTCTTCTGTGGAGCAGCTGGAGGCTTTTTCTGTTGTGGAGCGGCTGGAGGCTTTTTCTGTTGTGGAGCGGCTGGAGGCCTTCTCAATTGTGGAGCGGCTGGAGGCCTTCTCAATTGTGAAGCGGCTGGAGGCTGTCTCTAAACTGGAGCGGCTTGAGGCCGTCTCCAAGGGGCTGTATGGAAGGTAAGGCTCAGCTCCACCCTGATCCTGATGCAGGCTGGGCTGGCAAGAAGGTAGTGGGCCCGGGCTAGGTATGGATCGGGTCAGCTCCAGGGAGTAGAGGCGCACAGCTACCCGGGACTTGTGCCCACATGGTACGGACACCCCATGCCTGCATCTAACCCTCTGTTGTCGCCTCCTCAGGGTGTTGTGTCAGTGTTCGCTGTTATCATTTCGACTACTACTACTACTACTACTACTACTACTTTTTTAAAATCACCTCCATCCATTGGGGAATTATACTGTGAAGATCAAAACCAACCCTCCTAAAACAGTTCACCATTTGGAGTTGTAATCTGAAAGTTAACAGACCCTTATATTAAATCCCTTGGCCCCAAACACTCCAACGGCTGTGGTTGCTATCTATCTACCGCCAGACGCCTTAATCCCGTACGGGGTGGCCACAAACAAATCGCCTCCATGTCGCCCTGTCCCCAGCCATCTCACTGCCCTGCTCCCAGCTCACACCCCTCTCTCAGATACCTCTCCACTCCATCCCTCCATCTCATCATTGGCCTCCCCCTCCCTCTCCCTCCTCCACCTCACTCATATACACTCTCATCGTCAGTCTCTCATTCTCCATCCTCTCCACATGTCCAAACCACCTCAGTGTGTTTCTCCTAATGTTTCCTATCACATCCACATGCACACCTCAACTCTCCTTCACCTCCTCATCTGTCAGTCTTTCCATGTGATTCCACATGCTCCTCTCAAATAACTCATTTTCACTGCTCTCTCAGTTGATTTCTGTCCCTCCAACAAGGTCCAAGCTTCACTTCGATATGTTAGAGTTAGTATCACAATACTGTCATGTAATAGCTTTTTCACTTTCATGTTCACTTCCCTGTTTCTTATCACTGCTTTCAAGGAACCAGCAACCTATCTTCCCTGTTGCACCCTTTCAAGTACTTCCCCATTTATACTTCCATCCTTACTCATCACACTACCCAAGTACTTAAATGCACTCACATTTTCCATTTCCTTCTCATCCAACCTCATTGTACATTCACTGGCTTCATTTCTCTCGAAGACCATAACTTTACTGTTCCCTACATTCACCTTTAGATCCGTTTCTCGTTAGAGAGGCGGCCTGCAGTTATAATGGACCCAGGATCGAATCCCGGCTGGGGCAGGATTTGCAGTTTAAGGATTTGAGTTTCCTAAAAGCAGACTTTCCTGATCTACCAGATGACCCGCCAACATGTTGTAAAAATACCCCCGCTAATACCAATACACCAGTCCTGTATGAGACAGCCCTAGCATGTATTCAATATGGACGGTGGGTGTTAGCGCCGAAGTGTCACATGTGGAGGTGTAGGAGGACTACTGGGCCTTGGGATAGGTCACTGCCCCCAAGAAATAGGCCCTAAATCCTTTGCCCAGAGTCGGACACGTAAAAAAAAAAAAAAAAAAAAAAAAACTCATTCACCAAGCATTGCAGCTCCCCTTCATCATCACTTAACAACACAGTATCATCTGTAAACAACAGCACAGGTAGCTTGCAAAAATTGCCCTCTCTCACTAGGGCTGCTCCAACATCCACTGCCCTACCTGGCATTTCTTTTATAACCCCATCCATATACAGATTGAACAACCATGGAGACATGACACAACCTTGCTTCAATCCGACCTGTAAATACAAAAACTCACTTAGTTCACTAATTGCACGCACTGCAGCCTTAGCATCATCATACATACTCTTCGCGGCCATCATCAACTTCCCATCTACCCCATATATTCTTAATACTTTCCACAATCCTTGTCTATCCACCCCGTCATATGTTTTCTCCAAGTCCATGAAGGACGCATGCAGCCTCTTTCTCTTCTCTAGAAACTTTTCCACTAAAGATCTAAGATTGAATATCTGATCTACACAACCTCTTCCCTTCCTACAACCTCTCTGTTCTTGTCCAACTAATTACTCTGTTATTTCCCTTACTCTGTCAATAAGTATCCTACCAAATACTTTTCCTGTTATACTAAGAAGACAAATGCCCCAATGATTACAACATACTTCTTTTTCCCCTTTTCCTTTGTACAAGGGAATAAATATACTTGACTTCCAATCCTCCGGAACTCTACCTTCCTCCCAGGCCAATCTGCACATCTCCACATCCATTCTACTATTAGCTCTCCCCCATGCTTCAGCATTTCACCACACACTCCACCAATTCCTGGGGCTCTGGTTACCAACCATCTGTTGTTACTTTTATTACTTTATTTTATATTGATTAATATTATATATATATATATATATATATATATATATATATATATATATATATATATATATATATATATATATATATATATATATATATATATATATATATATATATATTTACTACTACTACTACTACCACAACTACTGCTACTACTACTGCCACTACTACTGCTACTACTACTGCTACTACTACTACTACCACTACTACTACTACTACTACTATTGCTGCTGCTGCTGCTGCTGCTGCTGCTGCTGCTGTTGCTGCCGCTGCTACGAGAAGTAAACGAATTACTCTCATTTTAAATGTCGGGACCAACTGCCTAACCCCGGGCTCCTACGCTCCTCATGGGGCAATGTAGGATTGGATGATGGATAGATGGATGGACCACTACTGTATTAAGAATAACATGAAGTTTGTCTATATTTTTTAACCACTTCTATAAATGCCATTTACAGATGTAGCAACATGGGATACTACAACACAAATGGCCAGGCTTTCATAAACTACCTTTTTGACGCAATCAGTACACGAAAAGAATGTTGGAACTCTCATAGACGTCATTTTGTTCTTTTTGTTACGAGTCAGAGGGGGAAGGGGGAGGGCACTCCGAGGGTGCAAGACCAGTGACCACCAACTGGTCTAAGGGTCGAAACTCTTACTTTGCCCTCTGACCTGACTTTGGATATATTACTACCGTATCAAAATCAAAATCCTTTATTCTTACCTAAAAGCTAACCCTTCCATCATCTTTGGTTCAAGTCAGATCAAAATTGTTTTAGCTGACTTTGACAAGTGCCTTTGACCTTTGACTGATTGTTTTCATAATCAAATATCTTTATCCTTGTTATAACCTGAAACCTTTACAAACTTTCGTCTACATCAGATAAACTCTGTCTTTCTATGTTATCATCACCTTTGACATATTGTTCTCAAAAACAATAGGTCAACCTTTCGGGTGATATCAACTAATTCACCAAGTTTGATCAAAATCAGGAAATAAACGAAACAAAAGCATTCGGGACCGAATGCTAATCGTCCGCCTAAATATGTGGTTGGATAAGGTACAAATTTATTACCTAGAAACTAAATTTGAAGAAAATTGGCAAAATTCTACGGACTTCAGTCATCACGTTTCCTAAAGAGTCAAACCATATTAAATTATATATGGCGGTTGGCATTCGGTCAACTTAGATCAAATCCTCACCAAAAGGAATAGGCTTCTGCACATCCACAAAGTTGCTATTTCCTGAAGGTCTGGTGAAGATTTATCCACAACTCTTCTAGATGTTTTGGATTCACACACACACACACACACACACATACACACACACACACACACACACACACACACACACACACACACACACACACACACACACACACACACACACGTCAAAAATTTTGACCTTGCCTTGTGACTTCAACATTTGACTGTTCACATAATTTAATCCTTCTGATCTTGTCTAACCTTTAACCCATTCACTAAGGTTGGTACAGATCAGATCAGAACTGTTTGAGCTGAACTTGCATAGTAACCTTGGCCTTTGACCTTTCCCTATGATGTTGACCTTTTACTGATTCTTCTAAAGACGGTGTCCATAATTTCTTGCTTTATCACTGCCATTCCACAAAGTTTGGTTTATATTGGATAGAATCTTCTAAGCTGACCTTGCCCGATGACCTTCATCTTTGTCTCATTGTTATATAAAGCAGTCGGTTTACATCGTTTCCGAACTTCAACTTCTCCATCAAGTTTGGTTAAAATGGGAATAAAACTTTCAGCAACTCTGTTAACATCAAGCACACGGTTCCAACTTTGACTTTGCCCTGTGACCATGATCTATGACTGATTGTTTTGAAAATTTTATTATATCAACTTTTACTTGCTGTAACCCCTTACCCCAAGTTTGTTAAAACATGGATAAAAATTATTCAAGCTCATTATGGACGGTCAACATGCGAAAAGGTGATCTAGTCCTGTAACCTTGACCTCTGATAGGTCACCATGTGACCGACCAATGTAACCTTGACCGTTGATCTATAGCTGGGTCAACACCTAGTCCTATAAGCTTGACCTTTGATTCACTGCTAGGTCAACATGTGACCAAGCCCTTGAACCTTGACCTTTGTTCTAAACTTCTAAAGAATAATATTATTGGTGTCTATATGAGCTTATCCCCTCACACTACTATTCGGTAAAACTGAAAAAAAAAAAAGTTATTTTCTCTCTCTCTCTCTCTCTCTCTCTCTCTCTCTCTCTCTCTCTCTCTCTCTCTCTCTCTCTCTCTCTCTCTCTCTCTCTCACACACACACACACACAAACACACACACACACACAATATCTATCTATTTATCTATCTATCTATCTCTATCTGTTTATCTATCTATCTATCTATAGATAGATAGATAGATAGATATAGATACACACACACACACACACACACACACACACAGACACACACACACACACAGGGAGAGAGAGAGAGAGAGGTGGGGGCGCTCATCATCCACCCACTTAGTGTAGCGGTACTCTATTTTAGGGTAGTTGATTGAGTGGTAAGCCATTTGCTTTCTTGTAAATCAGGAAATCATCTACAACGCTGGGTGGTAACCTTATAACCAACCAACACGTGTTCCCTACGTGACAGCATGTTGGTTGGTGGAGGGTTAGTGCCCCTCCCCGGAGAACAGGTAACTAAAAATACGAACAAGAAGCCTCGGACCAGGACTGACCAACAGGTAATGACTAATAACCGAACAAAGGACATGGTACAGACTGCTACATGGAATGTAAGAAACACGAATGATGAGGTGAAAGAGAGAGAGATTGTCCAAGTGCTTGAGGATGCAGAAGTAGATTTGTGTGGAATAACTGAAAGTAAACTGGAAGGTGAGACTGTGAGAGAATGGGAGTATGGATGGGATATATGCGCGGGAGTGGGTGAGAAAGAGAGGGCAAAAGAAGGAGTTTGTATTGTTGTGTGCAAGGGATGGAAGGAGAATATACGAAAGTATAGATACATCAGCTCAAGGATCGTGTGGGTAAGACTGAAGTTGAACTACAGATGTGGGGGATTGTGTGTGTGTATACGCCAATGCAACGTCGTGCAAGTAGAGTGAAAGAAGAGTTCTGGACAAATGTGGAAGCGTGCATGGAAAACTTTGAAAGGAATGAGAGAGTCATTTTGATCGAAGACATGAATGGAAATATAGGGAATGTGAAGGTGAATGGTGTAGTTGGTGCATGAGGTGTGCCTGCACAAGTAGATGAGAATGGCAGTGCTCTAGTGGACATCTGTGCAGGGAAGGGGTTGGTAATAACCAATACCTTCTTCAGACACAAAATGATCCACAGGTATACGTGGCAAGTGCTGAGAAGGAAAGGTGGTGAACAGAATGAATGGAAGGCAGTGATTGATTATGTGTGTGTGGATGATAGAATGAGAAGGTGTGTATGGATGAAAGAGCATACAGAGGTTGGGGTAGTGAACTTTTTGACCACGACTTGGTGGTGGTGAAAGTCAAGATTCAAATGAAATGGAGGAGGAGAAGAAAGGATGAACAGGAGGAAGTAGTCCATAGACGAAGGGTATAAAGGTTTAAAGATTATGGAAAAAAAGCAGAATATAAGAGAGAAGTGGAGGAGCGATTGAGCAAATATGATAAGGAATAGATGGGGGACATGGAAAGTATGTGTAAGATATTCAAATAAGAAATCTGTGCAGCATGTGAAGTGGTGTGCTGGGTAAAGAGAAGACTAGAGAGAGTGCAAGGAACAGCATGGTGGAATGAAGAGGCGAGAGAGGCTGTGGCACAAAAGAAGAAAGCATTTAGTGAGTGGATGAGAAAAGGGAGTGTGGGAGAAGTTGAGAGACAGAAGAGAGAGTTATAATTATGTAGAGAGGAAGAGAGAGGTAAAGCGAGTAGTAGGACAGGATATAAAGAGAGTGGATGAGGAATTTGGAAGAAATTTGAGTGTAAGGTGGAGGGAATGTAAGAAAAATGTTCTGGAAATAGGTAAAGACAGTTAGGATGGGCAATAAAGAAGTAAGTCGGGGAGTGAAAGAAAAAAAATGGTATACTGCTAGCGGCGAAGGGAGAAAAAGTGAGCAGATGAAGAGAACACTTTAATTAAGGAATTGTTGAAAATAGAGAATGAACGTAAAGTCAGTATGAGTGGCTGGGGAATGGCTGGGAGGAGGAGGAGGGATGAGAAGATAGGCAAGAATCAGTAGGATGGAAGTTGTGGAAGCAGTGATGAAAGCCAAAATGGGGAAAGCCCCTGGAATTGGTGGAGTGTATGGTGAAATGCTGTAGCATCGGGGAGAGATAATGGTAGAACTGATATGTATGATGTGCAGATTGGCTTGGGAGGAGGGTAAAGTCCTGTAGGATGGAAAAGGGGAAAAAGAAGTGTGTGGTAACCATACGGGCATTTATCTTCCTAGTGTAAAAGGAAAGGTATATGATAGGATACTTACTGAAATAGTTAGGGAAATAGCAGTGGAATTATCTGGGGAAGAACCGGAAGGTTTTAGTATTAGATAATTTTATGTAAATGAAAAAATTCATACTTAGGTCTTTAGTGGAAAAGTTTCTAGAGAGCGGAAAGTACGGTAGTTGTATGTGGCCTTCATGGATTTGGATAAAGCATATGACAGGGTGCATAGACAAGGAATGCAGAAAATATTAAAGATATATGGAGTCAAAGGAAAGATGTTGAATGCCGTGAAGATTTATGAGGGTGCTTAGGCTACAGTACGTGTAGATAGTGAACTGAGTGAATTTTTCCATCTGAATATTGGACTGAAACACGGATCTGTCATGACCCTATGTTCCTTCAATCTGCATATGGAGGGGTTATAAATTCGATACAAGGTAGGACAGTGGATATTGGAGCGACCCTAATAAGAGAGGGCAGTTTATGAAAACTCCCTGTACTGCTGTTTGCAGATGATACTGTACTGCTAAGTGAAGGCGAAGGGGAACTGCAAGGCTTGATGAATGAGTTTGGGAGTGTGTATAAGAAACGGAATCTAAAGATGAATGTACGTAAGAGTAAAGTTACAGTCTTTGAGGGATGTGAAGTCACTGAATGTACAACGAGGCTGGATGAGGAGAAAATGGAAAATGTGAATGTGTTTAAGTACTTGGGTAATGTGATAAATAAGGATGTAAGTATAGAGGGAGAAGTGCTTGAAAGGGTACAACAGGGAAGAAGGGTTTCTAGTTCTTTGAAAGCAGTGATAAAGAACAGCGAAGTGTGCATGGAAGTAAAAAAAAGTCACTGCATGGCAGTATTCTGACTCCAACTCTCATATACAGAAGTAAAGTTTAGACCTTGTTGGAAGTCAACAAGTCAAGAGAAAGAGCAGCAGAAATGAGTTATTTGTGAGGAGCACGTGGAGTCACATGGAGAGACACAAATGAGGAAGTGAAGGAGCATTGTGGTGTGGATGTGGATGTTATAGAAAGCGTTAGGAGAAATACACTGAGGCGATTTGGCCATGTGGAGAGGATGGAGAGCGAGTGGCTAACGAGGAGAGTGTACATGCAAGTGAGTTGGAGGGGGGGGGGCACGGATGAGATGCAGGGATAAGAGAGGAGGGGAGTGAGATAGGAGCAAGACAGTGAAGTGGCATTGGACAGGGCGACATGAAGGCGATTAGTTTGTGGCCACCCCTTACTTGATTTAGTCGTTGGCTATATATATATATATATATATATATATATATATATATATATATATATATATTTATATATATATATATATATATATATATATATATATATATATATATATATATATATGTATATGATAGACTGGGTCGAAGAATCCAACTTGTGAACTTTAAATTGTAATACCAAAGAAAAGCTGATCCATAATGAAAGTATGATGGATACAAAATTCTGGTGTAATCTGTGTTCATATAGAGGTCGCGCCTGCCTCGTCAATATCTTGCCATTAGCTGAATCTGGCGCATTAGTGCCGTCGTAGGAGTCTTATAGGTCAGACCTTGTACTCCGTGTGTGTGTGTGTGTGTGTGTGTGTGTGTGTGTGTGTGTGTGTGTGTGTGTGTGGGTGGGTGGGTGTGGGTGTGGGTGTGTGTTTTAATCATCTATTCTTTGCTCTCAATTTTTTTTTCCAATTTCAGGTATTAATTCTTAATAGCTAGATATCTTGGAGAACTACAAATATGGCTCACACTACTCGGTCTGCCTCAACTCATGATATTTTTGGCATTTTAAGAACTATTGGTGACAAGCAACTTCCAGTGAAGTGGGATGTGGAAAGGCACTTGGTTTTTGCTGAAACAGAAACATCAAATGTGTCAGTGAAGGAAATAGCGAAGGATCTTGGATCAGAACTTCAGTGTCTTTGGGAAAAAGCTTCAGTTCCTTGTGTTCAGCTAACAAGAATCACACAACTGGTTTTGGACAACGATTCTAAGTATAAGACCCTGGTGAAAAACAAGGGGAAAGACTTCTACAACAAACACCTTGAAAACTATAAAACTCGTATGCAGAAGGAGCTATTTGATTATCTCCTGTTGCAAATGTAAATCCTCCGAAGAGTGAGTGTTCAAAGAAAAGAAAGGTGCCCGTCAGTGAAAGATAGTTCCTTTCAGCTCAAAGAGGAAATAGACAGATGTACATTGGAAAAGTGGATTTAAAAAAAAAAAAAGTCCTGCCACAATGAGCAAAAAGAAAAAGGGATGCAAGGAACTACAAAGTGAAAACTTGCAACTCTATATGTCAGAAAGGTCAAAGTGGAATGGAGGAAATGAGTGATACTGATGATAGTTTGGAAAATGATGGTACATATGAAACATACTGTCCAAGTGTAGAAAAAAAAAAGAGGGAAAAAAAATAAGATATCACGAATGCTAATCAACTGTGAACTAGTTGCAAGAGAAGCTGATCAATTTGGTGTGAGTGATAGAGTTGCCGCTTCAATTGCCACTTCCGCTCTGGTGGGTGCTGGATTTGTTTCACCCGAAAACAAGAATTTAGTTATAAAGAAGTCAAAATTAAGATGTGCCAGTAAATCAGGCAGAAAAAGACTTCAGCATATAGAAAAGGAAGACATAGCAGCCCTGTATATTAATGGAAAAACAGACAAAACATTAACACTGGAAGGGATAAAAGATGAAAATGGTTGCCTGTCCATTCACCAAGTAAGCAAATTTGAGGAACACATTTCATTAGTTAAAGAGACAGGCACTGAAAACCTTGACCTTGTAACTCCTGATGGGGGAACTGCTGCCGCTATTTCTGAGCGTTTGATGAACTGTGGGAAGACTGAGATGCTTGTTGCAGTAGGGTGTGATGGTACACCTGTTCACACTGGGACAAAGGTCTTAGCAATAAAATTGATTGAAGACTTTCTCAACAGTCCTTTGCAGTGGTAATATGATTGTTACACATCAATGAGCTTCCATTTCGGCATATATTTAAACATTTGGATGGTGAAACCTCAGGGCCCACAGCATTCAAAGGAAAGATTGGGAAGAAGATAGGAAAAACAGTTGGCAACCTCCTTACTGTAAATTTTGAACTAATCCCAGCAGATAATGCGAAGAAGTTTCATGAGACCTTCTCACAGCTAGAGTTAAGTAAGGATCAAAAATATATGCTGACTATATGCTATGCAGCGTCATCCGGAAAATTTCCTGCATCATTCTCTTTACCTGAACCAGGCCCATTAGTACATTCAAGATGGGTAACAGCATGTGCAAGAATTTTGAGACTGTATTGCTCAGGTCCTCTTCCTTCCAAACCACTGAAAACATTAGCCAAATATCGATAACTATATATTCCAACCTGGTCTGAGATTAAGAAAAATCCTTCCTGTGTCACTGGCCCAAAACATCTCTTCAGTGCTGTTACCAAGATCAGATACATGAAAGATGAATGCTTTGGAGCAAAAAGGCTGCTTCCCAGGCTATTAAGACAAATACTTTCCATGCCCATCCGGAAAACATGCTTTTGGGCATAGCATTTGATGAAGATATTAACATCAGAAGGGATACTGTGAAGAAAAGTCTAGCAGCAAGAAACAACCCAAGACAAGAAAGAAGACAATTCAAAGTACCAGAGATAAATTTTTGGGGAGATTACTATACTCGTATGATCAGCTGGGATGGGGTGGATATTACAGAACTACCATTCCTCAAGAATTTGACTGATGTTGAACTACATAGTTTGGTTGAAAGTCCTGAACTTGTGGAACAGCTGTGTTCAAAGTATCCTTGCCATACTCAGTCAGTTGAACGCACAGTAAAGCTGGTGACTGAAGCATTTGGAAAAGTTTATGGTTACAGAAACAGAGATGGGTATATAAGGTACATACTCAAATCAAGAAAAATAATGCCAGCATCAGAATCAAAGAAGAATCTTAGAGCAAAGTAAATCTGCCACAGTTTAATGGAAGGGTGGATGGCATGGGTTAGGTGTGGAACTCCATTTGCAGCCACCTCATCGTGGTGAGTTCTGGGTAGTGCATGATCACAGAGTGCTAGCTAAGGGTTGTATAAGTGTCCAGGCGCCACATCCTACTGACATGATACGGATATAATATTTTGCAGTTCTCTTGCCTTTATATAGGAGCAAGTTTTCCCCTCTATTATAAAAGAAAACTGGACTTTAATTTTTTTGGACCTTATGACCCTGTCTTATATATATATATATATATATATATATATATATATATATATATATATATATATATATATATATATATATATATATATATATATATATATAATGGCACTTGGAAAGCAACAAATTACATCACTAAAAGACAAAAGCGGTAAAGCCATTAAATGCAGATTTAAGATGCTGAAGAGAGTTGAAGAATTTTACAAAGTACTGTATGCATCCAAGACAGTAGTACCAATAGCTAACTTTTCTGTTGACACAAGTGAAATACTTGAGGTAATACCAGACGAAGTAAATATTTGTCTTAAAAATATGAAAAGAGGGAAGGCTCCGGGAGAAGATGGAATAGTAGCAGATTTACTGTTGGATGCAGGAGCAGAAGTACAAAATAGGCTTGCTCACTTATTTACCCAATGTATAAAACAGAAGAAAATATCCAAAACATGGTGTAATGCAATTGTTATTTTACTTTATAAAAAAGGCGACTAAAAAGATCATAGTAACTATACACCCATTAGCTTGCTATCAGCCATTTACAAACTTTTCACTAAAGTCCTTACAAACAGAATAGCTACAAATTTGGAGGAAAACCAACCTCGTGAACAGGCAGGATTCCGAAGCGGGTACTCGACTACTGATCATCTGCACACAATGAATCAGCTAATTGAGAAAACTACAGAATATAATAAACCACTGTGCTTAGGTTTTGTTGATTACGAAAAGGTTTTCGACTCAGTGGAGCACACAGCAATTATGAATTCCTTGCGAGAACAAGGAGTGAATGAGAACATTGTAAAACTGCTCGAAAACATATATAAAGAGGGAACTGCTATAGTTAAATTACATAAGGACTCAGAGAAAATTAAGATTGAGAAGGGCGTGCGTCAGGGAGATACAATTTCACCAAAGTTATTTACAGCATGTCTAGAAAGTATTTTCAGAAAGCTAGACTGGGAAAACTAAAGGAGTAAACATAGATGGAGAAAAGCTAAACCATTTAAGATTTGCAGATGACATTGTCCTAATCTCAGAAAAAGCAGAGACATTGCAAGAAATGTTAAATGACCTGAATAGAGAAAGTCTCAAAGCTGGGCTAAAGATGAACCGGAGTAAAACTAATGTTTAATCCTCAAACACCAAAGAGCATCTTAAGAATAAGTGGAGAAATTCTTGAAGAAGTTGAGGAGTACAATTACCTGGGACAAATACTAAAATTAACGAAAGATAATGATAGCGAAATAAAAAGACGCATTACAATTGGATGGAAAGCTTTCGGTAAACATAGAGACATTATGAAAAATAGCTTGTCAGTTTGTATGAAACGAAAAGTATACAACGAATGTATAATTCCAGCTATGACGTATGGCTGTGAGACTTGGAAACTGACAAAATCGATGGAAAATAAATTAATCCGTTCTCAGAGATCAATGGAAAGGTCAATGTTGGAAATATCTTTAAGAGACAGGAAAAGATCAACTTCGGTGAGACAGAAGAAAAAAGTCCAAGATATTATAGAAGTTATAAAAGAACAGAAATGGAGGTGGGCAAGCCATGCAGCAAGAACAAAGGATAATCGATGGAGCAAGAGGTTGACTGACTGGACACCAACAGATCGTAAGTGTAGCAGAAAAAGGCCAGACAGGAGGTGGAGAGATGAGATAGAGAAATTTGCAGGGAAAACGTGGCAAAGATTGGCTCAGTCAAGGAGTTCGTGGAGAAGGTTCGGGGAGGCCTTTGTTCAGCAGTGGACTTGTAGTGGCTGCTGCTGCTGCTGCTGCTAATATATATATATATATATATATATATATATATATATATATATATATATATATATATAATGTATATATATATATCTATCTATCAATATATATATATATATATATATATATGTATCTATCTATCTATCTCAATCTATCTATCAATCTATCTATCTATCTATCTATCTATCTATATATATATATATATGTATGTATATATATATATATCTATATATCTATCAATCTATCTATCTATATATATATATATATATATATATATATATATATATATATGTATATCTATATATATCTATATATATATATTGGCTATGAGTCCCCCAATAGATATATAGGGCTCCACCGAATATAACGAATAAGGTGGCAGAAAAATTTCATCTCATCAGAAACTATGTGGCAGGGAGAGTAATGAGGAGGAGGATGGATGGTGAACTTGTTGATCGAAAGGCAATGATAGACTACGTGTGTGTGGATGAGCGAATGAGAAGACAAGTGTTGGATGCAAGAGTGTGGAGAGGGTGGGGGAATGGAGTCTCGGACCATCACTCAGTGATGGCCAAGGTAGAGCTGCAAAGAAAGAGGTTGAGGAAACGACGGGAAAGACAGGAGGAAGCAGCTCCTGTGAGAAGAGTGGAGAAATTGCAAGATAGTGAGAAAATGACAGAGTATAAGAGCATAGTGGAAGAAAGATTGGGAAGGTATGAGCTAGAGCAGATGGAAGGGGTGGAAGTCGTATGTAAGATATTTACGGAAGAGATAGGCGCAGCGTGTGACGCGGTTTGTGGAGTGAGGAGGAGATGCAAGGGTGTGCAAGAGACACCATGGTGGAATGATGAGGTGAAATGAGCTGTGGAATAAAAGAAGAAGGCATATAGTGAATGGTTAGCGAGTAGAGGTAGGGGAGAAGATGAGAGAGAAGAGAGAGGTATATGTGAGCAGGAGAAGGGAGGTTAAGAGACTGGTGAAGGAGAGTAAGAAGAAAGTGGATGAAGAGTTTGGGAGGAATGTGAGTGTGAAATGGAGGGAGAGTAAGAATTTCTTTTGGAAGAAGGTAAAGAAAGTAAGGCAGTGTGAAAGGGGAAATAGTAGGGGAGTGGAAGATAGGAATAATAGATTGTTGGTGGAGAAGAGAGAAATTGAGGAGATGGAAGAAGCACTTTGAGGATTTGTTGAATGTAGAGAGTGAGAGCAGTGCGAGTATAGGTGGTTGAAGAATGGCTGGGAGAAGAAGAGATGAGAGGAGGGAGGAGGAGATCAGTACGGCGGAAGTAGTGGAAGCGATGAAGAAGATTAAGTTGGGAAAGGCCCCAGGAATTGATGGAGTGTGTGGTGAAATGCTTAGGTATGGGGGTGAGATTGTTGTGGAGTGGATATGGAAGTTGTGTAGATTGGCTTGGGAAGAGGGAAGGGTTCCAGAGGACTGGAAATCAGGTATAATTGTTCCTTTATACAAAGGAAAAGGGGAGAGAGAAGTATGTGGTAACCATATGGGTATTTGCCTTCTTAGTGTGACTGGTAAAATATATGGTAGAATACTCATTGATAGGGTTAGGCATATGATAGAGGAGCTAGTTGGAGAAGAACAAGGGGGATTTAGGAAGGGAAAAGGGTGTGTAGATCAGATATTTGTTCTAAGATGTTTAGTGGAGAAGTATCTAGAGGAGGGAAGGAAAGTGTATGCTGCCTTCATGGACTTGGAGAGAGCTTATGACAGCAAGGTATATGGAACGTATTATGAACATATGGAGTGGAGGGGAAATTGTTGAGTGCTGTGGAGAGTATGTACGAGGGAGCTAGGGCTACGGTGCGAGTGGATGGTGAGCTGAGTGAGTTCTTTGATCTCAATGTGGGACTGAAACAGGGTTGTGTGATGTCTTCATGGCTGTTTAATATATACATGGATGGGGTTGTAAAGGAGATGCAAGGTAGGGCAGTGGATGTGGGGGTGGCTCTAATGAATGAGGGTGAGATTTGAAAGATTCCGGTGTTGCTGTTTGCTGATGATACAGTATTGTTGAGTGAAGATGAATGGGAGTTGCAAGGTTTGGTGAATCAATTTGGGACAGTGTGTAGGAGGAGGAATCTGAAAGTTAATGTAAACAAAAGTAAAAATATGGTGTTTGAGTGGAATGAAGTCACAGAGTGTGCAGTGAGGTTGGATGGTGAAGATATGGAGAATGTGAGTTCATTCAAGTACTTGGGTAGTGTGATGAGTAAGGATGGAACTTTGGGGGATGAAGTGCGTGAAAGGGTACAGCAGGGAAGGAAGGTTGTTGGTACACTGAAAGCAGTGGTGAGAAACAGGGAGGTGAGTATGGAAGTTAAGAAGTCACTGCATGATAGTATTGCGATCCCTACCCTGACGTATGGAAGCTAGTCGTGGACCTTGCAAGAGAGGAACAAGTCAAGAGTGAGAGCAGTGGAAATGAGTTACTTAAGAGGAGCATGTGGAGTGACGTGGAGGGACAGGTTGACGAATGAAGAAGTGAAGGAACGTTGTGGGGTGGATGTGGATGTGGTTGAGAAGATTAGGAGAAATACACTGAGGTGGTTTGGACATGTGATGAGAATGGAGAATGAAAGACTGACTAAGAGGGTGTATGTAGGTGAGGGAGAGGGAGGGGTAGACCGAGAATGAGGTGGAGGGATGAAGTTGAGAGGTATATGAGGGAGGGGGGGGGATGAGTTGGGGGGATGATAGTCAAATGGTGGGTGACAGAGCGACTTGGAGGCGTTCTGTCTGCGGCCACCCTTCGCGGGATTAGGGCGTCGGGCTATAGACAGATAGATAGATAGACGTATGGTTGTGAGACTTGGAAACTGACAAAATCGATGGAAAATAAATTAATTCGTTCTCAGAGAGGAATGGAAAGGTCAGTGTTGGGAATATCTTTAAGAGACAGGAGAAGATCAATTTGGGTGAGAGAGCAGACTAAAATCAAAGATGTTATAGAAGTTATAAAAAAACAGAAATGAAGGTGGGCAGGCCATGTAGCAAGAACAAGGGATAATCGATGGAGCAAGAGGTTGACTGACTGGACACCAAGAGATGGTAAGCATAGCAGAAAAAGGCCAGACAGGAGGTGGAGAGATGAGATGGAGAAATTTGCAGGGAAAACGTGGCAAAGATTGGCTCAGTCAAGGAATTCGTGGAGAAGGTTGGGGGAGGTCCTTGTTCAGCAGTGGACTTGTAATGGCTGCTGATGATGATGATATATATATATATATATATATATATATATATATATATATATATATATTTTATGTGAGGAAGAAGGAACCAAAGGCCATGAGCCCGCAGTAACAGTTCCTTCCAAGAGAAAAACAAAATACAATAGAGAGCCAAATTCAAGATCCGATCATTTTGAGATGCCTGGACACACTGCGTTTGAAAGACTGGAGATCATAGGCAGCAGGAATACAGACAGAGGGAGACAGTTCCAGAGCTGACCTGTTGCATAAATGAAAGACTGGGAGTAACAGATAACTCTTACATTAGAGAGTTGGACAGAAAAGGGATGAGAGTTTGCTGCCAGACGGGTGCTACGCGCCCGTCGTAGAGGTAGAGGAATGCAAGCAGACAGTTCAGAGGAACAGTGACCATTAAAGTAGCGATAGAAAAGAGATAAAGATGCAACAGTGCGGCGAAGAGACAGAGGTTGAAGGGAGTCAGTAAGAGGAGGAGAGTTAATGAGACGAAAAGCCTTTGACTCCACCCTATTGAGAAGAGCTGTATGTGGGGAGCCTCCCCACCTGTATAGAGTCAACAATTGTGCAGGGGTAAAGAAAAAGCGGAGTCGGCTTAGCACACCCAATCTCTTGGAAGCAGATTTTACAAGGGATGTAATATGATCTTTCCAAGATAAGTCCCGAGTAAATGAAACCCCAAGCATGTTCAAGGATGATGCAGGATTAAGCTGAATATTATTAAACATTAGTGGGTATACCTGTGGAAGATTTTGTCGAGTTGATAGGTGTAAGAACTGAGTCTTAGATGCATTAAAGACAACCATATTATTTTTACCCCAGTCAGAGATACGAGCCAAGTCAGACATTAGGTGTGCCATAGCCTCATCCCTTGTTTGTTGAAGTAACTATTGAGATGGGCGTTGCGGGAACAGAATGGAAAGGTGAAGGGTGGAGTCATCAGCGTATGAGTGGATATGGTTAGATGTACAGCTTAGAAGATCATTGATGAATAAAAGGAAGAGAATTGGTGATAGGACAGAGCCCTGAGGAACACCGCTGTTGATAGATCTAGGAGAAGAACGATGGCCGTCTACAACAGCGGTTATAGAACGACCAGAAAGGAAGCAAGCGATGAAGGTACAGATAGAAGGATAGAAACCGTAGGAGGGCAGTTTGGAAATAAAAGATTTATGCCAGACTCGATTGAAAGCCTTTGAGATGTCTAGTGCAATGGCAAAGCTTTCGCCAAAGCCCCGAAAGGAGGATGACCAGGAGTCTGAAAGGTAGGTGAGAAGATCGCCAGTGGAGCGTCCCTGACGGAACCCATACTGACGATCGGAAAGAAGGTTGTGATAGGAAAGATGCCTTAAAATTTTTCTATTAAGAATTGGCTCGAAAACTTTTGAAATACAGGACGTTAAAGCAATTGGACGATAGTTGGAGGGTTGGGAATGGTCACCCTTCTTTGGGACTGGCTGAATGAGAGCAAATTTCCAGCAAGAAGGAAAGGTACAAGTTGACAGACGAAGGCAAAAGAGTTTGCCTAGGCAGGGTGTAAGCACAGAAGCACAGTTCTTGAGAACAACAGGAGGGACCCCATCAGGCCCATATGCTTTGTTAGTACTGAGGCCAGTGATGGCAGAAAATACATCAACTGAAGAAATTTTAATGTCAGCCATGAGGAAGTCAGAGGGGGGAAGTGATGGAGGAACAGCACCGGAATCGTTTAAGGTGGAATTGGAGGAGAAAGTCTGTGCGAAGAGATCTGCTTTATCAGTAGAAGAAATAGCTACAGAACCATCAGAGTAGAAAAGAGGAGGGAAGGATGATGAGGTAAAGTTGTTAGAAACATTTTTGGCAAGGTGCCAGAAGGAGCGGGAAGAATTCGAGTTGGAGAGTTGAGAGCATTTAGTATGGATGAAATTATTTTTAGTAGAGCGAAGAACAGACTTAGCACGATTCCGGGCAGAAACGTAAAGATGATGTGATTCAGGGGTGGGTTGGCTCCGGTACCTTTTATAGGTCTTCTCCTTGTTGCAGACAGCATTAGAACAAGTGTGATTCAACCAAGGCTTTCTTGCGTTAATCAAATGATATGAGAAAGGAATGTATGCTTCCATGCCCGAGAGAATAACCTCCTTAATGTGCAAGGCACACTCAGATGGCTCACGGCCATGGAAGCAATAATCATTCCAGGGAAAATCAAAGAAGTACTGCCTGAGGGCCTCCCAGTCCGCGGCTCCAAAATGCCACAGACGACGTTTCCCTGGAGGGTCCACAGGCCGTACCGGAGTGATAGGACAGGTTAAGATAATAAGGTTGTGATCGGAGGAGCCCAACGGAGAGAAAAGATTAACAGAGTAAGCAGAAGGATTAGTTGTGAGGAAAAGGTCAAGTATGTTGGAGCTCTCTCCAAGGCGGTCAGGGATACGGGTAGGGTGCTGTACAAGCTGCTCTAGGTCATTAACGATAGAAAAGATGTAGGCTTGTTCACCAGGTGGATCCGTGAAAGGAGAGGAGAGCCAAAGGTGGTGGTGAATATTGAAATCTCCAAGAATGGAGATTTCAGAGAAAGGAGAAATGGACAGAATGTATTCCATCGTAGAAGTAAGATAGTCAAAGAATTTTTGATAGTCAGTAGAATTAGGGGATAAGTAAACAGCACAGATATATTTAGTCAGACAATGACAGGAAAGCCGAAGCCAGAGTGTGGAGAATTCAGAAGAATCAAGTTCAGGAACACGAGAGCAAGATAAGTCGTTGCGTATGTATACACAACAGCCACCTTTGGCTTTGAAATGAGTATAGAGAAAGTAGGAGGTTACAGAAAAGGGTTTGCTGTCAGTTGCCTAAGACAGCTGAGTTTCCGTTAGAAAAAGGTGAGGTTTAGAGGAGGAGAGGTGGTGCTCAACAGAGCGAAAGTTACATGAAAGGCCGCGAATGTTGCAGAAATGAAGATGAAGAGAGTCAGACAGTGGTTCCAGGCACCTCGAGTCGTCACCGGGAGAGGGGCAGATGAAAATATATATATATATATATATTGCCAGACGCCTCAATCCCGTTTGGGGTGGCCACAAACAAATCGCCTCCAAGTCGCCCTGTCCCCCGCCATTTCACTGCCCTGCTCCCAACTCACCCCCCCCCTCTCTCATATACCTCTCCACCCCATCCCTCCATCTCATCCTCGGCTTCCCCCTCCCTCTTCCCCCCTCCACCTCACTCACATACACTCTCTTCGTCAGTCTTTCACCCTCCATCCTCTCCACATGGCTAAACCACCTCAGTGTCTTCCTCATAACGCTTCCTATCACATCCACATCCACGCCACAACGCTCCTTTATATCCTCATTCGTCAGCCTGTCCCTCCACGTGACTCCACAGGCTCCTCTTAAATAACTCATTTCCACTGCTCTCGCTCTTGACTTGTGTCCTTCCAACAATGTCCAAGCTTCACTTCCGTACGTTAGAGTTGGTATCACAATACTGTCATGTAGTAACTTTTTCACTTCCATGCTCACTTCCCTGTTTGTTATCACTGCTTTCAAAGAACCAGCAACCTTTCTTCCCTGCTGTACCCTTTCAAGCACTTCACCCTCCAAACCTCCATCCTTACTCATCACACTACCCAAGTACTTAAACGTACTCACATTTTCCAATTCCTCACCATCCAACCTCGCTGCACATTCACTAACTTCACCTCTCTCAAAGACCATCACTTTACTCTTCCCTACATTCACCTTTAGGTTCCGTTTCTTACACACTCTCTCAAACTCATCCACCAAGCCTTGCAGCTCCCCTTCGTCTTCACTCAACAACACAGTATCATCTGCAAACAACAGTACAGGGAGTTTCCAAACACTATCCTCTCTCACCAGGGCCACTCCAACATCCACTACCCTACCTTGTACCTCTTTTATTACCCCATCCATGTACAGATTGAACAACCATGGAAACATGACATATCCCTGTTTCAAACCAACTTTCAAAGAGAAAAATTCACTTAGTTCACCATCCACACGCACTGCAGCCTTCGCACCATCATACATACTCTTCACAGCATTCAACAACTTCCCATCTACTCCATATATTCTTAACACTTTCCACAATTCTTGTCTATCCACCCTGTCATATGCTTTCACCAAATCCATGAAAGCCGCATACAACTTCTTTCCCTTCTCTAGAAACTTTTCCACTAAAGATCTAAGAATGAATATCTGATCTACGCAACCTCTTCCCTTCCTAAAGCCTCCCTGTTCTTCTCCAACTAATTTCTCTGTTCTTTCTCTAACTCTGTCTATAAGTATCCTACAATACACTTTTCCTATTATACTAAGAAGACAAATGCCCCTATGATTACCACACACTTCTTTTTCCCCTTTTCCTCTGTACAAAGGAACAATTATACCTGACTTCCAATCCTCCGGGACTCTACCTTCCTCCCAGGCCAATCTGCACATCTTCCACATCCATTCTACTACTATCTCTCCCCCATGCTTCAGCATTTCACCACACACTCCATCAATTCCTGGGGCTTTCCCCGATTTAACTTTCTTCATTGCTTCCACAACTTCTATCCTACTGATTTCTTCCTGTCTTCTCACCTCCCTCCTTCTCCCAGCCATTCCTCAGCCACTTATACTCGCATTACTTCCATCTTCTACGTTCAACAATTCCTTTACCCCTTAACCGCGGGGCGTCACTTTCGTGACGCTCGGCTACAATGGATCATACCGCGGGGCATCACTTTTGTGATTCTGTGTTATTTTGAATTATCCCGGGCTTTTAAGTGGTGGCTTGTATCATATATCAGTACTGCCAATGTCCAACACTAGTCAGCACTCCAAATCTCATCTGTACTCCCATCCATTGTTGACATTTTAGCTATTTTACCCCCTTCCTGACTCCCCTCCCTACCTGCCCTCCATTACCCTCTCCTCTCACCTCCCACGCCGCGCTGCGCTACGGAAATTTCCCCCTTCTCTTTCCACAGATTTCATCCATTGAAATAAGCCCTATGCCCTATATTTTTACCCAGTAATATATACCAAAAAAAAAAAAGGTAAGTGATAGTGTTATACTCCAGAAATTGCCTAATTATCACCTGACAACACCTCACGTGCATTCATTCGCTACATTACCACGGTAATTTCCCCTTTGATTTATGCCTTGTAATCGATGTCTGTAATAAAAATATATATCAGAAAGGAAGGGAGAATCCTAATTGACATTTACATTCACCTGGAACTACCTATTTCTTTATTTATTGCCGAGATTTTCTACCTATAAAAAATTAGCCTGTAAGTTAGCAGCAGTCAGCCTAAAGTGTCATTGTCAACCCTTCCCTTCTCAGATAAGCCGCGGCATTTAGTTCCTTGTCCTCCACTGCAGAGACAACATGTCGCACTCGCGCCCCGCCATTCCTGCCGTTTCTGCGCCCATTGCAAAGGGCCCCGTGACCTCTACCCCCAAGAAAAGTGTTGAGGCAAGCAGGAAAGGCCTCAGTGACTCTGCAGTGGCACGATACCTTGCTGAATTGTCGATGATAATAATGGACAGCGATTTTGACGATTCTGGTGAATCGTGTGATGAGCCGGGTGAAGTTATCGCGCCAGAAACAGCGACAACAAGTGCTCCTACCAGTGAATCTGTGTCTATCTCCAAGGGAAAGGAGCCTTTAGTGCAGGAAGGAAAAGAATTTGGGAAGGGAGTGAAAAGGCGGCGTATTAGCCCCAGAACAATGCCCCCACATGACCCAGCCCGCCATGAGTCACGAGAGCATTCACCTCCCCGTTCCCCAAGCCCCGCTTTACTCATCTCGTCATCATCGTCGGCTGAGTTATCTCCAGAGTCTTCGTCGTCGGAGTCACCACCAGCATCAACAGTGAAGGCAGGCCGTAGAGGTAGAGGTAGATCTAAGAGAGTGAGAAGTAGTGTAGCTAGTAGGGTAAGGGCTGCTAGTGCTGTACGGCAACCTAGGGTCAGTGCGAGTGACCTTGACAGAGATAAGCCTCCCTCTCAGCCAACCTCCACCACCACCACCACCATCATCCCTCCACCGCCACGCCAGGGAATCCTGGACGCCTTCGCGTGGACGGAAGGGTCAGATTTTGTCCCCGAAAACCTGGTTTTCGATGAGAGCTCGTCAGGAGTTCAGCCTGCCTTCACTATGGACGAAAATGCTGAGTGTGTCGACTAACTTTTGGCCTACCTAGATGACGAAGTCATGCAGCACATATGTGATGAGACCAACAGGTTCGAATCACAACATGCTGCTAGTGGTACAGGTGCAGCCAAGATGCAACAGTGGACCATGCTGGGAGTGCAGGAGCTGTATGTGTTCTTTGCCCTCATGCTTCTTATGCCACACTCCAAGAAGCATGAGTTGGAAGAATACTGGTCCATGGACCCCTTACTACCCTCACCGACCTTCAACAAGTACATGGCCAGAGATTGCTTCCGGAACATCATGGGAAACCTGCAGTTTGCCGATAATAATGTACCTTCCCAAACCGACCCACTCTGGAAGATCCGGGAGATTCTGAACAGAATGAAGGATAAGTTCATGTCATTCTTCCACCCATTTCAGAAGGTTGTCATTGATGAGTCCTTGGTTCTGTTCAGAGGACGTCTTCGGTTTGTCCAGTACATTCCAAGCAAACGCCATTGCTTTGGAATTAAGTTCTTTGTACTGTGCGACTGTAAGACGGGGTACATCCTTGACTTCGTCATATATTCAGCCAGCACTGTTGATCTCGATAAAACACACCCCCTTGGCTTCTCAGGCTGTGTAGTGAAAGTGCTCCTAGAAAAGTATTTTGGTGGGAATCATGTGCTGTATACAGACAACTACTATACAGCACCAAAACTTGCCAAATACCTTTCTGAGCACGGCATTGGCTCCTGCGGCACTGTGAAAAGTAATCGTGTCAACTTCCCCAAATTCCCAGAGGCGGGAAACTCGCAGCGAGGAGACGTGCACCTACGCAAGTCTGAGAAGATGCTGGCAATACGGTGGCATGACAAGAGAGTCGTGCACATGCTCACCACCGTACGTAAGGGGGAGATGAGAGACAGTGGGAAGGTCGACCGTAGGACAGGCGAACCTGTGATGAAACCTGATGCTGTGTTGGACTATAATATAAACATGTGGCTGGTGGACAAGTCCGACATGATGATTGGTGAGATCGACTGCCTCAGGAAGATTACTAGGTGGTACAGGAAAGTTTTTCTGCATCTCATAGATATGACGATGCTGAACGCCTTCATCCTGTACAAGATGAAGGTAAAGCCACCCAAGTCCTTCTCCCTGAGGTTGTTCGCCAGGACTTGTGTCCAGCAGCTGCTGGAAAAATATGGTAAGGTGCAAGCAGCAACTCCAAGGCGCCATCCAGTTACACTTCCCGACCGACTTGAGCAGAGGGCGTATATGGATCGGCACAGACTTGAGCTAATGCCTGCCACAGGGAAAAGGAAGGCTGCGATTCGCAGGTGTCAGGTATGTGCACATACCACACGCCGCACACCTGAGCATAAACGCACCTCTTGGCAGTGCGCTGAATGCCAGGTTCCCCTCTGTGTAACCTGCTTCTTCGATTATCACAGCCAGAAGCAGTTCTAACAGTGCAAGTGTGGAAGCAGAATTATTTGGAAATAATGTGTAAATAATGTGTAAATAGCAGGTGAAAGCAATGGATGTTCAGTTCATATGATTGAACAGTGTATTATAGTTTCATCTTACTGAAAGTGACAGTGAATAACATATTGTAAGTAAAATAGAAGGGTAAATATTGAAAATAGAATAGAAAATGTAAATAGTAATGTAAGTAATTAGTAATATAAGAATATGAGTACAAATAATTTGTGTTATAACAGTGAGAGTGAATCCGTGGCTCTCTACGTATTTTACTGACTGAAAAATAGAATGACTTCAGTGACAATAAAATAATACGACTGAAGGAAACTTATGGAGAAAGACTCCAGATATATATAAGTGTGATATAGTAATAGAAATATAAAGTGTGAGGGGTTTTATGAATAATAAATGACAGAGTGCCTAGAGCGAACTAGCGCAAGTGCGGCGATCAGACGCGCTCGTAATTTCCATTGCTTTCACACTGTTTTTTTTTTAGTATGGATCTCAAACTACTTGAAAATGGTAGAATAGTGTTTATAGTGTTTGTATCTGGCTGTGGTAATCATATAACGGGTTGTCAGGAAGTGTAAAGTGGAGACTTAGTTACCCTACTTCAGAGGTCTCCACAAGTCCTACGGAAACTGACGAAGGCTCAACAATCATTCCAGGAGAAAGCTGAAGGTATGTGCTATAAGCATATATAATTTTATTATTCTAGGACTAATAACTGATATTTAGCAAATATTTTTTGAGAGTCTGTCGGAGCCCAAATAACCCCGCGGGACACGCAAATAATTGGTAAACAAGCCCGCGGTGTAGGGGATAAAGTGTTCTCTCCATCTGCTCACTTTTTCTCCCTTCTCCACTAGTAATCTACCATTTTTATCTTTCACTCCCCTGCTAACTTCACTTCCACCCTGTCTTACTCTTTTCACTTCTCTCCAGAACATTTTCTTACAGTCCCTCCACTTTACACTCAAATTCCTTCCAAATTCCTCATCCACTCTCTTCTTACTCTCTCTTACTAATCTTTTCACCTCTCTCTTTCTTTCCACATATAACTCTTCCGCCTCTCAACTTCTTCCACGCCCCTATTTCTCATCCATTCATTGTATGCTTTCTTCTTTTGTGCCACAGCCTGTTTCACCTCTCTCTCTCTCTCTCTCTCTCTCTCTCTCTCTCTCTATATATATATATATATATATATATATATATATGCAAGGAAGAAGAAACCAAAGGCCATGAGCCCGCAGTAACAGTTCCCTCCAAGAGAAATATATAATACAATAGAGGGCCAAATTCAAGATCCGATTATTTGGACATGCCTGGACACACTGCGTTTGAAAGACTGGAGATCATAGGCTTCAGGAAATACAGACAGAGGGAGACAGTTCCAGAGCTGACCTGCTGCATAAATGAAAGACTAGGAGTAACGGTTAAATCTTGCATTAGAGAGTTGGAGAGAAAAGGGATGAGAGTTTGCTGGCAGATGGGTGCTACGCGCCCGTCGTAGAGGTGGAGGAATCCAAGCAGACAGTTCAGAGGAGCAGTGACCATTAAAGTAGCGATAGAAAAGAGATAAAGATGCAACAGTGCGACGAAGAGACAGAGGTTGAAAGGAGTCAGTAAGAGGAGGAGAGTTAATGGGACGAAAAGCCTTTGTCTCCACCCTATTGAGAAGAGCTGTATGTGGGGAGCCTCCCCACACATGAGAGCTGTACTCCACACAGGGGCGGATAAAACCCCTGTATAGAGTCAACAATTGTGTAGGGGTAAAGAAAGAGCGGAGTTGGCTTAGCACACCCAATCTCTTGAAAACAGATTTTACAAGAGATGTAATATGATCTTTCCAAGATAAGTCCCGAGTAAATGAAACCCCAAGCATGTTCAAGGATGATGTAGGATTAAGCTGAATATTATTAAACATTAGTGGGTATACCTGTGGAAGATTTTGTCGGGTTGATAGGTGTAAGAACTGAGTCTTAGATGCATTAAAAACAACCATATTATTTTTACCCCAGTCAGAGATACGAGCCAAGTCAGACATTAGGTGTGCCATAGACTCATCACTTGTTTGTTGAAGTAACTGTTGAGATGGGCGTTGCGGGAACCGAATGGAAAGGTGAAAGGTGGAGTCATCAGCGTATGAGTGGATAGGGTTAGATGTACAGCTTAGAAGATCATTGATGAATAAAAGGAAGAGAGTTGGTGATAGGACAGAGCCCTGAGGAACACCACTGTTGATAGATCTAGGAGAAGAACGATGGCCGTCTACAACAGCGGCTATAGAATGACCAGAAAGGAAGCTAGCGATGAAGGCACAGATAGAAGTATAGAAACAGTTGGAGGGCAGTTTGGAAATTAAAGATTTATGCCAGACTCGATCGAAAGCCTTTGAGATGTCTAGTGCAATGGCAAAGCTTTCGCCAAAGTCCCGAAAGGAGGATGACCATAAGTCTGAAAGGTAGGTGAGAAGATCGCCAGTGGAGCGTCCCTGACGGAACCCATACTGATGATCGGAAAGAAGGTTGTGATAGGAAAGATGCCTTAAAATTTTTCTATTGAGAATTGACTCGAAAACTTTTGAAATACAGGACGTTAAAGCAATTGGACGATAGTTGGAGGGTTGGGAGTGGTCACCCTTCTTTGGGACTGGCTGAATGAGAGCAAACTTCCAGCAAGAAGGAAAGGTACAAGTTGACAGACGAAGGCGAAAGAGTTTGCCTAGGCAGGGTGTAAGCACAGAAGCACAGTTCTTGAGAACAACAGGAGGGACCCCATCAGGCCCATATGCCTTGTTAGTACTGAGGCCAGTGATGGCAGAAAATACATCAACTGAAGAAATTTTAATGTCAGCCATGAGGAAGTCAGACGGGGGAAGTGATGGAGGAACAGCACCGGAATCGTCTAAGGTGGAATTGGAGGAGAAAGTCTGTGTGAAGAGATCTGATTTATCAGTAGAAGATATAGCTACAGAACCATCAGAGTAGAAAAGAGGAGGGAAGGATGATGAGGTAAAGTTGTTAGAAACATTTTTGGCAAGGTGCCAGAAGGAGCGGGAAGAATTCGAGTTGGAGAGTTGAGAGCATTTAGTATGGATGAAATTATTTTTAGTAGAGCGAAAAACAGAGCACGATTCCGGGCTGAAACGTAAAGATGATGTGATTCAGGGGTGAGTTGGCTCCGGTACCTTTTGTAGGCCCTCTCCTTGTTGCGGACAGCATTAGAACAAGCGTGATTAAACCAAAGCTTTCTTGCGTTAGTCAAAGGATATGAGAAAGGAATGTATGCTTCCGTGCCCGAGAGAATAACCTCCGTGATGCGCAAGGCACTCTCAGATGGCTCACGGCCATGGAAGCAATAATCATTCCAGGGAAAATAAAAAAAGTACTGCCTGAGGGCCTCCCAGTCTGTGGCTCCAAAATGCCACAGACGACGTTTCCCTGGAGGGTCCACAGGCCGTACCGGAGTGATAGGAAACGTTAAGGTAATAAGGTTGTGATCGGAGGAGCCCAACGGAGAGAAAAGATTAAGAGAGTAAGCTGAAGGATTAGTTGTGAGGAAGAGGTCAAGTATGTTGGAGCTCTCTCCAAGGCGGTCAGGGATACGGGTAGGGTGCTGTACAAGCTGCTCTAGGTCATTAAGGATAGAAAAGATGTAGGCTTGTTATTATACATACATATATATATATATATATCAACCAATCAATCAATGAATCATTTCCTGTTGCACCCCACGGGATGCATAGGGCCTCAATGAACTCTCTCCACCAATACTTGTCTCTTGCCATCTCCTTCAGGTCCCACCAACACTCCTCTCCTGCATCTTTTTTCATTGTCCTCAACCAAGTTTCCCTCGGCCTACCTCTACCTCTTCTGCCTCTAGCAGTCCACTCTGGCCCATCCCGTATTAAACTACCTTCTTTTCTGTATATGTGCCCCAGCCACTTCCAGCGAGACAGTCTCACATATTCATTAACTGGTTCCACTCTCTTAATATCCCTTACTCTTGCATTTGTAACTCTGTCTTGCCACTTTACCCCAAGAATCCTTCTCAGTATTTTATTCACAAATCCTAATACTTTCTGATCTATTGCAATTGTACTGTACCATGACTCATGCCCGTAAATTAAAGTTGGTCTAACCATGGACTTGAAAATTTTCACATATATATATATATATGTATATATATATATATATATATATATATATATATATATATATATATATATATATATATTGGCTATGAGACCCCCAATAGATATATAGGGCTAACCGAATATAACGAATAAGGTGGCAGAAAAATTTCATCTCATCAGAAACTATGTGGCAGGGAGAGTAATGAGGAGGAGGATGGATGGTGAACTTGTTGATCGAAAGGCAATGATAGACTACGTGTGTGTGGATGAGCGAATGAGAAGACAAGTGTTGGATGCAAGAGTGTGGAGAGGGTCGGGAAATGGAGTCTCGGACCATCACTCAGTGATGGCCAAGGTAGAGCTGCAAAGAAAGAGGTTGAGGAGACGACGGGAAAGACAGGAGGAAGCAGCTCCTGTGAGAAGAGTGGAGAAATTGCAAGATAGTGAGAAAATGACAGAGTATAAGAGCATAGTGGAAGAAAGATTGGGAAGGTATGAGCTAGAGCAGATGGAAGGGGTGGAAGACGTATGCAAGACATTTACGGAAGAGATAGGCACAGCGTGTGACGCGGTTTGTGGAGTGAGGAGGAGATGCAAGGGTGTGCAAGAGACACCATGGTGGAATGATGAGGTGAAATGAGCTGTGAAACAAAAGAAGAAGGCATATAGTGAATGATTAGCGAGTATAGGTAGGGGAGAAGATGAGAGAGAAGAGAGAGGTATATGTGAGCAGGAGAAGGGAGGTTAAGAGACTGGCGAAGGAGAATAAGAAGAAAGTGGATGAAGAGTTTGGGAGGAATGTGAGTGTGAAATGGAGGGAGAGTAAGAAATAGTTTTGGAAGGAAGTAAAGAAAGTAAGGCAGTGTGAAAGGGGAAATAGTAGGGGAGTGAAAGATAGGAATAATAGATTGTTGGTGGAGAAGAGAGAGAAATTGAAGAGATGGAAGGAGCACTTTGAGGATTTGTTGAATGTAGAGAGTGAGAGCAGTGCGAGTATAGGTGGTACTGGGAGAAGAAGAGATGAGAGGAGGGAGGAAGAGATCAGTACGGCGGAAGTAGTGGAAGCGATGAAGAAGATTAAGTTGGGAAAGGCCCCAGGAACTGATGGAGTGTGTTGTGATATGCTTAGGTATGGGGGTGAGATTGTTGTGGAGTGGATATGGAAGTTGTGTAGATTGGCTTAGGAAGAGGGAAGGGTTCCAGAGGACTGGAAATCAGGTATAATTGTTCCTTTATACAAAGGAAAAGGGGAGAGAGAATTATGTGGTAACCATAGGGGTATTTGTCTTCTTAGTGTGACTGGTAAAATATATGGTAGAATACTCATTGATAGGGTTAGGCATATGATAGAGGAGCTAGTTGGAGAAGAACAAGGGGGATTTAGGAAGGGAAAAGGGTGTGTAGATCAGATATTTGTTCTAAGATGTTTAGTGGAGAAGTATCTAGGGAAGGGAAGGAAAGTGTATGCTGCCTTCATGGACTTGGAGAAAGCTTATGACAGAATAGATAGGCAAGGTATGTGGAAGGTATTATGAATATATGGAGTGGAGGGAAAATTGTTGAGTGCTGTGAAGAGTATGTACGAGGGAGCTAGGGCTACGGTGCGAGTGGATGGTGAGCTGAGTGAGCTCTTTGATCTCAATGTGGGACTGAAACAGGGTTGTGTGATGTCTCCATGGCTGTTTAATATATACATGGATGGGGTTGTAAAGGAAATGCAAGGTAGGGCAGTGGATGTGGGGGTGACTCTAATGAATGAGGGTAGAGATTTGGAAGATTCCAGTGTTGCTGTTTGCTGATGATACAGTATTGTTGAGTGAAGATGAATGGGAGTTGCAAGGTTTGGCGAATCAATTTGGGACAGTGTGTAGGAGGAGGAATCTGAAAGTTAATGTAAACAAAAGTAAAAATATGGTGTTTGAGTGGAATGAAGTCACAGAGTGTGCAGTGAGGTTGGATGGTGAGGATATGGAGAATGTGAGTTCATTCAAGTACTTGGGTAGTGTGATGAGTAAGGATGGAACTCTGGGGGATGAAGTGCGTGTACAGCAGGGAAGGAAGGTTGTTGGTACACTGAAAGCAGTGGTGAGAAACAGGGAGGTGAGTATGGAAGTTAAGAAGTCACTGCATGATAGTATTGTGATCTTTACCCTGCCGTATGGAAGCTAGTCGTGGACCTTGCAAGAGGGGAACAAGTTAAGAGTGAGAGCAGTGGAAATGAGTTACTTAAGAGGAGCATGTGGAGTGACGTGGAGGGACAGGTTGACGAATGAAGAAGTGAAGGAACGTTGTGGGGTGGATGTGGATGTGGTTGAGAAGATTAGGAGAAATACACTGAGGTGGTTTGGACATCTGAAGAGAATGGAGAATGAAAGACTGACTAAGAGGGTGTATGTAGGTGAGGGAGAGGGAGGGGTAGACCGAGGATGAGGTGGAGGGATGGAGTTGAGAGGCATATGAGGGAGGAGGGGATGAGTTGGGGGGAGGGTAGTCAAATGGTGGGTGACAGAGCGACTTGGAGCTGTTTTGTTTGCGGCCACCCTTTGCGGGATTAGGGCGTCAGGCTATAGATAGATAGATAGATAGACTTATGGTTGTGAGGCTTGGAAACTGACAAAATCGATGGAAAATAAATTAATTCGTTCTCAGAGAGCAATGGAAAGGTCAGTGTTGGGAATATCTTTAAGAGACAAGAGAAGATCAATTTGGGTGAGAGAGCAGACTAAAATCAAAGATGTTATAGAAGTTATAAAAGAACAGAAATGAAGGTGGGCAGGCCATGTAGCAAGAACAAGGGATAATCGATGGAGCAAGAGGTTGACTGACTGGACACCAAGAGATGGTAAGCGTAGCAGAAAAAGGCCAGACAGGAGGTGGAGAGATGAGATAGAGAAATTTGAAGGGAAAACGTGGCAAAGATTGGCTCAGCCAAGGAATCCGTGGAGAAGGTTGGGGGAGGCCTTTGTTCAGCAGTGGACTTGTAATGGCTGGTGGTGATGATGATGATGATGATGATGATATATATATATATATATATATATATATATATATATATATATATATATATATATATATATATATATATATATATATATATATATTTATTTACATACAATCAATCAATCATTTCCTGTGGCATCCCACGGGATGCATAGGGCCTCAATGAACTCTCTCCACCAATATTTGTCTCTTACCATCTCCTTCAGGTCCCACCAACACTCCTCTCCTGCTTCTTTTTTCATTGTCCTCAACCAGGTTTCCCTCGGCCTACCTCTACCTCTTCTGCCTCTAGCAGTCCACTCTGGCACATCCTGTATTAAACTACCTTCTTTTCTGTGTATGTGCCCCAGCCACTTCCAGCGAGACAGTCTCACATATTCATTAACTGGTTCCACTCTCGTAATATCCCTTACTCTTGCATTTGTAACTCTGTCTTGCCACTTTACCCCAAGAATCCTTCTCAGTATTTTATTCTCAAATCCTAATATTTTCTGATCTGTTGCAATGGTACTGTACCATGACTCCTGCCCGTAAATTAAAATTGGTCTAACCATGGACTTGTAAATTTTCACTTTAGTATGTACCGAAAGCATATTATTGTTCCAAACAGATTTCAACATTCCAACAGCTCGCCAAGCCTTTTTAATCCTCTCCTCAATATCATTGTTTAGTGATCCATTAGATGATACAATCGTTCCCAGATATTTAAAGTTTTCTACATTCTTCACCACATTATTCCCAATTACACAATCGATTTGGTTCTCCACGTTCATATTAATAATTTCAGTCTTCCCACAATTTATTACCAATCCCACTTTTTCTCCTTCCTCCGCCAGACAATCAAGCACCCTCTGCATCTCGTAAATACTTCCGCAAATCAGTACAATATCATTAGCATAGTCCAAATCCATCAGCTTCTTATTTTCTTACAACCTTTTTCATAACATAATCCATAACCAAAACAAACAGCAATGGCGAAAGAACTCCTCCTTGAATCACTCCTGACCTAACTTGAAATGGATCGCTCAAAGAACCACCCACCATTACCTTACAAAAAGTACCTTCATGCAGGCTTCTAATAATATTTACAAACTTTTCTGGTATACCATACAACCTCATAATTTTCAGCATAGCTCCGCTCCACGTGAAACACTATCAAACGCCTTTTCAAAATCCACATAACACATACTAAGTGACATTTTCATCTCATTAGCTTGTTGCATTAGATGCCTTACAATAAAAATCTGATCATTACAACCTCGACCCTTTCTAAATCCCGCTTGTTCTTCTCTTAAAATTTTATTAATTACTGGCTCTATTCTGTTCAACAAGATTTTGGAAAAGACTTTTGCAACTTCAGGTGTCAAAGTTATCCCCCTCCAAGTGCCACACACACTTAAATCTCCCTTTTTTGGTATTTTTATAATCACTCCATTTTTCCATTCTTCTGGAATTCCACCATTATCCCAAGCCACATTAAAAAAGTTTCAAAAGCTCATTCATCAACTCGTCATTTTCCACCTTGAGCATTTCAGGGAATATTCCATCCTCCCCTGGGGCATTAAAAATCTTTAACTCCTTTATAGATTTTCCTACCTCTTCCAAAGTTATATCCTCTGTATCTATATGCAAATCTCTCTCGGCTGGCAAAATGTCCTCTTCAGCTGGGATTGGTCTATTTAGAACAGATTCAAAGTGCTCTTTCCACCTTCCTTTTATATCCAAATCTTTAGTCATCAAATTACCATTTCTATCTCGTACAGGTATTTCCTTTCTTCTCTTTTCAGTCCCAGTTAACTTCTTTATGGCCTGATACGCAGCTCTTGTGCTCTGACCGTCATTTTTACTTAATTTAATTTCTGTCTCTGTCGCCTTTTCATCATATAGCCTCCTCTTATCAGGTCTAACGAGTCTTATTACTTCAGAATGTAAACTCCAGTACTTTGCTCTAAGTACTTCAACTACCTGGCCACCAACATGTTGTTCTTCACTTCTTAACTTAGCCTCTTTCCTTTTCTGAATTGCATTCCATGTTTCATCTGACATCCACTTTTTCCTTCTCGCTTTTCCCTTTTTCTTAATAGTAACCTTAGCACTCTCATGCAAAACCTCTTTTACCTCTCTCCACATTTAATATTATTGTCTTCAGATTCCATCAAAGTCTGCAGGACTAGAAACCTGTTCCTACATTCCCATCGAAACTTTTCCCTCGTGCTCTCATCACTTCTCAGCTCATCAAAATCATAATTATTACCTCCTGTACAATTACCATTAACGTTTCTCTTAAGTTTTATTTTAATCTTTGACACAACAAGTTGATGATCACTACCTATATCTGCCCCCCTCCTTACGCAAACATCTTGCAAATAACTCCTATGCCTTCTCCTAATTGCAATGTGGTCAGTCTGGTTACAATATTTACCACATGGTGAAATCCAAGTAGTCTTATGTATTTTTCTGTGCTCAAAGATAGTTCCACCAATTATAAGGTCATTTGCCAAACAAAAGCTTCCAAAGCGGACCCCATTTTCATTTCTTATACCAACACCCTCCTTACCCATACAATCTTCAAAGCCATCCCTACTACTGCCAACAATCGCATTAAAATCACCAATGCAAACTAACACATCATGTCTTGCCACTCTATTCACTACATCCTGCAGCTTCTCATGAAAGTCATCCTTCATTTCATCAGCAGCCTCATTTGTCGGAGCGTACTGTACAACCATACTGATATTACCATGGTCAGATTTTAAAAGAGCATAAAGCAAGCGCTCATTAATTGGTTCAAACTCACATACTGCCTTACAAGCATCTCTACTCAGCAGTAAGCCTACTCCTTTGTAATGATTTCCATCATTCCTACCAGAAACCAACATAGTAATACCATCTTCCATATTCATTTTATCAACTCCAAGCAATCTCGTTTCTGTAAGAGCACAAATATCCATCTTGTATTCCTTCAAAACTGAAATAAGTTCTTCCATTTTATCAGCTGATTGGGAGTTCGAACATTTCAGTTTCCTATTCTTAAGGTTCTTTTTGGACGTATAAACTTACTTTTATACTGTGGGATTCTTAGCACCCCGTGCCCACTTAAGGGCTGCCCGGAACTGAGGGCCATTGCTTCGTAACCAGAGTTCATCAAGATTTCTTAGGCAGAAAAATATTTTACCCTGGAGCCAATGCCGGTGGCTCGCAGGAACCAAACAGTGGAGAGAGGAAATTAACTAAATGAAAGTAAAATGCAGAGGGTTTGGACAGACAAAGTACAAGGGAAAGAAAGAGAGCAAAAAGAATGTAGATAAAATTGTCCCTTTTAGTCGCCTCTTACGACAAGCAGGGAATACTGGGGAAGTATTCTATCCCCCCTTCCCCATATATATATATATATATATATATATATATATATATATATATAGATAGATATATGTATATCTATCTATATATATATAAATATAAACATATATATATATTAATATCTATAGATAGATAGATAGAGAGATTTATGGATATATATATATATAGATATATAAATATAGACATATCTATATATATTTATATATATATGTATATATATATATATATATATATATATATATATATATATATATATATATATATATATATATATATATATATATATATATATATATATATATATATATATATATATATATATATATGTTTCCAGTATATATGTATTTATACGAAACACAGACACACACACACAGGATCCCAACGCTACCTGGTACATCCCCGGGTGGCGGATAGGGGAAGGCCTTGCAGATATAGGACGTGCCGTTTTGGAAGCGTACACCATGGGACCCTTTATTAGATATATAGGGCTCCATCAATTTTCTTCAACAAGATAGCACAAGAATTACACCTGACCAGAAACAATGCAGCACTGAGATGAGATTTTTTTCCACAATCCCCCCAGCCAAACTTGAATTCTAGTCTTTATGATTTCACGGGCGTTCATGTTGGATCATCGACTACTAAAGGTCCAACTGCACTGCCTCCAGTGCTTACGAGCAGCGTGCCACGGAAAGTGAGTAGGCACTGTCTCGGCAAATCAGAGAGCGGGACATTAAAAAAAATGAAATCCATGAAGAGCTACAGATACGATGTAAGAAGCTTCCAACAAGATTACAAATTTGGTACCTTCAGGACCGAATTTGAAAACATTTGTTGGGATATTGTAGGTCTGAGTGAGATCCACAAAAGGAAGAGAATTTAATTCAGTTCCAAAGCAGCAACCACCTATTTTACTACAGAGGAAGGCATTACTCCTACCTCCATGGCACCTAGCCTTTGATTCCTTCTTCCATGCGTAAAAAGAAACTACCACTCCTCCGCCCCTCTCCCGGTGACGACCCGAGCTGCCTGGAACCACTCCCTGGCTCACTTCTTTTTCATTTCTGCAACATTCGTGGCCTTTCCTCCAACTTTCGCTCTGTTGAGCACCACCTCTCCTTCTCTAAACCTCACCTTCTTTTCCTAACTGAGACACAGCTGTCTGAGGCAACTGACAGCAAACCCTTTTCTTTATCCTCCTACTTTCTCTATACTCATTTTAAAGCCAAAGGTGGCTGTTGTGTATATATACGCAATCACTTATCTTGCTCTCGTGTTCCTGAACTTGATTCTTCTGAATTCTCCACACTCAGGCTTCGACTTTCCTGTCATTCTCTGATTAAATATATCTGCGCTGCATACTTATCCCCTAATTGTACTGGCTATCAAAAATTCTTCAACTATCTCACTTCTATGATGGAACACATTCTATCCATTTCTCCTTTCTCTGAAATCTCGATTCTAGGAGATTTCAATGTTCATCACCACCTTTGGCTCTCCTCTCCTTTCACTGATCCACCTGGTGAACAAGCCTACACCTTTTCTATCCTTAATGACCTAGAGCAGCTTGTACAGCACCCTACTAGTATCCCTGATTACCTTGGAGGGAGCTCCAACATACTTGACCTCTTCCTTACAACTAATCCTTCTGCTTACATTGTTAATCTTTTCTCTCCATTGGGCTCCTCCGATCACAACCTTATCACCTTAACCCGCCCCATCCCGACCACTTATCCACCACGGACTCCCCCCAATCCTGACCATTTTTGGAAAAAAAATTTTTTTGCTCAAACATCCGCTTTTGGTGAGAAACATCGAAATTTCATAGAGAAATTGCTCACCTGAGGTTTAAAATACTCGATCCAGTAGCAGTACCTCCTTACCTTACTGGGTTTTCTAACAGGCTGGCACCAAAGAAAATGAGTACTAAGGGAGGGTAACTATTTCACACCACTCATAAACGGTATTTATTTATTTACTTGATACAAATTTATATGTAGTATGAGAGTATATTGGTTTTCAAACAGTAATATAGGCATTATAAGCATTGTTTCACTCACTAACTCATCACCATACCTAACCTTTTTTTGCCACATTACCTGATCATCATTTCTGACTGTTTCTTCCTCTAATGCTATGTAAAGTTTGTCCTCCACATTGTCATCGATTGGGGATTCACTCTGGCCCTGAATTTCGTACCGTGGCATGACATGGCTTTACTGGCCAGGTCACTGATAACAGGTGAATTGCTGAGACAATGGTGTGCAGCGGGGGGGGGGGTCATGCTGGGTAAGGCATTGTCCCTGCCTGGCATCTTGTAGAGGAAGGTGTCCTGTGTATACGTGCCAAAAATCACTCTCAAAAATTGAAAATTGTGCAAATTAGGGACCTTGCAATTGATTTGCGTTTATGTATGTCGACGGGATTGGCAATGACAAAACATGTGGATGTTAATTCACGTCGATGGGATGCCGCAGGTTAACCTGTCCTATTGCTCTAGTATGGCCTGTGGACCCTCCAAAGAAACGTCGTCTGTGGCACTTTGGAGCTGCGGATTGGGAGACCCTCAGGCAATGCTTCTTTGATTTTCCATAGAATGATTATTGCTTCCATGGCTGGGAGCCATCTGAGCATGCCTTGCGCATTACGGAGGTTATTCTCTTGGGCATGGAAGCATACATTCCTTTCTCATATCCTTTGACTAATGCAAGAAAGCCTTGGTTTAATCATGCTTGTTCTAATGGTATCCGCAACAAAGAGAAGGCCTATAAAAGGTACTGGAGCCAACCCACCCCTGAATCAAATCTTGCTTATGTTTCTGCCCGGAATCGTGCCAAGTCTATTATTTGCCCTGCTAAAAATAATTTCATCCGTACTAAATGCTCTCGACTCTCCAACTCGAATTCTTCCCGCTCCTTCTGCCACCTTGCCAAAAAACCTTTCTAATAACATTACCTCATCATCCTTCCCTCTCTTTTCTACTCTGATGGCTCTGTAGCTATTACCTCTACTGATAAAGCAGATCTCTTCGCTCAGACTTTCTCCTCCAATTCCACCTTAGACAATTCTGGTGCGTTTCCTCCATCACTTCCCCCCTCTGATTTCTTCATGGCTGACATAAAATTTCTTCAGCTGATGTATTTTCTGCCATCACAGGCCTCAATACTAACAAGGCATATGGGCCTGATGGAGTCCCTTCTGTTGTTTTCAAGAACTGTGCTTCTGTGCTTACACCCTGCCTAGGCAAACTCTTTCGCCTTTGTCTGTCAACTTGTACCTTTCCTTCTTGCTGGAAGTTTGCTCTCATTCAGCCAGTCCCAAAGAAGGGACCATTCCCAACCCTCTAACTATCGTCCAATTGCTTCAACATCCTATGTTTCAAAAGTTTTCGAGTCAATTCTTAATAAAAAAAATTTTAAAGCATCTTTACGATCGTCAGTATGGGTTCCGTCAGGGATGCTCCACTGGTGATCTTCTCACTTTCCTTTCAGACTCCTGTTCATCTTCCTTTCGGGACTTTGGTGAAAGCTTTGCCATTGCACTTGACATCTCAAAGGCTTTCGATCTAGTCTGGCATAAATCTTTAATTTCCAAGCTGCCCTCTTACTGTTTCCATCCTTCTATCTTTGCCTTCATCTCTAGCTTGCTTTCGGTCGTTCTATAGCTGCTGTTGTAGACGGCCATCGTTCTTCTCCTAGATCTATCAACAGTGGTGTTCCTCAGGGCTCTGTCTTATCACCAACTCTCTTCCTTTTATTCATCAATGACCTTCTAAGCTGTATCTAACCCTATCCACTCATACGGTGATGACTCCACCCTTCACCTTTCTATTCAGTTCCCACAACGCCCCTCTCAGCAGTTACTTCAACAAACAAGGGATGAGGCTATGGCACACCTAATGTCTGACTTGGCTTGTATCTCTCACTGGGGTAAAAATAATCTTGTTTTTAATGCATCAAAGACTCAGTTCTTGCACCTATCAACCCGAGAAAATCTTCCACAGGTGTACCCACTAATGTTTAATAATATTCAGCTTAATCCTGCATCATCCTTGAACATACTTGGGGTTTCATTTACTCGGGACTTATCTTGGAAAGATCATATTACATCTCTTGTAAAATCTGCTTCCAAGAGATTAGGTGTGCTATGCCGACTCCATTCCTTCTTTACCCCTGCACAATTGTTGATTCTATACACGGGTTATATCCACCCTTGTGTGGAGTACAACTCTCATGTGTGGGGAGGTTCCCCACATACAGCTCTTCTCGATAGGGTGGAGTCAAAGGCTTTTCGTCTCATTAACTCTCCTCCTCTTACTGACTCCCTACAACCTCTGTCTCTTCGTCGCACTGTTGCATCTTTATCTCTTTTCTATTGCTTCTTCAATGGTCACTGCTCCTCTGAACTGTCTGCATGTATTCCTCCGCCTCTTCGACGGGTGCATAGCACCCGTCTAGCAACAAACTCTCATCCCTTTTCTGTCCAACTCTCTAATGCAAGAGTTAACCGTTACTCCCAGCCCTTCATTTATGCAACAGGTTATCTCTGGAATTGTCTCCCTCTGTCTATATTTCCTGCTTCCTATGATCTCCAGTCTTTCAACCGCAGTGTGTCCAGGCATCTCGAAATGAATGGATCTTGAAATTGGCTCTCTCTTGTATTTTGTTCTCCTTTTGGAAGGGACAGTTATTGCAGGCTCGTGGCCTTTGGTTCCTTCTCCTTCACATAAAAAAAAAAGATACAACTAGCTCTGGAGACCATCACAAGTGTCTTTCTCAGTTCCTGCTGTGAACCATCTCTACATCGATTGTTCCCTGTATGCAGATGGGAGTGATGATCCTCCATCTACTCACCTGATTCGGACCTACCGAGTTAGGTTGAGTTGGCCGCAGACTACTGAACTCGCCTAGCTCTACCTACTGTGAGCTAAAGGGACTCTTGCATGCAGTTAGTCTTCTCTCTCAGCGAAGACTGAATGGTGCAGTTATCTATGACTTTCAGTCTGCCTTTAAAGCTATCTCATCTCCAAATCCCACATGCCACTGCTTAGTTCAACAAATCTTATGTCGGTTAATTTCAGCTCATGAAAATTCTCTTACCATATAGTTTTTGTGTTTTTCTTTGCTTGTCAGCATTGCAGCCAGTGACACTTTTGACTTCCTCGTGAAATGCCTGCATACTCCCTCTACCTGATGATCCTACATCCTCCCTCCTCAGATTCAAAAGATGATACATTCAGCCACCCTTCTTGTTACACTCTCTTGCAGGAACACTGAGCAGACTCAGAGTGTGACCATTCAACACTACGTCCAGTTTCGTCTATCTCCTCCCAAGTATCATCAACATGAACATATGGTTCACAGAAACAGTGTTGTCTCTGCTCGACTTCGGCAAGGATATCACCTTGTCTGGCAAGGCTCTGAGGCAGGGGGCGTGCCTCACATCTCCTGCAAACTGTGTGACCATCCTAATGCCAACAAGCTCCAGCATTACTGACTTGAGTTCCTCAGTCGGGGATCTAATGCCCAGGGATAGTCTCTGACTGATATATGTAATTATCTTCTCACAGACAATCATTTTCATATCATTCTCGTGACACATCCACACTTAGGTGGATGTTAAATGCTGTATTGTTAGGCTTCACCCCACACTGCCACAGGCTCCAAAAGCAGTAGTTCAGTACAGGAAGGACATTGCCCAGTGAGTTGCTCTTCCTATGGTCAGCCTTTAGGTGTACAGTACACAAGATCAGCTGAGGCATAAATAAGCACTGGCTCCTTAACCTGCCGCATCCCGGAGACGTGAATTCACGTCCTCAAATGATGTGCACTCATATCCCAGAGATGTGAATTAACGCGGCAACATTGCAAGGTCCCTAATTTGCACAATTTTCAATTTTCGCGAGTGATTTCGCGAGTGATTTTTGGCACGTATACACGGGACACCTTCCTCTATTCCTCTACAAGATGCCAAGCAGGGACAATGCCTTACACCACATAACCTCTCCCCTCCCCTCTGCACGCCAATGTCTCGGCAATTCACCTGTTACCAGTGACCTGGCCAATAAAGACATTCAGAGCCAAAGTGATTCCCCAATCGATGACAATGTGGAGGACAAAGTTTAAATAGCATTAGAGGAAGAAACAGCCAGAAATGATGATCAGGTAATGTGGGATAAAAAGGTCATGAATGGTGATGAGTTAGTGAGTGAAACAATGCTTATAATGCCTTTATTACTGTTTGAAAACCAATATACTCTTGTACTACATATAAATTCGTACCAAGTAAATAAATAAATACTGTTTATGAGTGGATAAAATAGTTACCCTCCCATAGAACTCGTTTTCTTTGGTGCCAGCCTGTTAGAAAACCCAGTCAGGTAAGGAGGTACTCGTACCTAGATCGAGTATTTTAATCCTCAGGTGAGCGATTTCTCTATGAATTTTCGAAGTTTCTCACCAAAAGCGGATGTTTGAGCCAAAAAAAAAAAAAGGTCCAAAAATGTCGGGACTGGGGTGTACCACTGCCCAGAAAACGTCGGGATGGGGCGGGTTAAAGTTCATGGACTTTATTTTCCAAATAATTCCAATTAATGCTTTCCAACTTCACTTCACTATTCTAACAAGCAATGGAACTATACAAATTTTACTAACTGCAGTTTCACTTAATGCTTGACACTTCACTATTTTCACAAGTACTAAAAATATACAATCTTCACTGACACTGCTCTACACTCAAAATGAACTAAAAACCAACTGAACCTGTTCTAGTCTCTTCCCCATCCTTATATAAGCTTTCATTGTTCGAGAATGATCTACTTCCCCACAGTTCTCGTGTATTCCAGAGAGAGCAAAGTTACCAATTGGAAGACAACCAAAACATGGAAGTTTTCTTACATTACATAACACTGTAAATTATTTACCATCTAAACTTAATTACATAATTTAACCTGCCACATCCTGTTGACGTACATATGCGCACGAATGTTTAGTCACTGTGACTCCTGTTGACATTTATAAATGCGCTGCAATTGCAAGGTCCATCATTTGCATATTTTTTAAATTTCGAGTGTGATTTTTGGTACGTATACATGGGACACTTTCCTCTACCCGAGGCCAAGCGGGGACAGTGCCTTACCCTGCATGACCTCCACCCCCAGCAGGCCATTGTCTTGGCAACTCACCTGTTACCAGTGAACTGATCAGTAAAGTCATGTCACGCCATGGTACGAAATTCAAGGTGGAAGTGATTCCACAGCTGATGACAATGTGGACAAAATTTATGTGCCGTTATTGGAACAAACAATGATAAGTGATGAGCAGGTAATGTCGCTGAAAAAGGTAGGTTATGTTGATGTGTCTGGTGAGTGAAACAACACATATATTGCGTACATTACTGTATGAAAACCAATATACTCATGTACTACATATAAATTCTACCTAGAAAATATATATCTTCCTGTTTGGAGTGGTTTGGAATAGTTACCCCTCCCATAGAAAACATTTTATCTGGAGCTTGGTTTGACAGAACAGAGTGCCATGTGAGGGTAGGGTCACCTGTTTCGGCATTTTTAACCCACTGCATCCCGGAGACGTGAATTCACGTCCTCACATGATGTCCACTCACATCCCAGAGACGTGAATTAACGCGGCAACATTGCAAGGTCCCTAATTTGCACAATTTCAATTTTCGCGAGTGATTTCGCGAGTGATTCTTGGTACGTATACACAGGACACCTTCCTCTATTCCTCTACAAGATGCCAAGCAGGGACAATGCCTTACACCGCATAACCTTTCCCCCCCCCTGCACGCCATTGTCTCGGCAATTCACCTGTTTACCAGTGACCTGCCCATTGAAGACATTCAGGGCCAGAGTTATTCCCCAATCAATGACAATGTGGAGGACAAAGTTTATATAGCATTAGAGGAAGAAACAGCCAGAAATGATGATCAGATACTGTGGGAAAAAAAGGTCATGAATGGTGATGAGTTAGTGAATGAAACAATGCTTATAATGCCTATATTACTGTCTGAAAACCAATATACTCTTGCACTACATATAAATTCGTACCAAGTAAATAAATAAATACTGTTTATGAGTGGATAAAATAGTTACCCTCCCATAGAACTCGTTTTCTTTGGTGCCAGCCTGTTAGAAAACCCAGTCAGGTAAGGAGGTACTCGCACCTAGATTGAGTATATTAAACCTCAGGTGAGCGATTTGTCTATGAATTTTCGATGTTTCTCACCAAAAGCGGGTGTTTGAGCCAAAAAAAAAAAAAGGTCCAAAAATGTCGGGACTGGGGCGTACCACTGCCCAGAAAACGTCGGGATGGGGCGGGTTAACCCGCCCCGTCCCGTTGACGTATGGGTATGTTGCAACGATTTGCATTTGCCAGTCCCGGCGACATACCGGTACGTTGTGCAATTGCAAGGTCCCTAATTTGCACAATTTTCAATTTTTGCGCGTTATTTTTCGTATGTATACACGGGACACCTTCCTCTATTCCTCTACAAGATGCCAAGTAGGGACAATGCCTTACACCGCATAACCTCCCCCCTCCCCCCCTCACGCCATTGTCTCGGCAATTCACCTGTTACCAGTGACCTGGCTAGTAAAGATATTCAGGGCCAGAGTGATTCCCCAATCGATGACAATGTGGAGGACAATGGTTACATAGCATTAGAAGAAGAATCAGCCAGAAATAATGATCAGGTAATGTGGCAAAAAAAGGTCAGGTATGGTGATTAGTTAGTGAGTGAAACAATGCTTATAATGCCTGTATTACTGCTTGAAAACCAATATACTCTCATACTACATATACATTCGTACCAAGTAAATAAATAAATACCGATTATGAGTGGATAAAAGAGTTACCCTCCTATAGAACTCGTTTTCTTTGGTGCCAGCATGTTAGAAAACCCAGTCAGGTAAGGAGGAACTCCTACCTGGATTGGGTATTTTAAACCTCAGGTGAGCGATTTCTCTATGAATTTTCGATGTTTCTCACCAAAAGAGGTTTTGCCAAAAAAAAAAAAAATTTGAAAATACCTCGGGACTGGGGGATGTCGGAGGTGCGGAAAACCTCGGGACGTGACGGGTTAAGCTCAGGTGAGCAATTTCCCTATGATTTTTCGATGTTTCTCATTAAAAGCGGAGGTTTTAGGAAAAAAAAAAATCGGAAATCTTTCGGGATTGAGGATGTCATTGGTGAAAAATCTGCTGGGATGGAGTGGGTTAACAAGCAATCACATAAATAAAACATTATAAAGAAGAAGAGCACAAAAATTAATGCATAACTTACAAAACAACTACGTTCACAACAGCAGGCAAACTGGCAACTCTGCCTTGTACCAAAACCATGGTAAATATCTGGAAACGTTGAGAAGCTCCTCTTCTGCCTAACTGGCAAATCTCACTTCTTAACAATATCCCCTCCCCAGTTGTTTGTCGTCCCAACAAAACTACACAGTATATATAAGCATAAACCTTAATCCCTTGTTCAAATGAAGAAGGTCCCACTGACTCCAGTAATTCTTGGTCGCAGGGTATAAACTGGAAGCTTCTTCCCAAGATGGTTGCACTGTACTCCGCTGCAGCCACTCTAGCACTGGTTGTAAATTTGCATCCTCCATCTGCAGCTTCTTCAGGTCTTCATTTGATGCTGGCCCTGTCACTGCAATACAGCTGCATTTCTTACTATAATCTTCCTTTTTACTACACTGCCAGCACTCTGGATCACAAGACCGACGACTCAAGCTGTCAGCATTTCCATGTACCCACCCAGGACGGTGTTGCACCTCATAATTGTGCTGGTCCAGCTTCCTGAGCCAGCGTGCCAGTTGTCCTTCAAGATTCTTTTGCATTTTCACCCATTTGAGTGCTGCATGGTCTGTCCTGATGATGAAGTTGGACCCATACAAGTAAGGATGGAAGAAATCAAGGCTCTTCATCACTGCCAAGAGCTCCTTACGGTCACACAGTAGTTCTGCTCTGGTGAGCTGAGCTTCTTGTTGTAATACACCATCACATACTCCTTGTTATATTTCTTCTGTGACAGGACTCCACCAATACCATGGTTATTAGCATCGCAGTCCAAGATGAATGGCTGATTCTGGTCTGGGTATGGCAATACTGGAGAGTTTGCCAATGCATGCTTGAGTTCGTCGAAGGCTTTCTGAGTCTCTGCTGTCCATGTAAACTTCTGCCTTTTTCCCAACAGATTGTGAAGAGTTGCAGCTATCATTGCGAAGTCTTTGACAAAAAGCCGATAATAGGTGCACAAGCCCAGGAAACTCCGTAGCTCTCACACAAGTTGGAACTAGCCAGTTTTCCTCAGCTGCCACCTTCTCCAGGTTAGTATAGATGCCACTCTCACCTACAATGCGCATCAGGAACTTTACTTCCTTCTGAAACAAGTAGCACTTCTTGGGGTTCAGCTTGAGATGTGCTGTGCAGATCCTGTTCAACACCTCTGACAGTCTCTCCAGTTCCTGGTCGAGAGTCCATCCAAAAACAATTACATCGTCCAGATAGATGAGAGCTGTCCACCAGAGCAGGTCTTCCAGTATGCGATCCATTAGACGCTCAAAAGTATTGCTTGGGCCAAAAGGCATCACCTTAAACTGCCATAAACCCCTCCTGTATGAAAAGGTTGTCTTCTCTTTGTTCTTCTCTGCAACCTTGACCTGATGATATCCGTCCTTCATGTCTAGGGTCGAGAACCACTTAGCACCTGACAGAACATCCATGGTATCATCAATTCTTGGCAAAGGGTATGCGTCTTTCACTGTCACATCATTCAGGGCTCGATAATCTATGCAACACCATACTGAGCCATCCTTCTTCCTTACCAGAACCACTGCTGATGCCCAAGGACTGCTGGACTTTTCTATCACTCCTTCACTTTGGAGATTATCCATCACCTTCTCCATTTCTTGCCATTGAGCTGGCGCCATCCTCTGCACTAGCTCTTCAATCGGGCGGTGATCCCCAGTGTCTATACTATGCTCGATCAGATCAGTGCACCCCAGATCTAGGTCTCCCCTGGAAAAGACATCAGCATATTCCTTCAGTAGCTGCCTTAACTTCAGCAATTGTGAACCATCCAGGCACTGGCAACTCCTTGAGAAAAGGTCTTGTAAGTGCTCTGGCAGATACCCATATTCTTTGACTATGCTCCTTTTACAGGCCTTACCCGGGTGCCACTCAGGGTCCACTGCCTGGCACAGTCCCAAAATTTCTCCCTCGTTGATCTTCTGTGGCTCAAGGGAGAAATTGGCCACCACAACTGGCACTTCATCTGCACCTGTTTTCACCAGAGTTCTCCCCACTAAAACTCCAGCCTTTGCCTTGCACTGTACATCAGGCTCCACCACCCCTAGATGGCTGTCAACAGAGCCATTCACCATACACTGGAGCAACAGTTCTGATTTTGGGTGTATCACTGTAGTGTGGAGCGCCTTCACCTTGCCACCAGAACTGGTATGTTTCACTGCCGTGATGGGAATCGACCTTTCTCAAACCTCCAGCTTCATGGAGCAGAAGTCCAGCTTACATCCCATGGATATCAAATAGTCTGGACCCAGAAGGCAAGGATCCTCCATGTCAGCCATGTAGACTGGAAGAGTAGCTTCTTGCCCTGCCACTTCAGTCCGGACATCCAGGGATCCCCTCAGTTCCGCACAGTGCCCAGTTATGCCACAAAGTTGTTCTGTTGACTTAGGCAGATACCAATGATATAACACATCAGGCCTCACAAAAGTATGCTCTGAGGCCGAATCAATCATCAGGGAACACTTCTTTCTGTCTATCCTTCCGTCTATTTGCACACTGTTGATTGCTGTTCTCTTGCATTTTCTCGGTGGTGGGGCGACCTGGGAAAAGCCAGCTGGTGGTTGCCCCTTAACACCAGCCTCCACTAGTTTTCCACTTCTTTCTGGTCTTCTACAGCCTTCTTCTTATCATCCTTTTTCTTCTTCAGACACCCAGAACTGAAGTGTCTCACCTCACTACATGTCCAACATGCTTTTGTTACAACTGAAGATTTCCTTGCACTGCTCTGTTCTTGCTCTTTCTTCCATTTGTTACAATCCACCTTCTTGTGTCCTGACTTCCCACAGAACCAACAGCCTCCTCCGGTCTTCTTCTGTTCCCTCTTCCACTTGTAGCAGTCCTCTTTTCTGTGTCCTGGCAACTCACAGTACCAGCAACTTCCCTCAAATTTTTCCATTTCACATACCTGCCCCTTTCTTGCCTTGAATCCTGCACTATGACCTGCCTGAAAGGTGGATGTTCTGGACCTGACATAGCACTCAAATTCCTTAGCCCTGGCTAGTGCTTCTTGCATGCTTCTTGGTTGTGCCTGCTTCACTTGCACTTTCAACTATGCACTATCAAGAGCATTGATGAACTTGTCCCTCAGAAGAATAGGCAACAGGTTAGGTACTGCTCCAGGGTACACTTTGTATGTCATACTCCCCAGGTCATGAGCAAGCTGCTGTAAGGATTCTCTTCAAGCTCGTACATGGCTCTGGAATCTTGCTTTGTAAACCTCAGTCTGGTACGTGGTCCCATATCTGTGCTCCAGCATTTCTACTAGGGACTGAAAACTGTTCCTCTCCAACACTGACATCTGGCCCAGAATTTCCACTGTGGCACCCTTAAGATTAGTAGCAAGCTGCACTGCCCTCTGCATGTCATCCCAACCATTCTGATCTGCAAGTAACTCAAACTGTGCATGGTAAGCTTCCCAAGATACTCTACCATCAAATTCCTGAGGTTTCTTTTTAATTGGACCCCTATTATAGCCATGCACTTCACTGGTTTGGGGCCTGTAAACTGGGGCATCTTAATTAACGCCAGGACTTAAAACTTCTGCATTCTGATTATTCAACCCTGTAATGCTACCTTTTGCTGCCTTGGGTCTGTCAAGATTCACCATACACTGTCCATTCCTTTCATATGCTCCCTGAGGCTCAGCAGTGCAATATTTCTCTACAACCTCAATTTCTCACTAATTATCTTCACATGGTCAACTACATGCATCAACTGGTTATTTACATGCTGTCTGCACTCCATTACTATTCCCTCACTAATCTTCAGCTGGCTGTCCACATGCTGTTTGCACTCTGTCACTATTTCCTCACTAATTGTCTTCAACTGGTTCTCTACATGCTCTTTACTCTCCATCACATTATTGCTTACCTCATACTTCTGCCATACTAGCTTGGCATCAACTTCCTCTTTAAGCTTAATTTCCTCCATGAATGCTCCTGTGATGCATCTTGAAGTTGTTCATATCGTTCTTTTTGTTCTTCGTTCTGTGCTTGTAGTTGGACACTTTGTGCTTGTAATTGTTCTTTGAGTTCTTTCTGTCCTTCATTCTGTGCTTGTAGTTTGGACACTTTGTACTTGTAATTGTTCTTTGAGTTCTTTATTTTGTGCTTGTAACTGTTCTTTTTGTTGTTCAAGTTGTGCTTCTAGTTGTTCACTCTGTGCCTTCAGCTGTACACTTTGTGCTTGTAATAGCTTCATAATTGCACCCAGCGATGCCTCCTCTTGCCTTGCTTGGCCTCGTGTCTGGTCTGTACACCTTCTGCATCCATGTTGAATGTTACACTTACTGCAGCACTTAAATTATCCACACTCCTGACACCAGTGTTATGTCCTCACCCCACACTGCCACAGGCTCCAACAGCAGTAGTTCAGTACAGGGAGGACATTGCCCAGTGAGTTGTTCTTCCTATGGTCAGCCTTTAGGTATACAGTACACAAGATCAGCTGAGGCTTAATTAAACACTGGCTTCTTAAAGTTCACTGTATTTATTTTCCAAATATTTCCAATTAATGCTTTCCAACTTCACTATTCTCACAAGCACAGGAACTATACAAACTTTACTAACTGCAATTACACTTAATGCTGGACACTTCACTATTTTCACAAGTACCAAAAATATATTATGGTCTTCACTGACACCGCACTGACACTGCTCTACACTCAAACTGAACTGAAAACCAACTGAACCTGTTCTAGTCTCTTCCCCATCCTTATAAAAGCTTGCATTGTTTGACAATGATTTACTTCTCCACAGTTTTGGTGTATTCCAGAGAGTGAGCACAGTTACCAACTCAGAGACAACCACAACATGCAAGAGTTTTCTTACATTACATAACACTAAATTATTTACCATACAAACTTAAATTACATAATTTAACAAGCAATCACATAAATAAAACATTATAGAGAAAGTGAGAACAAAAATTAATGCATAACTTACAAAACAACTACGCTTACAAACATCAGGCAAACTGGCAACTCTGACTCTACCGAAACCACGGTAAATATCGGGAAACGTCGAGAAGCTCCTCATCCACCTAACCGGCAAATCTCGCATCTTAACATTACTGTAAACTCCAATATATCCATGTAACAAAACAGATTGCCCTGTGAGACACGATTTCCTCTGTTCATAATACTTGGCTTCATGGTTCTGTTACCAGATACGTAAGGTGACCAGAGTCCCGCTTTTTTTACGTCTGGCCTGCTTATTTAATTGCGACTAAAGTGTCCAGCTTTTTTAGAAAATTATCTTACGTGTCCCGCTTTTAGAAAATTACTATTACATTAGATGTAACTTGACCATCTTTTATGAAACTGTGATGAATTCGTAAAATTATGCATAATCCAAACCACATGAAATACCGAAATGTTAATATAGAATCTGTTATACTCACAAACTGACAACTTTGGTCGGCCATTCACCGATCCGTACGGTACGTTCGGAGTTTGTCTAAAATGTTAGTGTTTGATTAGCAGCCTCAGGGTGAGGTGCAGAGCTGTGTATATATACATACATATATATATATATATATATATATATATCAATCATTTCCTGTGGCACCCTCGGGGATGCATAGGGCCTCGATGAACTCACACCACCACATTCTATCTTGTGCTAACTCCTCAAGATCTCCCCAACACTCATCTCCAGCTTCCCGTCTCATTGTCCTCACCCACGTCTCTTTTGGCCTTCCTCTACCTCTCCTACCAAGTGCCACCCACCCTGGTGTACCCCGTACTATTCCCTGTCTCCTATACACATGTCCTAGCCACTTCCATCGTGAGAACCTAACATATTCATCGACCGGCTGCACTCCCGTTATTTCTCTAATCCTACTATTTGGTATCCTTTCCCACCACTTAACTCCTAATATTCTTCTAAGTGCTTTGTTTTCAAACACCAAGAATTTATTTTCCATAGTCACTGTGCTGTACCAAGACTCGTGTCCATAAATTAAGATACTCCTAACCATTACCTTATAAAGTTTAATTTTTGTATGCACAGAAAAATTGTTATTATTCCAAATATTTTTAAGCATTCCCATTGCCTGATTAGCCTTCTTTAACCTTTCCTCGAATTCAAAGTTCAAAGAACCATCCTTGGCTAAATAAGTACCTAAATATTTAAACCTATCAACTTGCTTTACAACCATACCTCCAATTACACATTCCTGCGCATTTTCCATATTCATATTGATTATTTCAGTTTTTCCACAATTAATAACCAAACCCACCTTGCGACCTTCACTCACCAAACAATCCAACACTCTCTGCATCTCTTCTGGCCCATCACAAATCAAAACTATATCGTCTGCATAATCTAAATCCAAAAGTTTCCTGTTCTCTCCCCAAAGTATACCTGCACCGGTTTCTGTTCCAACGCGTTTCATAATATAATCAATGACCAATATAAATAGTAAAGGCGATAGAACACCACCTTGAATTACTCCGGACTTGACTTCAAACGAATCACTCAGACAACCATCAACCATCACTTTACAAAATGTGTCCTCATGCATGTTCATAATGACCCTCACAAACTCCTCTGGTATTCCATAATGTCTCATGATCTTCCCCATAGTCTCTCTCGAAACACTATCAAAAGCCTTTTCAAAATCAACAAAACAAAGACTTAACGGTACTCTCATTTCATTAACTTGCTGCATCAAATGCCTAACTATAAAGATCTGATCATTGCAACCACGTCCCTTTCTAAAACCAGCCTGTTCATCCCTCAGAATACCCTCAACCACCGGCTCCAACCTATTTAACAACACTCTACTGAAAACTTTCAAAGCTATCGGTGACAAAGAGATTCCCCTCCAATAACCACATTCACTCAGGTCTCCCTTCTTCGAAAATTTAACAATTACACCATTCTTCCAAACTGATGGTAGTAACCCCGTCACCCATATCTTATTGAATAGCTTGGTCAAGATCATTATTAATCTATCCCCCTCCGCTTTAAACATTTCCGGAAATAAACCATCCTCCCCTGGTGCCTTATTATTCTTTAACTGTTTTACTGCTTTCTCCACTTCTGCAAGCCTCAACTCTCCTGTTTCTATATTTAAATCTTCCTGAGCAGACGGTATATCCTCTTCTGGTGGTATTGGTCTATTAAGAACTGTCTCAAAATGCTCTTTCCATCTATTTTTAATATCTCCATCTTTTGTCAATAAATTTCCTTCCCTGTCTCTAACTGGTATTTCCTTGCGTTTACCTGCATTACCACTCAGTTCTCTAATCGATTCATATGCTATTCTTTGACTCTGTCCATCATTTTTGTTTATTAAGATTTCAGTCTCTGCAACCTTTTCGTCCACACATCTTCTTTTATCTCTCCTAGCTAACCTTCTTACTTCTGAATTCAAACTCCAGTACGCAGTTCTTGCTAATTCAATCTCTCGTTCATCAACGCATTGCATCTCACTCCTCAATTTAGCCTCACCTCTCTTTTTCATCATATCCCACGTTTCCTCTGATATCCATTTCTTTCTCCTGAATCTATGTCTCCTTCCAATCGTACATTCAGCAGTCTCATGCAAAACTTTGTTCACATCCTCCCACATCTCATCTACACTTCTCTCCCCCTCTTCCAACGTTTCCAACACCAAAACCTATTTCTGCATTCTAATCTGAATTCCTCCTTTTCTTCTCCTTCCCTTCTAAGCTTAACAATATCGTATCTACCAACACCAGATTTTTCCTTCTTCTGATTTTTAAGTTTAAACCTTATTTTTGCAATGCTGAGTTGATGGTCACTACCAATATCCGCTCCCCGTTTAACATGAACATCTAGCAGAGAACTTCTATGCCTCCTACTGATAGCGATGTGATCAATCTGATTTTTATATTTTCCACACGGCGACACCCAAGTTGTCTTGTGTATGTTGCAATGCTGAAAGAGTGTGCCCCCGATGACTAAGTCATTTGCTAGACAGAAGCTTCCAAACCTCACTCCGTTTTCACTCATCCTACTACCAACTCCCATCTTACCCATACATGCCTCAAATCCCTCATTTGAACAGCCCATTACTGCATTAAAGTCTCCAACGCAGATCAAAACATCATGTCTAGGTACCCTTCCTACTCCTTCTTGCAACTTTTCATAAAATGTGTCTTTCCTTTCATCGAGTGCATAATTAGTAGGTGCATAACACACAAACAGACTGATGTTGCCATGATTTGATTTAAACCGTGCGTATAACAATCGCTCATCTATAGGATCCCACTCACATAAAGCCTTATTTGCCTTACAACCCAGCAACAATCCTACTCCCTGATAATGCATTCCGTCCTGTCGGCCAGATATCAATAAACGTATACCATCCTCCAAATCCAACTTATCGACTCCAGTTAATCTAGTTTCTGTCAGAGCACAAATATCAAGTCCGTTATTTTGAAAAACCTTCACTAACTCATCGATTTTACCGTCATGATTTAGCGTTCTCACATTCCAGTTACCAATTTTAATTGTATTTTTTGCATTAACAAAGGAATTAGATTGTAATTGAGGCAACCGTGAGATTCTTAGCACCCCTGCCCATTTAAGGGCTGCACGGGACTGGGGGCCATTATTGTTCTTTCAGAGTCCATCAAGGTTTCTTTGGCTAACTTCCTGAACACCTCGCCATTGTGTTGCAGTCGCAGTAGGCAGCTAACTTGCCTGATTGCCCACACCCGAAAGACCCAGCTATGCTGTAGCCAGTCACGTGCCGGCATGCTTCCCAGCCATTTCACTCTCAAGGAGTTCCTCTGCCTGAGAAAGCAACCACCCCCCTGCTCCCGAGGGCTTTTGATCTGTGTAGGTAGAGGGCGATCACTCCCTCACTAGCCATATACAGTGTATATACAGTATATATATATATATATATATATATATATATATATATATATATATATATATTGTTACAGAACAGCGAAAGATAATGTACACTTTAAGTGAGAATACTAAAAATCACTACTGTCCCGTAAAGTTCCAGGTTCAAAACAAAAGAATTAGGTAAAATTACAAGTTAAAGTTTAATGCTCAAACTAACAACAAAACATTCAGAACTCATAAGGATAATGTAATGGCAAAAAACAGGTTAAATATATGGTTAACTGCAATAGCCTCTATTAACACGAAATTAGCAAGAGTAAATTTACCTAAGTCAGCCCTGATAAAATAAAAATACACTGGGTAATGCTCAGTTAATGCAAGATAAATTATTACAGATACAAAATATTATTAATGATGGCTGACAATAAGAACCTTACATAAATTACAAAAACCTTACTAGGCCTAAGAATCAACCTTATGCTACACAGTACAAGAAAAAAATGCAACAACAGTTATACTCAAAGTACACACAGCTGCTAGATGGGTGGAGACTTCCCGAGCACTCACAATAATAATAACTGTACAGGGGAGGACAGAGATGTGAACAAAATGAGGAGCAGATCTAAGTGGCAATTATATAGGGGCTGGCAAAGCTTGATACAACTTGTAAGAAGGACGCGCAAATGAAGCCATAGGGGACAAAGAGCTGACAATCCTGCTCTGAACAACAGAAAGGACGACTTACTCTACTATAACAGTAGAAGGGGGGAGTGAGGCAGAACACGCTCGTGATCAAACATGCAGCATACTGTGCGTTAAAATTACACAAAGGATGATGAAATCATAGGCTATGTAACACCTCCCCACAAAGAAAAAGAAATTTACAAAGGAAATTTCTTATTACTCTAAAACAATCTGTCTAAAGTCTAGTTAAGTAATCTGCAATAACATTTTCTTTCCCCTTGACATGTTGTATGTCTAATGAATACTCCTGAAGAAGTAGACTCCATCTTGTCAATCTCTGATTTTTATCTTTAAACTTACTAAGGAATTTCAGTGGGTTATGATCGGTATAAATGACTATGGGGTCAAAACCAGAACACAAATAAAATGAAAAATGCTGTAAACCCAAAATCAAGGCCAAAAGCTCTTTTCTAGTGTTACAAAACATGAGATCTCCCTAGCACGTTCAGTCATAGGTATCTGCCAGTATCCCTTTAACAAATCAAACTTACTTATGTACCTAGCCTTTCCGATCTTGTCTATGCAATCTTCCACACGAGGGAGAGGGTAAGTGTCTGTTTTGGTTATCTGATTAACACGTCTGTAGTCAATGCAAAGCCGCTGTGACCCCCCTGGCTTAGGGACTAGAGTGACAGGAGAACTCCACTCGCTCTGACAGGGCTCAATCATCTTGTTGTCCAACAGGTAGCCAAGCTCCTTCTGGATGAGAGGAACTTTCACTGGGTTCACACGGTAAGGAGACAATTTAATTGGCTTTGCGTCTCCAACATCGACATCATGCATCAACACAGTGGTTCTTCCTGGAGTGGCACGGAACACTTGCGGGTACTCCTGCAGTAATGCCGAAAACTCCTGCCTTTCCTCGGGAGGTAGATGAGAAAGCTTAGTCTGGAGATCATTCATGATATCAGGATTCTTCCCCAAACTATCACTCAGGCTCATACTGCATGGGAGAACTTCACTTGCAGACTCGGGAGGAACAGCTACATTGCAGACTGGGTTATTTTCGTCCCGCCTGTGATATAACTTTAGCATGTTGATGTGACAAAGTTGCTTGTTGTTTCTACGATCTAGTGTGGCGATGACATAGTTGACATCACTGAGTTTCTTCTCCACGAAATAAGGACCACTAAACTTGGCTTGAAGAGGTTGCCCATGAACCGGTAGCAGAATCAAAACCTGATCTCCTGGCTGAAAGTGGCGTAACCTGGACTTCTTATCATACCAAGTCTTCATCTTCTCCTGAGCAGCTCCTAAATTCTCTCTCGCCAGCTGTAAAGCAGTGGACAGCCGTTCTTTGAACTTCATCACATACTCCAGCAGGTTGACGTCATCTTCCTCCGACAGCCAGCATTCCTTGAGTAGCTTAAGGGGTCCTCTTACTTCATGACCAAACAGTAGTTCAAAAGGTGAGAAGCCCAGTGATTCATTTGGAGATTCTCTTACAGCAAACACAACGAATGGAAGACCTTTATCCCAGTCTTTCTGATGTTCCAAACAGTATTTCTTGAGCATCGATTTGAGTGTTTGATGATATCTCTCCAACGCTCCTTGGGTCTGGGGATGGTAAGCTGAAGACGTGATCTGGGTGATGCCCAACTCTTTCAGAGACTGCTTGAAAACGTTTGACATGAAATTACTTCCCCGATCTGACTGTACCTCCTTGGGCAGACCAAACTTTGTGAAGAACCCTAGCATTTCCTTAACCACGTTCTTTGCTGAGATATTTCTAAGTGGAATGGCTTCAGGATAACGAGTAGCCATATCAATCAGGGTCAACACATAAGAAAATCCTGAAGAAGTCTTAGGAAGAGGGCCCACAATATCCACCAACACACGGGTGAAAGGCGCCTCAAAAGGAGGAATGGGAACTAGAGGTGCAACCTTTTCGGTCTGATTACACTTCCCCACAACTTGACAGGTGTGACAAGACTTACAATACCAGGAAACATCCCTGAAGATACCTGGCCAGTAGAAGTGTTTCAAAATGCGTGCCACAGTCTTCCTCACTCCAAGGTGTCCTGCCAAACTGGAATCATGAGCCACTCTAATAATATCCTGCCTACAAACACGAGGGATGACAACTTGATGTACAACCTCCCATTCACAGTCGGCTGATGCTGTTGGGGGTCTCCACTTCCTCATAAGTACTCCTGACTTTATATAATAACAAGTAGAAGAACCAGCTGACTCTTCCTCACTGCAAGCAGAGTTAGCTAGACCTTTCAACTCAGGGTCAGCAACCTGCAACTCAACCAACTCTCGACGAGACAAATTATCAACACTACGGGGTACTGCCTCATCTGGTGAGTGGTCCAAATTAGCAAGAAAAGTGTCAGCTAGGATAACATCATCATCATCATTATCCTCTAAATCACCAGTAACTTTAGACTTAGCCCTAGTGACAGCACATGCAGGGAACACATCAGGGACATCACAATCCTGGGTCGCAGCCACTGGCTCACTAGACAACTGAGGAGCTGGACACACTTGACTTCCACCAATATCATTTCCAAGTAAGAAAGTTACACCTGACATTGGGAGTGTCTCAACCAACCCAACCATAACGGAACCATTAACAAAACCAGACTCTAAATTCACTCTGCACAGAGGGACAGAGAAATAATTATTCCCTACACCTTGTAAGATTACAGTTTCATCAGAGGAATTAACATTAGAGCCTAGAACACTGGTCAGCATAAGGGATTGGCAAGCACCTGTATCACGATATATTTGAACTGATTTCCTGTCATTAGTGTCCAGAGGACTGACAAAACCATCAGACAGGAAATTAGCACATGAACTCTTGAGAGTGTCACCCACGTTACTGCTCAAAAGAGGAGCTCCATCATGAGAATTTAAGTTACCCCTCAAAGCAGGTTCAGTTAACTCAGTTAAAGAATTATGGGAACTCTCAAGGGTGGACACTAGACCAATTGACTGAATATTTAACCCCTACACCGCGGGCTTGTTTACCAATAACTTGCGTGTGCCGCGGGGTTATTTGGGCTCCGACAGACTCAAAAAATATTTGCCAAAAATCAGTTATTAGTCCTGGAATAATAAAATTACATATGCTTATGGCACATACCTTCAGCTTTCTCCTGGAATGATTGTTGAGCCTTCGTCGGTTACCGTAGGACTTGTGGAGACCTCTGAAGTAGGGTAACGAAGTCTCCACTTTACACTTCCCGACAACCCGTAATATGATTACCACAGCCAGATACAAACACTATAAACACTATTCTACAATTTTCAAGTAGTTTGGGATCCATACTAAAAAAAAAACACTGTGAAAGCAATGGAAATTACGAGCGCGTCTGATCGTCGCACTGGCACTAGTTCGCTCATGGTAGCCTGTCATTTATTATTCATAAAACCCCTCACACTTTATATTTCTATTACTATATAACACTTATATATATCTACAGTCTTTATCCATAAGTTTCCTTCAGTAGTATTAGTTTATTGTCACTGTAGGGATTCAATTTCTTTCAGTAAAATACGTAGCATTCACTTTCTCGTCCTGTATACTGGCATTGAGAGTGAATGTCACTTTCATCTTCACTCTCATAACTCATAGCATTCAGACATGCTAGAGTGAAACTTTCACTTTCATTACTCCTAGGGTATATACTCGTAATCTTATAATACTACTCATTTACATTTCTATTTACGTTCTCTATTTTATTTACGTTATTTACATTTCTATTTTATTTACACTGTGTTGTGCACTGTCACTTGAAATAACTTATAAAACTATTTTCCATTGTTCACGTATATTTACATTCATTACTTTCACTTGCTGTTTACACATTATTTACACATTATTTACAATTCCACTTGCACTGTTTTACTCAATAGAAAGATCATAGTCACTCTTTTATCAATTGTCAGCCCTTTACCTCTTTCCACACGAGGTTTAGTAGGGGGTAAAGGTCACAGAGCCATTTGCATGGGGGTGAAAAAAAGGCCTTGAAGTCAGCAAGATGAAACGTACGTCCTCTCACTTCGGAAGATGAGAGTACACTGATAACGCAGGGGCAGCCTAGAGGCCTGCTTTAGGGGTTATTCAGAGTTACCAATATTACTTCTTGAAACAGCTAAGTCTAGCACTGATATGATTGGCAGGAAATCTAGACAATACATTATAAATCTGGTAGTTCCAGGTGAATGTAAATATTCTCCCTTCCCTCCTTACATGTATATTTATTACGAAAATAGATTAGAGGCCTACTTAGGAGATATATAATCAGAGCTACCAATGTTAAATCTTGAAACAGCTTTGTGTAGCACTGATATGATTGGCAGGAAATCTAGACAATACATTATAAATTAGGTAGTTCCAGGTGAATGTAAATATCATTTAGGCTTCTCCCTTCTCTCCTT
>NC_137007.1:19326378-19436378 GCF_032717465.1 Coenobita brevimanus
GAGAGGATGGAGAGTGAAAGACTGATGAGGAGAGTGTATGTGAGGCGAATGGGGGCGTGAGAGAGGGGGAGGCCAAGGATGAGATGGAGGGATGGAGTGGAGAGGTATCTGTGAGAGGAGGGTGTGAGCTGGAAGCAGGGCAGTAAAATGGCGGGGGACAGGGCGACATGGAGGCGATTTGTTTGTGGCCACCCTTTACGGGATTAAGGCGTCTGGCAATAGACAGATAAAGAGACCTTAACCACTCGTAATTTGATATATGTGAATTACATCATCTGGAATTAACCACCCAAAATAGAACACTTCAGAGTGCCAAAATCGAAAATTGCATGAGAATTGTCTTCACTCTTGTCCGATCACTAACGGCTGGTTTGAGGCGGGTATGCTTAGATTAGCAAGGATCGACTACTAACCGGAAACCAATGGCGGCACATAACAAACTGAAACTGACCCCCAAGCGAAACCCCACCGATAAGATTTCATTTGGCACTGATTGGGAACCCAAAAGCTATGGAAACCGAGATTCATTCGATTTGAACGATGTTTCTTTTTTTGACACACACACACACACACACACACACACACACACACTATCTCTCAATCTACCTATTGCCAGACGCCTCAATCCCCTAAGGGATGACTACAAACAAATTGCATCTATGTCGCTCTGTCCCTCACCACTTCACTGCCTTCACCCCACCTCACACCCTTCTCTCTCATATACTTCTCCACTCCATCTCTCCATCTCACGGTCGGCCTCTCCCTCACTCTTTCCCCACTCTACCTCACCCAAATACACTCTTCTCGTTGCTCTCTCTCTCTCTCTCTCTCTCTCTCTCTCTCTCTTCATTCCCTCCACATGGCCCAATCACCTCAATGTATTTCTCATAACGCTTTCTGTCACATCCACATCCACACCATAATGCTACTTCACTTCCTCATTTGTTAGTCTGTCACTTCATGTTACTCCACATGCTTGTCTCAAATAACTCATTTGCACTGTTCTCACTCTTGACTTGTGCCCTTACAACAAGGTCCAAGCTTCACATCCATACGTTAGGGATGGTATCACAAAAATATCATGCAACGACTTTTTTACTTCGATTCTCACCTCTCTATTTCTTATCACTGCTTTCAAAGGACCATCAACTTTTCTTTCTTGCTGTACTGTTTCAATCACTTCATCCTCCAAGTTTCCATCCTCACTCATCACACTACTTAAATGCACTAACATTTTCCATTTCCTCATCATCCAACCTGACTGTACACTCAGTGACCAATTATCTCAAAGACCTTAATTTCACTCTTCCCTACAGCCACCTTTAGATTCCGTTTCTTACACACTCTCCGAAACTCATTCACCAGACCCTGCAGTTCTCCTTCATCTTCACTTAACAATGGAGTATCATCTGGAAACAATAAAACAAGAAGTTTCCAAACGCAGCCCACTCTCATTAGAGCAGCTCCAACATCCACTGACGTACCTTGTATCTCCTTTATAACCCCATCTATATACGGATTGAACAACCATGGTGACATGACACATCCCTGTTTCAGTTCAACATTCAGATAGAAAAATTCTCTCTGTTCACTATCCACACGTGCTGCAGCCCTAGCACCTCAGACATACTCTTCACAGCATTCAACAACTTCTCATTTACTCCATATATTCTTGTATTTTCTACGTTACTTCTCTATCAGTCATTTGTTTTCTTCAGATCCATGAGGGCAATATACAACTTCTTTCCCTTCTCGAGAAAGTTTTCTACGAAAGACCCAGGAATGAATATCTGATCTAGACAACCTCTTCCCTTCCTAACACCTCCCTGTTTTTCTCCAACTAATTCCTCTGTAATTTCCCTAACTCTGTCAATAAGTATCCTACAGTATACTTTGTCTATTACACTAAGAAGACAAATTCCTTTACGATTATCATACATTTCTTTTCCCCCCTTTTCCTTTGTACAGAGGAAAAATTATACTCGACATCCAATCATCTGGGAATCTGCCTTCTTCCCAGGCCAATCTGCACATCTTCCATATCCGTCCTACTAACATCTCTCACCCATGCTTTATCATTTCGCCACACACTCCATCAATTCCTTGGGCTTTCCCCATTTTTGCTTCTTCATTGCTTCCACTACTTCCATCCTATTGATCTCTTCCTTCTTTCTCACCACCCTCCTTCTCCCAGCCACTGATACTAGCATAATTTCCATTCTCTATGCTTAACAGTTCTTTAAAGAGTTCTGTCCATCTGCTCACGTTTTCTCCCTTCTTCTCTTAACCATCACTCTACTATTTTTATCTTTCACTCCTCTACCTACTTCTTTATCATCCTGTCTAACTCTCTTTACCTCCTTCGAGAATATTTTCTTACATTCCCTCTACTTAGCACTCAAATTCCTTCCAAATTTCTCATCCACTCTTTTCTTACTCTTTTTCATCTCTTTCTTCCTGTCTACATATAACTCTGTCTTCCATCTCTTAATCTCCTCCTTGCTTCTACTTCCCATCCACTCACTATATGCTTTCTTCTTTTGTGCCACAGCTTCCCTCACCTCCTCATTCCAGCATGCTGTTCTTTGCATCCCCTTTTGTCTTCTTCTCACCCGACACACCACCTCACATGCTGCACAGATTTCCTCTGTGACTATCTTACACACACCTTCCATCTCCTCCATCTGTCCAAACAAATTTTTTTCATACAATTGGTCCTCGAATTCTCTATTACATTCTGCTTTTTTTTCTCTGTCTTGCAACCTTTCTACTCTCCTTGTAAGGACTACTTCCTCCTGTCCTTCCCTCCTTCTATTCCTTTACTGCACTTGAACCTTGACTTTCACCACCACCAAGTGGTGGTCAGAAAGTACATACTCCCCCAACCTCTGTATTTTTTTCTTTTTTTTTTGTGTCCAACTCTGGGCATAGACTTCACAGCCTCCTCCCAAGGCCCAGTAGTCCTCCTACGCAGCATGCACCTCTACATGTCACCACTTCGGCGCTAACACCCACCGTTCATACTGAATACATGCTGGGGCTGTCTCATACAGGACTGGTGTATTGATATGAGCAGGAGTATTTTTACAACATGTCGGCGGGACTTTTGGTAGACCAAGAAAGTCTGTTATTATGAAATTCAAATCCTTAAACTGTTCCGTGCCCCAGCGGGGATTTGAATCTGGGTCCAGTAGGACCTCTTTACCGACTGAGCCACCGCCTCTTGCATCCATTACATGGCTTCTCATTCTGACATCCACACTCACATAATCAATGCCTTCCGTTCATTGAGTTCTTCACCCACTGTTATGCATTCACGGTATCGTATTATTATGGCAACTAGTGATATTGTATATATCATGGGAACTCTTCAACAATATTGAAACCCCATAGAACTTCGCTCAGCCAGTAAACCGTTTGCGTTTCCACTCAGATCTGAAAAAGAATTTTTCATAACATTCGTCATGTATTATGAGTGAATGTATTTATGTACAGACAGTACGTTTCACTGACCGATATTTTTTGTGTAATTATCATTCCTTCACCTTGCCTCTGTACCTGTTAAGCTAGGCCATACCTACTTCTGGTGATCATGTATTTTTGCTTAGTGTACCTGGCGTGATAACTTTAGTCAGGTAGTTGGTGTAGTGCTGCCATAGGAAAAGGACGTTGTGAACAGTGCAGAGAAGCAAGCCCCAGTCTTAGCGGCTACAGTTTCTAGCAGTACTACGACCCCCTCATCTCCCTACCGAGTTGGTGATCGGCAACAGCGAACGTCAGCAGTGCGAGTTGCAGTGCCTTGAGTAGCAGAGCTGCCCAGTTTTGTCGCAGCCTCGACTCCATTTTCTCCATGACCAGTATTTCCTTTGTGTTTTCTAGCCTTAAGATTATTAACTAGTTGTCTGAGTGCATGAGTGTGTGACTTTATTTGCTTAAGTTCCCTTGTAATGTAAATTTATGGTTGTAATAAACCTCCCCCATCCCGACGTTTTCTGGGCAGTGGTACCCCCCAGTCCCGACATTTTTGGACCTTTTTTTTTTTTTTGGCTCAAACATTCGCTTTTGGTGAGAAACATCGAAAATTCATAGAGAAATCGCTCACCTGAGGTTTAAAATACTCGATCAAGGTAGGAGTACCTCCTTACCTTACAGGGTTTTCTATCAGGCTGGCTGCAAAGAAAACGAGTTCTATGGGAGGATAACTATTCCACACCACTCATAAACGGTATTTATTTATTTATTTGGTACGAATTTATATGCAGTATGAGAGTACATTGGTTTTTGAAACGGTAATATAGGCATTATAAGCATTGTTTCACTCACTAACTCGTCACCATTCCTGACCTTTTTTTGCCACATTACCTGATCATCATTTCTGACTGTTTCTTCCTCTAATGTTTGTCCTCCACATTATCATCGATTGGGGAATCACTCTGGCCCTGAATTTCATACCGTGGCATGACATGGCTTTACTGGCCAGGTCACTGATAACAGGTGAATTGCTGAGAAAAGGGCATGCAGGGGGGGGGAAGAGGTCATGCTCGGTAAGGCATTATCCCTGCCTGGCATCTTGTAGAGGAAGGTGTCCCGTGTATACGTGCCAAAACTCGTGAAAATTGAAAATTATGCAAATTAAATTGAAAATTGTGCAAATTAGGGACCTTGCAATGTTACCGCATTAATTCACGTCTCCGGGACAGAGCGGGTTAACATATTTACAGTTCTTTCCTCTGAGCTCAGTACTTTTACTTTTACTTAAGTTGCTTTCTCCCAGGTTGCATAAACTATTCTTATATTAGTCACTACTGGTAGTTACGCCTGTCTTTTCATACTAATTCATAAATCCTTTGTGCCAGCCAGGAGTTAGTACCCGCAAGAATCCATCTATTAGCGTTAATAATTGATTGTCAGGGATACGGACACTTTCTCAGAGGCCAGCAGTATCCACGATTCAGCTTTTGTCAGTGATAAGTCTCTGCTGTGTCCTGTTGAGAAGGAATGTGAAATTCTCGTCTTTAGAGAATCTGCGAAGTAAGCCACATAAAATAAAAATTTGCTGCTTCATTCCATGAGCCGATTCCCTTGTGACAACCGGCAATTTATTTGCAATTTATTCATATTGCACATCCCCTCTTGACATCTAGTGACCTCATTCCAGGATAATAACTTCTAGCATTAAAGTCATTAACGAAATAATAAATTCACTCACTCATAGCTAGTTATTAGTTACAATCGTTAAAGTTTATAGGCACTAGCTTACTGGCGGTTATTGTTTCTGCTTTATTAATATTGAAAAGTCTTTTCCCAGCTTGTATTTTTATAAATTTCTGATTCGTTACCAGTTTAACTAGATATAACTGGTCTCCACCAGCCTGTGTCTATATTCTTGATTTTCAGTTATTAGCATTCGACTGCGAAACAGCAGTCAGTATGTCAGTCTTCAGTTCACTCAGCCTCAGTTTGATTTAGCATTATGGCTACTATAGTCTCTTTGACCTGTGCAGCTGAGATGTACACAGCAAGTATGGTGTGTTTGTTACGTGGCTGCTGATTGGTCGCTGATGATGTCATTTAAGTAAATGCAGGCATATACTGTTGTGCAACATGAGAACGTAGATGTACACCGTGGATGGATATTATAGTGCAAGATGAGGACGTGGGTGTACACCATACGTGGATGTAGTGCAACGTGCGGACGTGGATGCACACCGTGGGTGGATAATTTATTTCAAGCATCACTCATTGTTTTATGAAACTTTATAATCAACTTTAATTTTCTTTGATAACTGAAATGCTTGAACTGCAGCATAGTGCCCCCGGAAACTCACTGACACCCCCACCAGGACCGCACAGAGGAGCCTCAGCCGAACCGCGAGACTCAGTGCGACAACGGCATAAGTCAGCCCAGGCCGTACACCCCTATGATACGCAGCCGCCTCATTGTCGCCACAGCAGGAATCTGACACTACCTTCGGGGAGAGGTACTGCCAGATCAGATCAGGGTGGAACTGTCTATCCAGCTCCAATCAGCGCCCCTCAGGAGTTGGCCTGTAACCACTCCCACCTTCAACAGGAGTGTGCCTGTAGCCTCTCCGAAGGTGTCTTCTCCTTAGGGACGGCCGGTAGCCGCCCGTCCCTCGTAAAGGAATTGGTACACCACCGACCTGAGGGTAATAAGGAGACGGCCTGTAGTCACTCCAGCCTTCGTCAGAAGGTGTCCTTCCAGGGATGGCTGGTAGCCGCCCTACACCCTCTCCTGCAGGAGTCGGCCTGTAGCCGCTCCCACCTTCATCAGACAGCCGGTAGCCGCTCCGAAAGCGTTGCCCCTGAGTAGGGCTGTGGCCGCTCTTCCCCCCTTCTACAGGAGTCGGCCTGTAGGAGCTCCCACCTTCGTCAGATGGCTGGTAGCCGCTCTGAAGGCGTTGCCCCTGAGTTGGCCTGTAGCTGCTCCTCCCTCTGGCAGAAGGAGATGGCCTGCAGTTGCTCCCGCCTTCGTCAGACGGCCGGTAGCCGCTCCGAAGGTGTTGCCTTCGAGTTGGCCTGTAGCCGCTCCACACCCCTCCTGCAGGAGTCGGCCTTTAGCCGCTCCCGCTTTCGTTAGACGGGCGGTAGCCGCTCCGAAGGTGCCCAGAGGCATACCGATTCCCCCTCCCAGGCCACGGCCAGTAACCGGGCCTTGGCACCTCATGGTCATGCTGGGCCCCACAGCCGGAGACAGGCAAGAGCAGTCCTGCTGCCACAGTGTGAGAAGAGGATCCAGACCCCCAACGCAGAGGACACAGAAGAATCCCAGAGAGGTCCTAACGCCTCCCCTTGCCTCTGCTCCTTACACCTGGCCCTGGAGAAGACCCACCTGACAGACCCTGATTCGGGTCGATGCCGCATCCCCTCCCTGATGGTGCTGCTTGGTTCTGGGGGCCGCAGCCCTTGGGTACTCCAGGCCCTCCCCAGGATGCCCGGGTGGGACCTCCCTACGCTCCGACGGCAGAAGACCTCCACCTCCAGCCGAGACCTGAGCCAGAGATTTCTGAACTTGTTTGGCCCCAGTCGTAAGGGCCACACCCCTGTTCCCAGCCCGGAAAGTACGAGCCCCTCCACCACCTGCAGCCCCGGACGAGAGAAGACACCCCTGCGAGTTGTCCCATGCTCTCTTGGCACGCCCTCCCCTGGCGGTGCCCCAGTGCCAGCAGAATTGTCGCCGGCGTGTCTCCCTGCCGCCCCCACCGTATAGTGATTCATGATAGTGTGATATTGCCCTAAGTTATAGTGTTACAGTGATGAAGTGACATAGTGCTCCCTGAATATCAGGTCAACTGTTTACGAAAAGTTAGAATGGGAATGAAATATACTACGGGGCAGAAGAGTAATAACAAGCACTGAGTCTAAGTGTTGGTGAACCAGACTCATGGTGTGACGCCCATATCGGTATATTAAATCAGTAAGACATTTAAACCATGGGCTTCATGTTAGTAAAACATCCAAATGCCCCTTGCTACCAGGAAATAGTAAAGAGAAAGTGTCATTAATACCCTCCACCTTATATTACTATAAACATAACGAGACTCTCAGTGCCTTACACCCTCCCTTACTGAATCTCCTCTTGGCATTCCCCACTTACGTGAAAACCTAGAATCGGGTTATACTAAATTACCAAAAACCCCTTGCTATCCGAAAATAATAAGTCGAACTCTCCAACATTAACACCCACTTTATATTACTATAAATATAATCGGACCCTCAGCTCGTAGCCACTCCCCACCCCCTTGTGAGACTCACCCCAACTTCCCCACGTGCACGGAGACCCTGTGTGCTAAGTAAACCTGTACACTACACCTAGAGTGTTATCATCAGTGCCTGCTGAACTAGTATCCTGTGAGATACTGATTATCTAGTTGTAAGGATTATAATTCACCAAATACTGTGTTGTACTATCTGCTGTTTGTCTTGTGTCTGACTGAGGAACACACGTGTAAAGGTTATTGGCTGGAGTTTTTGTGTCCTGCCTCTCTCTTATTTGCACTAAGCCCCGGTCTTAAAAGAGGACCCCGCTACACGTTAGGTGTTCTAGGACCGATTAGTCGGGCCTTAAACACCTAGCATTACAATAACAGTAAACTTTTAAAGCTAATTTTGACCTCTTCAAGTTCGGAAATTATTCCATATTTAATCTGGCAGCTTGTATTGAAGGCAGTTCTAAAATATAAATATATATGTATTTAAATAAGAAGAGGTGTAGATTCAAATCATCGGCAGCAAATCAACAGCCGCGATTCAAACACATCCTACTCAGCCCAAACATCTCAGCTGCACAGGTCAATCAAATAGACTATAGTTCATTCATACAGGAAGCCAGAGATATAGGGCTTACCAATCCCCAGCAAATTAAAGACTATGTGCTCTTGCAGTACACTTATGAACAGCAATGTGAGAGTGATGCCCGTGAAAAGCATAAAATTCAGCACAAGGAACTTGACAGAGTGTGAGGAACATGGGAGGGAACTTGAACACGAGTGTGCCAAGCATGAAGCACGTGAGAAACTCAATCTTGAGGTCTTGAAGCTCAAGCGAGACTTCTTAGTTTCGGGCATATCTGGTGTAGCTGTCTGAGCTCCACGATTGGTCTCCCAGTGCCCGTTTTGGCAACCTCATGCCTCAAGCTTCCTTTGTACAAAGAAGGCGGGTGATTAGAGCCGTTCATAGCTCGTTTTGAGGATATGGTGCAGCTGTACCAGCTGGATAAGGCAGCTAAGCAGCTCCAATTACTTACTTGTTTGAGGGCCCTGCCCTTGATATTCTCCACAGAAATCGTGGAGACATTCTCAACTATGAGATGATGAAGGCAACACTCATCAAAGCATATGTCTCACAGTTGCCGCGCCAGGAGTCAGTTCAAGAGGGTGCATACCCAAGAAAAGGAGATTAATGTCCAGTTCTTCGACCGTCTCACTGCTCACTTAGACGAGTGTGTAGAAACTTCGTAGCTTCTTGTAGTGTGTTTTGTAGATCAGTTATACATATATTAGACTCGTGGACGAGCGGTTGCTATATGTAAGAAGTTTTGTAAGTAGATAATCTTCATTCCCTTTATCATGCAATGACAGGAGAGGTAAAGATTAATATGGGACTATTTGTATTTGTCTTGGAAATATTAACAAAGTCTCTCACACACGAATGCAGTATAGAGTCCCGCTGTTACCTTCCCACTGTCTCACTCTATCTCTCTCTGCCACCCTCTCGCCCTTGTTGCTAGCCTCCTTCTCTCTTCTTTTTTTTTTTTCCCCATATATAAGAACTTCCATCACGTGGACTCCATTGTCGTCCAAATGTTCTAGAAGCCTGTGTTTGTGTGTGTATGTGTGTGTGTGTGTGTATGGTCACGAGACACTGTTTGTGGGTTATTGTGATGGTGTGAGACATTCTGGAGAGACGCTAAAGTCAATTCCTCTGGCCTCTAGGTTTGACATTGACCTAACCTCTAGACTATATTATGTATGTTGCTAGTTATTATGTAGTAAGTTATTTCACAGTCCTGACATCGCTCGGTCATGCCAGCTGGCGGTCCTCCGACAGCATTCGTCAGTGACACATTCTAATCTATTAATACATAATATTGATTACAATATTGTATAGACATAATATTCATGATAATATTGTATTGACTTAATAATATTCTAGAAATATAATACATTTTAAACAAATTATGTACATAATTGAACAAAATATTGTATAACATATTGTAAAATGTGTATGCATAACAGACATATGCATATAACTGTGCAATGGTAATACTGCTAGGTCCGGGCTAATGTATGGCCCGGCCTCCACTATAGGTGGAGGAAATCTTAAAACGAACGAACGAACTGCTAGGTCATAACATTACATATGGAGTTATCACTTTAGTACTGTCTAATATTTCACCTAACTTGTATGATGATTCTGGTAATACAGAATTGTAGTAACATTGTATGTATTGTTACATAATTGTATTGTTATTGTACATAATTGTATTATAATTGTTACATGTCTTTTATAGTTACATAACTGTAGCAACTGTAAAATAATTGTATTAACATTGTAGCAATATTGTAGTAACATCGTAGTAATACAGAACTATACTAACATTGTATGAATTGTTACACAATAAGTGTATTGTACATAACTATTGTAATTGTTACATATCGTTTGTAGTTACATAATTGTAACAGCTGTAAAATAATTCTAGTCATACTGTAGTAATATTGTAGTAACATTGTAGTAATACATAATTGCAACATTGTATGAAATGTTACATAATTGTATTGTTACATAATAATTGTATTAAACATATTTGTTTTGTAATTGTTACATATCGTTTGTAGTTACATAATTGTAGCAAGTGTAACATAATTCAAGTAACACTGTAGTTACACTGTAGTAATACATAATTGTAACATTGTATGAATTGTTACATAATTGTACTGTTACATAATAAATGTATTGTACATAGTTGTATTGTAATTGATACATATCATTTGTAGTTACATAATTGTAACAACTGTAACATAATGCAGGCATTTGTCGTTACATAATTGTAGTAATTGCAGTAATATTGTAGTAACTGCAGTTCTAACATCGCTAATCTGGTCATGCTGCGGTCGGTGATAGTGATGATGTGCCTTGCCACTGGCTCGTGGAGAACAATAATTTGTTTTTTGTTTCATTCATAGAAGGAGTTTATGTGGTATTTTGGCATTTGTAGTAACACTTACACCTATTTTCATTTGTTTATTATTTGATCCTACTGTATTTTTTTCTGTTTTTTTTTTTTTGTTGTTGTACGTATTGATTTTCTATAGTTTGGTTTTCTTCGTTTGTCTACGTTTCTTCGGTGTTGTCTAAGGTTGCATAATTGCTGGTAAATTCCCTTGGGACCTTTTTTTAAGGCTTAGTCGATATTGCACAGATAATATTGAAAATGATATTATATAGTCCCATATTTTGTTATTTTATATAAAAAAATATTTATAAACACTATATACAGTATTAACTATATACACTCACTTGTTGTTCACTAGTACCTATCGTGGGCAATGTATGTGTCATCACTGTGTGGAAATCTTTGTCTTCACGATTGTGTGGAAGATGTCGTTCATTCTTGCTAACGTCATTTGTGTTGGCCTTTTTTTTTTTCTTTTCCTGGTTTTCCTTGTAATTTACTTTGTCTGTTTCCACTAGGTAGCTTTAATTAATAAATGTTTATTACAGTTCTTTTAATCGCTCACTGAGCAACTGTGATAGGATATTTTCTTTATTACTTTGTGGATGTAATAATGTATAGCTGTATGTATGAAACACATTTCATGTAGGTATAAATGGTGACACTCGTTGGTAGTAAACAAATGCTATAATAAATGAATGAATATATACAGTGTAGAATATTTATTGTTGGTGCAAGTCTTTAGTGATTGAATTATGCAGATAACTGAAGTAGGTATGTGTACGTAAGTTGTAACTATACAGCACGTTTTATATATCTGTGCAGGTGCTGTCTACCACCGTGTCTATTACTGTGTATTGTATAAATGAAGTAACTATGTAACTCACAACTTTTTACCGTGGTGTTTTGGTGTTAGTGATGGTGCAGGTGGTGAGTTGACTGACGTGTTGTGGGGTGTCCTTAACTTCTCAGCAAAACGCTAGCAACGTCGACTTCTCACACTGTGGTAACTGTGGTGAGTAAATGAGTAATGTTGAGTAATGATGAGTAAGACTGAGGAGTAGACTGTAGCACCAGTCGAACAGGGCAGTACTCCCGAGGTTGATGGCAAGCTGGTGATAGGGAGAGTTGGAGCTCCCGTTTCACCAGCCCTCAGGACTTGATCCTGACCATCTCCCTTTTCTGAACATTTTCAGTGCATTCATTTACACAGAGAGTAGGCCAGCATGCTCTCATAATACCTCTACCTTCAACTGTCTACACCACACTACATGCGCATAACATATCACACCTTCTATTCACATCTTTAGTAATGGCCGCTGCAATCTTACAATCAAATGAGGTGTTACCTCGGATTGCCACCACCGGCATGGTAGGGCTGGAGGCACAGGGTCCTCCCGGTCGCCATCAAGCGACTGTGCCGGGAGCGACTGTTGCTATTTCCGGGAATGCTCGTCGGCGAAGAGGTGACGGTGCGGCCTTATTCTTTACCAACATCCGCGGCCTTACCACAAATTTGAACTCAGTTCATTTTTTCCTTCAGTCCATATCCCCTTTGACCCTTTTCTTCACAGAACCACAAATCTCACCCCCTACCGATATATCTCCATTTTGTTTTCCCGGTTACCATCTCCTTACAAACTTTCGAAACAAGGGCGGCACCTGTTGTTATATCAAATCCCAATATGCAGTTGATACTATTTTAAACTTCACTTCATCCAGTTTTGATTACTCATTATATAAATTAAATTGCCAAAACATTATCAAATATATCTGTGTAGTTTATCGTTCCCCCAATGCTTCTTCGGAACCCAGTGTATTTGATTCCATATCCACTCAGTTGAGTAACCTTGACCTTGCCCTTGGCAATGAAATTACCATTTTGGGTGATTCTAACATACACAATGTTGAATGGTTATTGCATTCTGCCCGGACTGACGACGCTGGTCTAGAATGTGAGCTGTTTGCGGAATCGTTTAATCTCACCCAGTTGGTAAAGCAACCAACCAGAATACCTGATAATCCTAACCATAATGCCCATCTCTTGGCTTTATTCTTGACAAATAATCCAGATCAATACAGGATAGAGGTACTGTCACCACTTGGATCGTCTGACCACAATCTCATCAAAGCCTCATTAATTAACCCTCCTACACTTCCCCATTCCGAACCTGTCAGGGTGACCCGATGGCACTTTGACAGGGCAGACTGGGATGGATTTAGAAATTATCTTGCTGATGTTCCATGGCCGTCTTTCTTCTCTAGTGATCCCAATTCTACCCAGTTCCACATTTGCGACTTAATACTTGCTGGTATGGATTTATTCATACCAAGTCAACAATTCACTAAAAGACCAAACTCTCCAAAATGGTTTGGTGGCAACTGTGCCAGAGCAACAGCCCAAAAGTCATTAGCATATAACTCTTACTTAAAATCAAAAACATCTGAAGCACTCTCCCAATTAAAAATTGCTAGAAATCATGCAAAAGCTGTATTAAATCTATCTAAATCAAACTTTCTTCAAAAGCAAGCATCAAAACTACTTAACAACCCTAATGACAATAGAATATTCTGGTCAACTCTTAATTCTTTCAATAATAACTTTAACAAGTCATCTTCCATTCCCCCACTAAAATCTTCAGATGGCAATATTACAAATGACCCACGTGGGAAAGCAGATATCTTTGCTAGTACCTTTGCAAGAAACTCTACCATAGATGATACCAGCCAGAATGTCTCAGTACTGGAACTTGATTCTCCCGAAATTGCCCCACTTAAAATACAGACAAGATTCGTAAAATCCATCCTAGACAATTTACCTACCAACAAAGCTTCAGGCCCAGATGGAATTCCGCCAATTGTTTTGAAAAAGTGTTCCCCTGAACTTGCCTCTGTCCTAGCCAAATTATTCAGACTACAGTATGCATACGTACTTCTTCATTCCCAAATTCATGGAAAGAAGCCAATATCCACCCAGTTCCGAAGAAAGGAAGTTCGTCTGACCCCTCCAATTACAGACCAATAGCTGTCACATCTTCTCTTGGTAAGGTATTTGAAACTTTAATTAATAAGCATATTGTTAAACATCTTGAATCCAACAACTTAATTAGTGACAGACAATACGGTTTTCGCCACGAAAGATCCACCATTGACATACTCAATCTCTTAACTCATACCATCCATCAATCAATTGATCTTTTTGGAGAAACTCATGCAGTAGCTCTTGATATCTCTAAAGCTTTCGACAGAGTATGGCACCGTTCCCTGCTGTCCAAACTCCCTTGCTATGGACTAACGTCTTTTGTTCCTTTGATTTCTTCTTATCTTAGTGACAGGAAAATAAGAGTAAAAGTAGATGATGTATATTCCAATTTCCACTCAATTAACGCCGGCGTGCCGCAGGGATCAGTTCTGGCGCCAACCCTATTTCTGGTTCATATTAATGATCTCTTATCTGTCACTCACAATCCCGTCCACTCATATGCAGATGACTCAACACTACATAGTTCATTCACACTCAGACATCCATTTACGAAGTCTAATATCTCTATCTCTCAACTCAGTACAGCCATCTCTATAAATCAAGATCTAGCTACAATCAGTGAATGGGGACAAAACAACCTTGTCTCTTTTAATGCTAGTAAAACTAAATATATACAGTTTACTAATAGACAGATATTGCCAGATTCGTACATTACCTTCAGTGCTACTAATATTCCCATCTCCAAAAGTATTGAAATTCTTGGTGTCTCACTTAACAGTGCCCTCAGCTGGACCTCTCATGTCAGATCACTTGCTAAAACCGCCTCAAAGAAACTTGGATTATTGTACAGAGTCCGTAACTTCTTCGCCGATGAGCAGTTAGCTATAATTTATAAGAGTCATGTGCGCTCTCAGCTTGAATATTGCTCACCCTTGTGGAATGGATGTGGAGAGGTTGCATTAAGACAACTTGACAAAATTCAGAATAAAGCTGTTAGAATCATTAACAACCCTGCCATTACATATAAACTACCTCCCCTGCAAGTAAGAAGGAATGTTGCCTCCCTTGCATTATTTTACAGATATTTTTTTGGCAAATGCTCAGACGAAGTTGCGTCCATGGTGCCACCTCTCCATGCCTTCCCTCGTGCTACACGGCCATCTGGTAGCGCTCATGACTGGAATGTCACTCAACCATATTGCAGAACTTCTGCCTATCAGAATTCTTTCATTCCCTGAACGTATCTCTCTGGAACTCGCTTCCCCAGAGTTGTTTTCCTCCAAATTTCAACCCACAACTGTTCAAGTCTAACTGTTACAGATATTTTATGAATAGAGGACACCAGTAATCTGGTGTATGGATTATTTTTTTTTCCCCATTTGTTTTTCCTTCCTCCGTTCTGTTATTAAAAAAAAAAAAAAAAAAAGGTGAGAGGTGAGTGAGGGATCTGGCATTTGCTGCCATCGTCACCCCTGCCTCAGCGTTGTGGTGGTGGTGGAGGTGGTGGGTAGCTTGGAGAGAAAGGTGGAGCCAGGTGGGGGATGATGTAGTTGTGGGTTGTGAGTTAACTCTCGCTCTACGTTTGCTTGATTTGTTTTTCTTTCTCGATGTATTCTCGGTCCTTTTTTCTTGTGATTTACTTGGTGTGGGATGAAGAATGTTGCTACTTATAGGTGCGTGTAGATTATAGAGACGACTCGTAGACTTGTTACTTGTAGTTGATCGCAGATGGTTGTAGTTCGATGGTTGGTTGTAGAAATTGGAAGATTGTTTGTATCAGTATTTTGTTAAACTACTGGCAAGGCGTCGTGTGACCTCTTCACCTCTTCATCAGGGTAATGATTGGGGAGACGGAGGGGGGGTGGGAGAGAATACTCTCAGGAGCTGGTTGTGAGTTGTTGATTGTAAGAGGTATTGTTTCTCTTTGCCACTTGACAGGGACCTAATTAAAACTTTGTTTGCTTTTATGTCAGGAGCTGGTTGTGAGTCGTTGGTTGTAAGAGGTATTGTTTGTTTTCTATCTTGATAATGTAGACTCAACTGTGGAACTGAAGCTCATCTTGGTTACAGTCTCGCCTGCTTCTGTAGAAATTCACTGTAGAACTGATGCTAATCTTGGTTAGAGTCTCGCCTGCTTTTGTAGAAATTCATTGTAGATTCGTAGACGAGGTTCGTACTTTAGCTGCCACCATCTTTTGTAGAAACATCGTAGCTTCTTGTCGAGTGTTTTGTAGATCAGTTATACATATATTAGACTCGTGGACGAGCGATTGTTATACGTGAGTAGTTTTGTAAGTAGATAATCTTCGTTCCCTTTGTCATGCAATGACAGGAGAGGTAAAGATTAGTATGGGCCTATTTTTATTTGTCTTGGAAATATTAACAAAATCTGTCACACATGAGTGAAGTATAGAGTCCCGCTGTTACCTCCCCACTGTCTCATTCTGTCTCTCTCTGCCACCCTCTCGCCCCTGTTGCTAGCTTCCTTCTCTCTTCTCCTCCTCTTTCTTTCCATATGTAAGAACTTCCATCACGTGGACTACACTGTCGTCCAAATGTTCTAGAAGCCTGTGTGTGTGTACGTGTGTATGTGTGTGTGTGTATGGTCACGAGGCGCTGTTTGTGGGCTATTGTGCTGGTGTGAGACATTCTGAAGAGATGCTAACGTCACTTCCTCTGGCCCCTAGGTTTGACATTGACCTAACCTCTAGACTATATTATGTATGTTGCTAGTTATTATGTAGTAAGATATTTTACAGTCCTGACAAGTGGATAGACAAAGACGAGACCCCTCCCATGCGAGAGGGGATATGATTCATACGCACCTAGAAAAGTCATGGCTTGCTTAGCTTATGGCTCAGCTAAAGATTTGTCAAGTAAAGGATGCCAGCCAAATGGTGAAGAAGGCTGATGCATTCTTCACCGTGTATGGGTACCAAACTCGTAAGCAACTGTCCTGGAACAGGAAATATACTACCAAGTCTGGGACGCCATCTCAGAGTGAACCCCAGCATCAAAGCCATTCTCAGAAGAATGGTCATGGTCCAGACAAATCACAGGAAAAGGACCAAGGACAGTATGTTCAGCAACTTGGCTGGAAGAGGTACAAGTACCCTAACCAGCATCAATATCAGCCACGCAACTAACAGTCGGGACAATATTTTTCAGCACCAGCCCCCGTGTATCGGAGGCAGGAGGCAAATGCAGTCTTCATTCCCCGACAAGCACACGATGGTGTCATTCCTAGCAGCACAGGTCCTCCCTCACAAGGAACTAGTCCCCCTCAGACAGTGAGCCCTCCTCCACAGGTGGTCAATGCTCCAACTCCCCAGATAGTAAGTACGACTCCTCAGGCATCTAGTCTTCAGGGTGTCACATTCCCACAGTTGTGTGCAATGCAGCCTTATCAATGGCTGGCTGCTTCCTCCACAGGCCCTCCCATAGGTAACAGTGCCCTCCTTGTTCAGCCAGGGTTTGTGGGAGGTATTTCCGAAAATGTTCTGAGAGACATGGCTCCTCAGGTTGCTCTGTCAGGTAGAGACAAGTTCAGCCTGACTACACAGGCAGACAGATCCAAGCTCAGCTTATTGTTGGATCAGTGAGTTTGTTTCCTGAGGCATGTTTCCAGGTAGCATCATCCTATTACACTGGTTCAGCAGTTGCAGTTGTCATGCCAGAACCTTTGTTTACCTTATTATAGGTAGCACTAGGTGCCAAATATAGTTGTACTGTAGATGTTGCTACTCAGACTTTGGCTGCAGTAACATGAGCCATGGCCAAGGCTCCAAACTGTGTCACCCCACTGATCATTGCATCACTGCAAGATCTGATTTATAGTCAAGATGTTGTCATGGAACAACAGTCTGCCCCAACACTTGCCATTGGGTGGAAGAAACTAAGGGTAATGTGATTAAGTATTCACGGGGAAGTCAAGTTAGGTTCTTTCGTAAACAAGGACGGCTGTACCGTGAACCACAAACACTCCAGGGCGAGGTTCGACTGCTGTTTGTTGTCCCTGCATAGTATCGCCGAGCAGTGTTCGAATGGGATCATTGTTCAGCATCTGGAGGTCACAAGGGCAAAAAGAAAACCCTTGGCCATACCCATGCTGACTTTTTCTGGCCAGGAATGGGACAGGAAATAGATAAGCTTGTTCATTCCTGCAGTGTGTGTTGATGTACCATTAATCAGGGATGTGTCCTTCCTGCGTTGTTTGAATCCATGCCCATAATCTCTGAGTCATTTGAGAGAGAGAAAAAGCAGTGGCAATGAGGATGCAGATCTGACGTCTCGTCCATTGGTCCCACAGGACACATTATGTCCATGGTCTGTACATTTTACTTTATTTTATTTATTTATTTTTTTTTATGTGTCCGACTCTGGGCATAGGCTTCACAGCCTGCTATCAAGGCCCAGCAGTCCTCCTACATACCATACGCCTCTACATGTCACCACTTCGGCGCTAACACCCACCGTCCATATTGAATACATGCTAGGGCTGTCTCATACAGGACTGGTGTATTGGTATTAGCGGGGGTATTTTTACGACATGTCGGCGGGTCTTCTGGTAGATTAGTAAAGCCTGATTTTATGAAATTCAAATCCTTAAACTGTTCCCTGCCCCAGCCGGGATTTGAACCTGGGTCCGTTAGAACCGCACGCCACCTCTCTACCGGTTGGTACATATGTACCATAGGTTAAGGGGAAGTTCGAGACCCCCGCAGAGGCAATCCGAGGCTGTGTCTTAATTACCTTGTGATGCATCTCGAACTGTGGGTCTTTCTAAGGATTCCCAGAGAAAACAAGCTTTATACACATGAGTGTTCACACCCACGATAGCTGTTAAAACGTGACCTGCCAGAGTTTGCATAGGGACTCTCAGCTTACCGATATAAGGAGTAAGTGTAGAGTTATAAGGATAATTATGCTTTAAAGATGTCAAAATGAGCAGGAACAAATGCCGCCGGGCAGTACCTAGACAAGGAGTATATGCACAGCACCCTGAGTTAACGGTCACTTCTCATACTTTCGATTGGTGATCGGCTATGGGTCACTGAGGGCCCTGTTAGTTACTCGGCACCTATCGGGATCTTTTTAATGTACCATGGTTCGGTGCTGCAGGGGATGGATCAGCTGAGGCAGAGCATGGTCTCGCACATGAGAGAAGGAGCTGGTGCTTGACTGACTGCTGTCTTCCTTGAAAGCGCCAGACAAGGCTCTGGAACTCACCCCTTATTTGCACACTGTGATTGCATTAACCAAGGAACACCTTGTTCTCTGGTTAATAGAGATATAGGTTTAACCAGTAAGCTGCATGCATCCTGAGGGACTTACACAATTTAAGGTCTAGATTCTTTCCTGGTTAATAATCTACCTAATAAGGAATTAATGCTGACCTCAAATGTATGAAGCTTTGGCTGACAGTTGAATTTTCAGCTAAAGTATACTTTTCATTGTGTATACATAGACCACTAGGCAGAGGGTAATTGCAATTTAATACTGATTGTTTCTCACATTGGCACTATTGATGCTCCACCCAGATTGATTTCACAGGTACAGTTGGTGGGTGAAGCAGTTTTGCTGTGCAGGTGTAGCAGTTTTGCCAAGTAGGTACAGCGATAAGTGTAGCAGTTTTGCTGTGCAGGTCAGCTGATCATCTCTGCCGCATGCTGCTGCCTGTTTTTCTCTGCCCTCGGCATCTCCATTAACTCTTAAGTCGTATTATATCATTTTACACGTAGGTACAGTTATACCACAACTGTCACACCTACGTGTATCGCATACACCACATTACATAACAATTAGTTGTTAAAGTAAATGATGCAGAGTTTTGCTCAGTTAGACCTGAGTACAGGATTTTTCACCGTCGTCACAGAGTTTTTTCCCTCAAGCTTCCTTCTGTTAATGTAAATACAAGGTTTTTATGCTAATTGACGACAGTGCTCTTCTCCTGTAGCAGGATAGTATGCACACTACAGTGTGAATCTTGTGTGACTGAGTTAGGATGAATATATTATCTAATGTTAAATTTTCTCTGAAAAATTTCATTTTGATGGGGCGTAATGTCACGAATTCATGAAATCGTATTATTATGGCAATTCGTGACGTTGTACAACATTATGGGAACTTTTGAACAATACTGAAACCCCATAGAATTTCACTCAGTTAACTGCTTGCATTTGCACTTGCATTTGAAACAGAGTTTTTCATAACATTCACTAAATATCATGAGTAACTGTCTTTATGGAGAGACAGCGGGTTTCACTGAGCAATATTATTTGTTAAATTATCCTTCCTCTGCCATGCCTCTGTAGCCATTAAGCTATGCCAGGCCTACTTCTAATGATCATGTATTTTTGTTCTGTGTGGCTGGGATGAGAACTTTAGTCAGTTACTTGGTGCAGTGATGCCACAGGGAGAGGACATCGTGAACAGTGCAGAGAAACAAGACCCCGTCTTAATGGCTACAGTCTCTAGCAGTTCTGCAGTACAAAACCCTCATCTCCCCACCGAGTTGGTGATCGGCAACAGTGGACATCAACATTGCTAACTGCAGCTTCTTGAGTAGCAGAGCTGCCCAGTCTCTTTTCAGCCTCAACTTTATTTTTTCCACTGCCCAGTATTTTCTTAGTGTTTTTTATGCTTAAGATTATTATCTACTTGTTTGAATGCGTGAGTGAGTGAGTTTACTTGCTTCAGTTCCTTTGTGATGTAAATTTATTGTTGTAATTAATAAATTTACAGTTCTTTTCTTTGAGCTCGATTAAATGTAACAATCGTGTTTGATTTCTCCATATTCTTACTTATCTTGCTTTCTCCCAGTTTGCACAAACTTTTCTTACATTAGTCACAACTGGTAGTCAAGCCAGTCGTTTCATATTAATTTACCTATCCGTTGTGCCAGTCAGCAATTAGCACCGGCAAGAATCCGTCTATTAGTATTAATTATCGATTGCCAGGGGTAAGGACACTTTCTCAGAGGCCAACAGTATCAACGCTTTAGTATTCGTGCGTGATTAGTCTCTGCTGTGTACTGGTGAGAAAGTTTAGGAAATTTTCGTCTTTAGGAAATAGACGAAGTAGCCAGCATAAAATATAAACTTAATGCTTGATTCCGTAAGTCGATTCCTTTCTGACAACCAACGATATATTTGCATTTTATTCGTATTTCACATTTTCCCTTGACACCCACTCTTCGCTCGCCACGTATACCTGTGGATCATTTTGCGCCTAAAGGAGGTATTGGGTACCATAAACCCCCTCCCTGCATAAAATAATGTCCACTAGAGCACTGCCATTCTAATCCACTCCTGCAGGCACACGCCACTCATCAACTACTCCATACACCTTCACATTCTCTACTTTTCCGTTCATATCTCCAATCAAAATCACTCTCTCATTCCTGTTAAACTTCTCCATGTACGCTTCCACATATGCCCAGAACTCTTCTTTCACTCTTGCATTGGCGCATGCACACACACAATCGTCCACGTTTGTATTCCCACTTTCATTCTTATCCACACAGTTCTTGAACCAACTGTGCCATACTCCCTTACATTCTCCTTCCTTCTCCTTCACACAACAACACATAAACCCTCTTTTTCCCTCGGATTCTCACCTACTTCTTTGCATATAGCCCATCCATATTCTCAATCTCTCACACTTTCGCTACACCATTTAGTCTCAGTTAATCTACACATGTCCCTTTGTACACCGTTAAGCATCTTGTTCCCGGCAATTGTCTCTACTGCCACAGTGCCGCCGAGATTGGTGGTGATGAGCCCGTGAATCAGGAGCTGGTAGCGTGCATGTGAATCAGAAAAACTGGAGCAAGTGTGTTTCTCTCTCTTTATTATGCCACAGTAAAGTACAGCTGCGACAAGAGAGAACAAGGAAACAGAGCGTCTACTTCTGGCGATAGCTAGAATGTATCCGACTCACCCTCACTTCCCAGCCCTGGGAACCAGGACAGATCAGCAGATTAAGAGATGCCACTATTTCTCAGACATCGGGAGATATCTACACGCGTAGGCATACCTTGCACATCATACATCTCAATAAGGCAGTATTACCTGAATATGTAGTATTAACACATATATATTTCCCCAAGACTGAAATATTTACAGAATTTACTCCCTTCCTTCACCCCTCCTTCAATCTCCCTGTTTACGTCTAAAAGTGCTGGTCTCGGCAATGTCTGGCCTTTCTCTCCTCTCCCACTACACTCAACAGTGAGGTTGTATTTGGATATTCATCTCAACACTACAATACGTATTTATTAAATAAGAATAAACACACTTATGTATATAATATGTATCAGCAGCATGAGACATAACTCATTGTGGAAGTGATGCCAGAACCAGAACATCATTTGCCCACACCTTTTCGACGTCCCCATCGACATTGTAGTCCTAACTACCGTGTAGCCTAACCAATGTGTCAGGTAGTTAACTACTCAGGCAGATCCATTTCCAATCCGTGGGAACGGCCTGTGGTTTTTGTGGGTTTCCCTCTTTCATGCCTTTCAGATAATAGCCCCAAACACAAACACAGGACAAGACCACAAGAAGTAAAAGACCAATGCCAGGATCAAAATAGGAAGGAGAAAGATATGAAGGAAGATAGGACAGTACATATGGTTTTAAATCAGTCTTGTTCAGGTACGCAACAAACCCAATTCCGTTTGACACATGAGACAGCCTGTTCACATTCAACAAAGAAATGTTGAATGAAGGTAGAAAGGGTCATAACTGGGATGAAAAATTCATCGACAAAGCTAGATGTTGCTTGTTAGGTAGAATTGCCATCTCTTCACTGTACAGCTAAAAAAAATCGGGTGCATCATAGTATCCGACTACCTTAAGGAACTGGTGTTGTGATGCACACGTCAGTGTTATGTCCTCTGTCTCATGGAAGAAGAAGTACTGTTCCACATGTGTGTTGTCCACGCACACGCGCACATATCAGGTGCATGTGCATGTACTGTCCTAGTGCTGGGATTTTGAATCAAGAGGTTATTTTATAATGCATATCGTGTTTTTTTTTCCTCTCTCTCTGTCTACCACCTGTGTATGTGACTATGTATATGTATCTCCTCTACTTCTGACGGTATAAAGACAAAATGAAAAGCAGAATATACATGGAGATCGAGAAAGGAAGCCTTACACCTCTCAAACTCATCCACAGTCATTTCTGCTATATACCTCTTGTCATCAGACACAACTAACACTTCTGGACCCTCCTTCAAAATGACAAGTGTGTTGTTAGCAGTAGCAAAAGGGAAAGGAATGAACCACCTTGCATGGTATGTTATAGCATTCCTCATAGGTACCAATATCAGGATGCCATCATGGGTCAACTGGGCCTCCAATAGTGGATAATAATACTCCAGCTGATTTTTACCAAAAAGTGGCGTAAGTCCATGCTTCACCATAGCTACGTCAAGAGCATTGCTTAAAACATGAGTAGGAAGCAATAAAGCATTAACCCTACTCAAACTTGCATCAACTAAGCCGTCTACCATATTAGCTGCATGCGACTCCAAAGTGGTGACTGACTCATCGAGAGCATGTAGATCTATCTATCTATCTATATACCTAGGCTGCTTCCCCCAAGGAAAGGGAGGTAGCCGAGACAGGACGGCACACTCCCCATTTACTCATCCATTCAAACACATTCATTCGCATCTTAGCCCCAAAGGGGAGAACGGACAGATCCTCACCGCACCACACCGCACAAGGGTCAACTGCGCAATGTATCTACAGGCTGTGATGTCACAGCATGTAGATACTCAGCAGTTAACACTAAGTTAGTTAGGGTTGGTAGGTTAGTTTGGACATTGTTCACAATTCCTACAAGATGGTTGGTAGTCACAATTATCTCGTTAGCCTGGTTAGTGAACTCATCTAGTTGTTCATACGTGCGTACGGTTAGCCTGATATTTGCCTTAGCTGCTAATGCCAAATCATGCATCTGTCTGCCCAATTGCACTGTCCTTGTCTAGTGCCGTACCAAAGAGCTTTTGGGACAGGATACCTAGAAAGACCACAAGTCCTCCCTTCGTACGTGCATGGACATGCTGGGAAAGATCAGAATAGGGAAAGCAACATGCAATTTAGTAAGCCTGTGTAAGAGCCTATCTCTATGTTCAATATGAAGTCCGAATAATCCATGCAAAGCTTGTATGAAAGCTTCACTGTTCAAATCAATTAGCTGCTGTTTCAGGTCAGGTAACTTTCCTATTTCCATCAGCTGCTGTTTCAAGTCGTGTGACTTCCCCATCTCCATCACTTGGTGTTTTAGGTTACGTAATCCCTCCACAGCACCTTCAACAGTGTCTGGAGCTCAGAGATAGTCATCCATGGGGTAGGGCACACAGACAGCGTCTTCTACCACCACGACTTCTCCTAGTGGGCTCTTCAGTGCTCCTGGCATCAGTGCAGTCGTCGTGTCCGTGTTCGTTGTCGTTCCATTGGTCCACCCAAAGCAGCGCGAGAGGAGTACAAGCCACAGTCACATTTCTGCAAGAGAAGATACTTCCTTAATCGCCCTTGCTGTGGGATCGTACCTTGCTATGATACTCTTGGATAGGGACAGGTACAGACGACGACATAGACTGTGACGAAGACAGAGGGCACAACACATCAGATGATTGGTTACTTAGGCCTAGCTCTTGACTTACTGGCTTGATCCTTTCAGCATGTACTATCTCCTGAGTTCCACTCACATCATTCCTTGTTCTGTATGTCCATGCACTCTTTCCATAATTGTACATGGCCTACAGAACTTAGGGTTGAGCTTGGGAGTTCTTTCAGGATTCTGGACCATCACGTTCTGGTCTACCTCCAGCATCGTTTCTTGACTACCTTTGTGCTGTTTCGCTATCATCTCCGCTCTTGAAGCTTTTAATCTTTTCCGTACTTCATTATGTATGCATTGAAATCTTGTAAGTTGGACCTTGTTGTAATCCTCGGGATTGTACACCAGAGTAGGAGGTTCAGCTAGCAAACCGTAGGGCAACACTTTCTCTTTTCCATAGAGGATGTAATGAGGAGATTTCCCAGTTGATGAATTGTCTGAGGAGTTTATGGTAGCTGTTACATGTGGTAACCAGTCTTGCCAGTCATTCTCCATCGAGTTGATCGCTGGTCTCAGGACTTTCAATATATTCCTGTTTGTCCTCTCCACAAGGCCATTGGTCTTGGACTGTAAGGCATAAAGACTTGCTTTACCCTATACGTATGACAGATTTTCTGTAACACCTGGTATTGAAATTCACTGCCATTATCACTGAGCAATATCTTGAGTGTAGAATATGAACAAATCACTGAGGTTACAAAAGTGTGCGCCACCTCCTCTGCAGTTTTCATCTGTGAAGGTGCTAAAACAGTGAATCTTGAAAAATGATCCACTGCCACTAACACATAGTGTAAGCCTTGATGACTTCTTGGCAACACCAATAGATCAATGAAGACTGTATCCCTAGGTTTTTCTGGTAGGGGATACTACAAGATGGGAGCTGGAGGTCCAGTTGTTCCTCATATTTCTGTGCACTTGACACATTGACTAACGTGGGCTTCTATGTCCTTCCTCATGGTCGGCCAATAGTACTATTTTCTTGCCTCATTTATGCATCTGTCGCGTCTGGGATGACCTGCTTCATGTCATGATCCAACTGTAATACGGCTTCCTGTAGAGTAGCAGGAACAACCAACAGATACACAGTGCATTTCCCCGGTGGTTTCTTATACAAGAGACCTTGTTGAAGGTGGAAGTGAGTCATCGGTACCGGAAGTTCAGGTAGATAGTCTCGTCGCCAGACTCCAAGGCACAGACAACTTGAGAACACATCGCATCCTCACTTTGTTCCGCTTTTACCGTGTCCAGGGAATACCCAGTGAGAGGGATATCCTCAGATATGGCAGCAGCAATGTTTCTACTCAGCGCGTCGGCAGCGACATTTTGACGGCTCGGTAAATATCTGACGTCTGGGTCAAACTCCATTACCTTGCTGTACCAACACACGACCTTACCATGTAGGTTCTTCTCTTCGAACAAGTCGCGTAAGGGTGAATGGTCAGTTAAAACAATTATCAGGTAACTGAAGATGATATCCCGGAAATGCTCTAACACTCACATGACTACTAATGTCTCCAAATGTGATAGCAGCACATCTGTGGACAAAGCTCCTATAGAAGCCAGTGAGCCCTAGAAAAGTGTGAACGTCATCCTTGGAGTTGGGTGTAGGGAAATTTATCATGGCAGTAACCTTATCCGGAAGAGCCTTAATGCCATCGCCATTGACTAAGTGCCCTAGAAATCTAACACATGACTTCAGGAACTCACACTTCGACAGCTTGATTTTTGGACCCGCGGACCTTAAGGTTTCCATCACTCGTTTTAACTTATTAAAGTTAGTGTCCATGTCCTTGCTCACAATTATCAAGTCGTCTAGATATGCCAAGACGTCCTCCCCTAATATGCCACCAAACAACTGATTTATCATCCTGTGAAATGTCAAAGGAGCATTACTCAGTCCGAAAGGCATCCGGAGAAATTCAAAGTGCCCACGGTGGGTGCTAAAGGCTGTGATGAGATGAGACTCTTTGGTCAGTTCCTTCTGCCATTACCCTGACACTAGATCCAGGCAGGTGAAAACAGTATTTCCCTTACCCAGGGACTGTAGTAAGTCTCTGAGATGCAGAATCGGGAAACGATCCGGTACGGTTACAATTGTGTGGACGGGGCAACAGCTACTGCTAGCACATTTGTAAATATTACATTATGAAAATTTCGTAAAACGTTAGGTGCATGCACAGTGCAATTCTTACATAGTGCTAGTAATTTTGTGTGTGTCGTGTGTATTTTGTCAAATATATCACCATCTTTAACCCCTACACTGCGGGCATGTTTACCAATGTTTTGCGTGTGCCGCGGTGTTATTGCGGCTCCGACAGACTCTCAAAAAATATTTGCCAAAAATAAGTTATTAGTCCTAGAATATTAAAATTACATATGCTTATGGCACATACCTTCAGCTTTCTCCTGGAATGTTTGTTGAGCCTTCGTCATTACCGTAGGACTTGTGGAGACCTCTGAAGTTGGGTAATGAAGTCTCCACTTTACACTTCCCGACAACCAGTAATATGATTACCACAGCCAGATATTAACACTATAAACACTACTCTATGATTTTCAAGTAGTTTGGGAACCATACTCCAAAAAAAAAAAAACACTGTGAAAGCAATGAAAATTACGAGCGCGTCTGACCGTTGCACTTGCGCTAGTTCGCTCTTGGTACTCTGTCATTTATTATTCATAAAACCCCTCACACTTTATATTTCTGTTACTATATAACACTTATATATATCTACAGTCTTTATCCATAAGTTTCCTTCAGTAGTATTAGTTTATTGTCACTGTAGGGATTCAATGTCTTTCAGTAAAATACGTAGCATTCACTTTCTCGTCCTGTATACTAGCATTGAGAGTGAATGTCACTTTCAATTTCACTCTCATAACTCATAGTATTCAGACATGCTAGAGTGAAACTTTCACTTTCATTACTCCTAGGGTATATACTCGTATTCTTATAATACTACTCATTTACATTTCTATTTACTTTCTCTATTTTATTTACGTTATTTACATTTCTATTTTATTTACACTGTGTTATGCACTGTCACTTGAAGTAACTTATAAAACTATTTTCCACTGTTCACGTGTATTTACATTCATTACTTTCACTTGCTGTTTACACATTATTTACAATTCCACTTGCAATGTTTTACTCAATAGAAAGATCATAGTCACTCTTTTATCAATTGTCAGCCCTTTACCTCTTTCCACACGAGGTTTAGTAGGGGGTAAAGGTCACAGGGCCCTTTGCATGGGGGTGAAAAGGCCCTGAAGCTAGCAAGAGCGAACAGACGTACCCCCACACTGGAAGATGAGAGTGAACTGATAATGGTAGCCTGGGGTGGTGGCCTACCTAGGGAAATCAGTACTGCCAGCGTTTAGTCTCTTGACACAGCTACTTTATAGCAGTGAAATGATTGGCAGGAAATCTAGACAATACATTATAAATTAGGTAGTTCCAGGTGAATGTAAATATCACTTAGGCTTCTCCCTTCCCTCCTTATATGTATATTTATTACGAAAATAGTGACGCCCCGCGGTTAAGGGGTTAATAGCAACATTCTGTCCGAATTCACTTTAGATGACAACTGAAATATAGACTGATTGTATCTTATTCCTGCCAACCGAAAGGTTACCAGTGTGACTGCATGTATAAGGTCATCTACTGCGTGTGTCAGAGAAAGAGAGAGAGATTATGCACGCTTAATACTCGTATAATCACACACGTATGCACATAAGCATAAAGTTACATAGGCCTATTAAGATATAAGGGATTGGCCCTAAGAAAATGTTGACTGGAGTATGCTTTAATTTATAGTCTAGTATGAAGGCCAGGCTCATCCATCCGTAAGCAGGGTAAGTGACTATACGACTATGAAATGATAACAAATTACTCCATCAGTCTAAAGGATGTATTTTCCTTATTCTGCCAGCGTTCGGTCATAAGATAACAGTAGTTGACTTGTCCAGATATAAAATGAACTATTACAGGATGTTAGATGCGGTATTCAATACAAGTTGCAGTAAAAGTTACATTATCATTGTTAAGCAACTTGCATGAGACGCAGCTGAAATCAGTTTAAATACTTGTAAATTCTCGGTCAACAAAAGAAAGCTTTCCGATGAGGGGATGGAATGACGGAGGCGAAGGATAAGGTTACGAATTGGCGATACCTGTTTGCTTAGGTACCGAACTTATTCCATCAAATACTGAATCATCATTAGCAGCTTGTTGCCACTATCTTTTATTATTAATAGAAAAATCGTATTGGAATGATTATCTTCGCAGACTTTGTTGACACAGTTAATGGCCACTTAACCTCTCCCTAACATTTACCTACCCCCACCACCACCCATCCTCTATCCCATCACTCACCTTCCCCGCAACTACCGCCCCCTGCTTCACCCCCAACACTGTTACCAGATCATTTCTGTCTTGCGCTGCTGCTGTCATCTACACGGTGTCCCGCGTGGAAAATTCTCCAACTGTACATACATATGCAGAGAGAGGCACATATGCAAACATACATATACGTATATATCTATACATATATGTGTATATTCATGCACATGTAACAACAGACATATTGCATGTACAGGATATGTACGTATGTATAAAGATATGGGTATGCATACAGGCATGCATACATATACATATGCAACATGCACATATATATGATATATTCATATATACATAGACAGGGAGACATATATATATATATATATATATATATATATATATATATATATATATATATATACCCTAAGTAGATACACAAACATAGTCACATACACAGGTGGGTAGATAGAGAGAGAGAAAAAAAAAAACGATATGCATTATAAAATAACCTCTTGATTAAAAATCCTAAAACGGACAGTATATGCACTCTGCATGTATGGAAAGCTGATGACAGGGAGTGCTGGAGCATCGGTTTCATCAGCCCTCAGGACTAGTTCCTGACCATCCCCCTTTGCTGAAATTTTTCAGTGTCTCAGTTACACAGAGAGCAGGCCAGCATGCTCTCCAGTACAAATTTCTCTAACTATCTACACCAAACTACATGCACAGTACACACTCCAATTCCTTTTCTAAAATTCAAAAAATGGCGTCTCATCACCAAGCCTCGGAGTCCCCATGGGGGGGGACCATAAATGCCCCCACCATCCGCCCCTCTCCCGATGACGACTTGAGGTGCCTGGAACCACTGTCTGACTCTCTTCTTCTTCATATCTGCAACATTCGCGGCCTTTCCTCTAACTTTCGCTCTGTTGAGCACCACCTCTCCTCCTCTAAGCCTCACCTTCTTTTTCTAACTGAGACTAAACTGTCTGAGGCAACTGACAGCAAACCCTTTTCTGTATCCTCCTACTTTCTCCATACTCATTTCAAAGCCAAAGGTGGCTGTTGTGTATATATACGCAACGACTTATCTTGCTCTCGTGTTCCTGAACTCGATTCTTCTGAATTCTCTACACTCTGGCTTCGGCTTTCCTGTCATTCTCTGACTAAATATATCTGTGCTGTTTACTTATCCCCTAATTCTACTGACTATCAAAAATTCTTCGACTATCTTACTTCTACGATGGAACACATTCTATCCATTTCTCCTTTCTCTGAAATCTCCATTCTAGGAGATTTCAATGTTCACCACCACCTTTGGCTCTCCTCTCCTTTTACTGATCCACCTGGTGAACAAGCCTACATCTTTTCTATCCTTAATGACCTGGAGCAGCTTGTACAGCACCCTACCCGTATCCCTGACCGCCTTGGAGAGAGCTCCAACATACTTGACCTCTTCCTCACAACTAATCCTTCTGCTTACTCTGTTAATCTTTTCTCTCCGTTGGGCTCCTCCAATCACAACCTTATCACCTTAACCTGTTCTATCACTCCGGTACGGCCTGTGGACCCTCCAGAGAAACGTTGTCTGTGGCATTTTGGAGCCACGGACTGGGAGGCCCTCAGGCAGTACTTCTTTGATTTTCCCTGGAATGATTATTGCTTCCATGGCCGTGAGCCATCTGAGTGTGCCTTGCGCATTACGGAGGTTATTCTCTCGGGCATGGAAGCATACATTCCTTTCTCATATCCTTTGACTAAAGCAAGAAAGACTTGGTTTAATCACGCTTGTTCTAATGCTGTCCACAACATGGAGAGGGCCTACAAAAGGTACCGGAGCCAAACCACCCCTGAATCACATCATCTTTACGTTTCTGCCCGGAATCGTGCTAAGTCTGTTCTTCGCTCAGCTAAAAATAATTTCATTCATACTAAACTCTCTCAACTCTCCAACTCGAATTCTTCCCACTCTTTCTGTTACCTTGCCAAAAACCTTTCTAACAACTTTACCTCATCATCCTTCCCTCCTCTTTTCTACTCTGATGGTTCTGTAGCTATTTCTTCTACTGATAAAGCAGATCTCTTCGCACAGACTTTCTCCTCCAATTCCACCTTAGACGATTCCGGTGCTGTTTCTCCATCACTTCCCCCCTCTGAGTTCCTCATGGCTGACATTAAAATGTCTTCAGCTGATGTATTTTCTACCATCACTGGCCTCAGTACTAACAAGGCATATGGGCCTGATGGGGTCCCTCCTGTTGTTCTCAAGAACTGTGCTTCTGTGCTTACACCCTGCCTAGGCAAACACTTTCGCCTTTCTCTGTCAACTTGAACCTTTCCTTCTTGCTGGAAGTTTGCTCTCATTCAGCCACTCCCAAAGAATAGTGACCACTCCCAACCCTCCAACTATCGTCCAGTTGCTTTAACGTCCTGTGTTTCAAAAGTTTTCGAGTCAATTCTCAATAGAAAAATTTTAAGGCATCTTTCCTATCACAACCTTCTTTCTGATCATCAGTACGGGTTCCGTCAGGGACGCTCCACTGGTGATCTTCTTGTCACAAAAAGGACTTTGTAGTTACTTGTAGAGAAGTTTTGTGGTTTAGTTCTCACTCTCGATTTCTTGTAGTAGGAATTAAAGATGAATACAAGGAGTTGATCTTCATTTATTATCTTCAGAAAAATCTAAGTTCAGCAGGGTATGTCTTACAGAGACAATATAATAAGCAAGTCTAGTTGAGCCCCTCTTTTCTTGTTCACTCTCTCCACTACCTGTCGGTTCAATCGCTAGCCTCCTTCTGAGCTCTCTTTCCTAAATTCTGGTGAAACAGGGGTCGTGTCACGTGTGTTACACTGTGGTTGGAAAGTTCCAGAAACCTGTGTGTGAGCATGTGTGTATGTTGCTAGGCTTTGTTCCCCTGATATCTCGCTGACACACTACCTGCATCATCTGACATTGCTACTTCCTAACCTGTCGTCAGCATTTCCTCAGTTAACTTACAAGATCATTTCCCTTTCCCAGGCTAGCATAGAGCTATCTGTCTATTTATCTATCTATCTATTATGATTTGTAAATATAATATGGACTCATAACATTGCTCGGCCACGCCACTGAAGGTCCTCCGACAGCAATTATCATTGACATATGCTAATCTATTAGTACATAATATTGATTATAATATTGTATACATATAACATTCATAGTAAATAGCAATTATCCAGTCTATCTATCTATCTATTGCCAGACGCCTCAATCCCGTTTGGGGTGGCCACAAACAAATCGCCTCCTAGTCGCCCTGTCCCTCGCCATTTCACTGCCCTGCTCCCAACTCACACCCCCCTCTCTCATATACCTCTCCACCCCATCCCTCCATCTCATCCTCGGCCTCCCCCTCCCTCTTCCCCCCTCCACCTCACTCACATACACTCTCTTCGTCAGTCTTTCACCCTCCATCCTCAACACATGGCCAAACCACCTCAGTGTGTTCCTCATAACGCTTCCTATCACATCCACATCCACACCACAATGCTCCTTTATATCCTCATTCGTCAGCCTGTCTCTCCACGTGACTCCACAGGCTCCTCTTAAATAGCTCATTTCCACTCCTCTCACTCTTGACTTGTGTCCTTCCAACAATATCCAAGCTTCACTTCCGTACGTTAGGGTTGGTATCACAATACTGTCATGTAGTAACTTTTTCACTTCCATGCTCACTTCCCTTTTTCTTATCAATGCTTTCAAGGAACCAGCAACCTTTCTTCCCTGCTGTACCCTTTCAAGCACTTCACCCTCCAAACCTCCATCCTTACTCATCACACTACCCAAATACTTAAACGTACTCACATTTTCCAATTCCTCACCATCCAACCTCGCTGTACATTCACTAACTTCACCTCTCTCAAAGACCTTCACTTTACTCTTCCCTACATTCACCTTTAGGTTCCGTTTCTTACACACTCTCTCAAACTCATCCACCAAGCCTTGCAGCTCCCCTTCGTCTTCACTCAACAACACAGTATCATCTGCAAACAACAGTACAGGGAGTTTCCAAACACTATCCTCTCTCACCAGGGCCACTCCAACATCCACTACCCTACCTTGTACCTCTTTTATTACCCCATCCATGTACAGATTGAACAACCATGGAGACATGACACATCCCTGTTTCAAACCAACTTTCAAAGAGAAAAATTCACTTAGTTCACCATCCACATGCACTGCAGCCTTCGCACCATCGTACATACTCTTCACAGCATTCAACAACTTCCCATCTACTCCATATATTCTTAACACTTTCCACAATCCTTGTCTATCCACCCTGTCATATGCTTTCTCCAAAACCATGAAAGCTGCATACAACTTCTTTCCCTTCTCTAGAAACTTTTCCACTAAAGATCTAAGAATGTATATCTGATCTACACAACCTCTTCCCTTCCTAAAGCCTCCCTGTTCTTCTCCAACTAATTTTTCTGTTCTTTCTCTAACTCTGTCTATAAGTATCCTACCATACACTTTTCCTATTATACTAAGAAGACAAATGCCCCTATGATTACCACACACTTCTTTTTCCCCTTTTCCTTTGTACAAGGGAATAATTATACCTGACTTCCAATCCTCTGGGACTCTACCTTCCTCCCAGGCCAATCTGCACATCTTCCACATCCATTCTACTACTATCTCTCCCCCATGCTTCAACATTTCACCACACACTCCATCAATTCCTGGGGCTTTCCCCGATTTAACTTTCTTCATTGCTTCCACAACTTCTATCCTACTGATTTCTTCCCGTCTTCTCACCTCCCTCCTTCTCCCAGCCATTCCCCAGCCACTTATACTCGCATTACTTCCATCCTCTACGTTCAACAATTCCTTAAAGTGTTCTCTCCATCTGCTCACTTTTTCTCCCTTCTCCACTAGTAATCTACCATTTTTATCTTTCACTCCCCTGCTAACTTCACTTCCACCCTGTCTTACTCTTTTCACTTCTCTGCAGAACATTTTCTTACAGTCCCTTCTCTTTACACTCAAATTCCTTCCAAATTCCTCATCCACTCTCTTCTTACTCTCTCTTACTAATCTTTTCACCTCTCTCTTTCTTTCCACATATAACTCTCTCTTCCGCCTCTCAACTTCTTCCACGCCCCTATTTCTCATCCATTCATTGTATGCTTTCTTCGTTTGTGCCACAGCCTGTTTCACCTCTTCAGTCCACCACGCTGTTCCTTGCACCCCCCTCCGTCTTCTCTTCCTTCCACACACCACATCACATGCTGCACATATTTCTTCTGTAAATATCTTACACACACCTTCCACGTCTCCCATCTGCTCCAATTCATATTTGCCCAATCGTTCCTCCACTTCTCTCTTATACTCTGCCCTTTTCTCATCCTCTTGTAACCTCTCCACTCTCCTTGCAACTACTCCTTCCTCTCGTCTTTCCCTTCTTCTATTCCTCCATCTTACTTGCATCCTAATTCTGGCCACCACCAAGTAGTGGTCAGAAAGTCCACTCCCCCAACCTCTATACACTCTTGCATCCTTTACATATCTTCGCAACCTTTCATCCACACACACATCATCAATCATTGCCTTCCTTTCATTCAGTTCACCACCCACCCTTCTCATCACTCGCCATGTATACCTGTGGATCATTTTATGCCTGAAGAGGGTATTGGCTATCACCAACCCCCTCCCAGCACAAATGTCCACTAACGCACTCCCATTCTCATCTATCTCAGCAGGCACACCCCACTCACCAACTATTCCATCCACCTTCACATTACCAACTTTACCATTCATATCACCAATCAAAAACACTCTCTCATTCCTTCCAAACTTTTCCATGCACACTTCCACATTTGTCCAGAACTCTTCTCTCACTCTTCTAGCACGATCTTGCGTTGGCGCATACACACACACAATCGCCCACATTTGTATTCCAACTTTCAATTTTACCCACACAATCCTTGACCCAACTGATCCATACTGTCTTATGCTCTTCTTCCATCTTTTACTCACAACTATACATACTCCTTCCTTTGCCCTCTCATTCTCATCTACTCCTGCACATATACCCCATCCATACTCCCATTCTCTCACACTTTCTCCTCTCCATTTTGTTTCAGTTATTCCACATACAACCACTTTCGCACCCTCAAGCACCTGGACAATCTCTCTCTCTTTCACCTCATCATTCGCTCCTCTTACATTCCATGTACTCATTACCAAGTCCTTTGTCCGGTCCTGGGTCGTCATCGTTTGGTCAGTCCTTGTCCGAGGCTTCTTGTTTGTTTTTTTAGTTAGTTGTTTTCCAGGGAGGGGCACTAACCCTCCGCCAACCCTTTTAGTTGCCTTTTACAACAAGCAGGGATACTGGGGGAGTATTCTTGAAAACCCCCCTACCCCCAGGTGGTATTATCCAGTAATATTACATTTTAAACAAGTTGTATACATATTTGTATAAATGCATTAAAAGTAAACTATTTAACTGTAATACAGTATGTACTTGGGTTATAGTAGTGAAATGCATACATGCAAGAAAAAAAAAATAAAATTAAGATTATGGTAACAGTTATTAATATTTCATTTAGAGATAATGGTACTGGTATGCCATACTTCTATGTCATGTTCATTCGTCTTTGTATTTTATATATATATATATATATATATATATATATATATATATATATATATATATATATATATTATATACAAAGTATGTACACTTCATTCAGGGGGGTTAACTTGGATGTTAACTCTCCCCTCACTAAATACTGACTCCAAATTTGCAATTCTTGCATGCATTCTGTGCATTGAGAACAGCAGTACTGCAAATACAATGCAGAAGATTATAAAGACAGTAGGTGCTGGGCTATACACATAATATGGGTTGAACATATTCAGGCTCAAATCTTCCCAGGGCTTCATTGTTTCATTGATCAGCTGCATAGTTTCAAACTTAGGTGAAGTCAACTTAATACTTGTGCTCATGTTTAAGTCCATATCAGGCAGTGGGTGGAAATGTTTGTGTGTATGATTGAGAATGGCGTAGTGATTGATGGTGGATAAAGTAGACATGGCTGGTGTAAATACCGCACAGTAGTCTGGTGCTATGTATAATCCTGAGGCTGAAGTATGAGATGGTGGTATATCTGGACAGACTATGTAAACTGATGTGTTATGAGTGAAATAAAAAAACTGTGAGTGTTCGATGCGTTGATGGTGTACAAGTTTATCTGTAGCAAAAGTGAAGTTGCAATGATTATGAATATTGTCATTTCTGATGATAGCCATTTCACAAGGGACTGTATCAGTAGGATGAAACGTGAAAATGTATGCAGGACAAAGATGAACAGCATGTAAGGATGTGCGGCACTTTCGTTCAATCGTTGATTCACTTGTGAAAGTGACAGTGTCCCATCTCTTGGAGACCATGATGAGTTCGGTGTCTGTGTTGATGTTGATGATGACCAAAGTGTTGTTATTTTTATAGAGGAAGGGATGTATTTGGTATACTGTGAACAGGTCTTCAGTTATGAATGGTACATGAACTACTACTGATGTTGGTGTTAGTGTTGCTTCTAAATATGGATAATATTGCATGAATTCCCTACTGCGGAACAACGGCTTCAATTTATGTTTATGTATGCCTTGACTAATTATCTGACGTAGCTCATGAACTGGGAGTAAGTCAATTGTGATCTTGGCATCACCAGCATTCGAAATTCCTTGTGTAAGTGCCCTGAAACGATCTCTAGTGTTGTCTAATTGTAGTGGAATCGTGTCAATATGTTCTGTGATGACGGAGAAGTGTTGGAAAAGTGTAATGTTTCCTTCCATTTCATTTATTTTATCTACACTCTCGAGAGCTATGTTTTCTGCCTTTTTCAGATTTTTCACAATTGTCTTCATTGCTGAGTTCTGTCCTGTGATGAATTTATCTTGGTATGTTAGTATCTGAGCTATTTTATTAAATTTGTTGTTTATTTCTTTAAGGTCATCCTCTGTAGCCAATCCAAAGATGTTCCCAAGAACTGCGCCACCCAGGTCGAACAAACCGCGCTTTTGGCGAGTACGTGTGATGTTGTTCCTGTCGCTAAGTAACTCCGTTCCATAAGATGGGAGATCTTGGATCATGACGAGCATAGTTGACTTTGTCTGTTCTAGTTTCCATTTCGCTAACTTTACCATTTCATTCACTTCCTGTGTGTTATGTGCTTGTGAAACATAATTTTCTATCATGAAGTCCAGAGTTCGCATTGGATTCACAAGATTGTCTAGATAAGTAGGTAATTCATACAAGTAATCTAGACTTATTTCAGTACTCATGACGTCCTTAACGATTGTAGTCGTGGCCGTTGGAGCTATGAGCATCCTTGTCGTACTATGTGTTGGGGGTCTAAGTGCGCATATCCTCTTGCTATGTAGAGGAGAATCCATAGCATAAGTTCCTTCATCGTAACCTACCGAAAAAAAATCTATTAATTTCCTAATATGGTCATGCTGTGGTCGATGATAGTGATGATGTGTGTTACGGTTGATTGTTATTTCATTTATGGAAGGAGTTTAAATCGATATTTAATTCTCGTAAATGATGTACTGTAGATTTTATTGGAACAGTTGCACCTATGTTCGATTGTTTGGTATATGACCTTAATTTCTTTTTGTAATCATTGTTGTTTTCTTGCTTGGTTTCTTGAGGTACGTTCGCCTGTTCGGTTGTATCCGATGCTGAATAATTATTGGATAATTCCCTTGAAACTCGTTTTAAATGGTTAATATGAACTTGTTTCTCTTCGCCACTTGACAGTGACTTAATTAAAACTTTGTTTGCTTTTATGTTAATTACTCTGTATGGGCCCTCAAATTTTGGGGATAATTTATTGTCTCTCGTATGAATGATACCATAAACAATGTCTCCTAAGCTGATAGGTGAATCTCTTGCCTTCTTGTTAAATGCCTCCGTCATTTCTTCCTTGGACATCGTTAATTGTTTTTTGACTCTTTTGTGTATGTCCTGGAATTCACGTAAACGGAGTTTAATCATCGTAATTGTACATGGGCATACTGTCACCTTCTAGGAGCTCATATGGTAGTTTTTTATCTGTTCCATATATAATGAAATGTGGTGTGTCACCTATGGATTTATTTATAGATCCATTAATTGAGGCTTCTACTCTGGGAATCCAATCATCCCAGCTTGCATAATTTTCACTGAGAATGTGTCGTAGCACATCTAATACTTTTTTATTTTGTCTCTCCACCAACCCATTCGATGCTGGGTGATAGGCTAAAACGTTAACCTTTTTGATGTTGTATTGTTTACATATTTCTTGTAAGATCTCAGAATTAAATTCTCCTCCATTATCACTTATTAGTACCTTTATGGTAGTAAAGCGACATATTACATTATCTGTTATTGCCTTTGCTACTGTCTCTGCTGTTTTATCTTTAATTGGAGCTAAAATGACATAACGGGAAAAATGATCCGTTGCTACGAATAAGTATAGGTTATTATTGTATGATAATGGCATCTTGAGTAAATCAACAGCGACAACGTCCCATGGTTGATGTGGTACAGGGTAATTACCCATCGGTGCAGGTGTGATTGGGTATCCTTTGTGTTTCGCACATGATTCGCATCTGTCTATATGATTGTTTATATCTTTTCGTAATGAAGGCCAGTAATATAACAGCTGGGCTTGGTTGAATGTCTTATCCTTTCCAGGATGTCCTGCATGTGGGCTATCGTGTATCGTTCGTAATACTTGGGGTATCATGTCATAAGGTATTTTCAACTGGTTAGTATTTCTTTGGCATTTTAGTTGTTTAGAGTTAATCTTGTATAATGTATTATTGACCATTGTGAATTGTTCGAGTGGGACATGCAGTTTGGGTAATTGTATGTCATCTCCACTTTCTAACTTGTACATAACTTTAGACAATATTGGGTCAAGTCTTTGTGCCTTTGCGATATCATCGTGGTTTGGGATATTTCCTTTGAGATCTAATGCCGCGACCTGAATTGTGTTCGGGTTCCTAGATAATGCGTCAGCTACTATGCTCATTTTACCTTGTATATAATGAATTTGTACTTTGTAGTTTTCAACTGTACATTTCCATCTTGCTCTCCTCCCAGAAAGGAGTTTTTCTTTAAACATATCCACCAGTGGTTTATGGTCGGTGAATAAGTGGATTTCGTAACCAAATACCAAATCTCGAAACTTTTGTAATGCAAAAACCACTGCAATTGCCTCTAAGTCTGTAATGCAATAATTTTTCTCTGCACCTCTTGTTTGTCTGCTGGCAAATGCAATTGGTTGATTTTTTCCTCTTTTATCTTCCTGCATCAGTACAGCCCCTAATCCTTTAACTGATGCGTCTGTACAAATAAGAAATTATTTTGTGTAATCTGGATATGCTAAACAAGGAGCATTTGTTAGTTTAATTTGTAGATTGTTAAATGCCCTTTTTTGTTCTTCCCATTGGAATACAGCATCTTTTTTGAGTAGTTGGAATAGAGGAAAGGCTATATGAGAGAACTGTGGTACGAATGACCTATAGTACCCAGCCAGACCTAAAAATTGTCTAACTTCGTCAGTCGTAGTGGGTTCAGGAAAATCTCTCACTGCCTGTATTTTGTCATCAGTGGTGTGAATACCATTAGAACTTAATTTGTGGCCTAAGAAATTTATTTCCTTAACGAAAGCAAGGAGCTCCCTTGGCCTCCTTCCGCAAATGATTTATAAGTGAATGATGAAGTAATACCCCCCAGTCTCAACAGATTTCTTAGCTTGGTGGTATCTGGTGTACCAAGAGCCCCCTCAGATCATGCAGAAAGGCTCATTTATTCCATTGGTCAAGATCTTTGCCGAGCAGTATCGAGTGGAAAATGGAAGCTTCCAAAGCATATCTTACTATGGTCCGTCTATTTTATGAAGAGCGTTTGGGCGTTGTCCCTCTTGGGAATTTCCTAGGCTGCCTCTCTGCCAAACGTGTACATCTCTCTGTCTCATGTCAGCTATTTACTACTTCTAAATGAAGTTTATTTATAGTGTATATATATTTAATTCTTTAATATGGCTATATAGTGTTATAAATGCCTCTTTTTTTCTTTTAATAACAATTACTTTTTATAAATACCACATGACTTGGCAAAGTTGCTTTCCAATGTTGCCAGGCTTGTAAGGGTAAAGTGACCGTGTTAATCCAGGTCATTTCCACTCTGGCAGCAACCTGAGATGGATGCTCTTACTTCTGCTACTCGCTCTCATGTGCTCCACAGTAGAGAAAAAGAACTTATTTACAACGTAAATAAGTATTTTTTAGAAGAGATGGCAAACAGAGGACCTATAATTGATTCCTCAAAAGCTGTTATAAACCACAAATAAACATCACACTTTAAGGAGAAAATCACAGTCATAAAAAATAATGTTAGAGAGAGAGAGAGAGAGAGAGAGAGAGAGAGAGAGACAGACAGACAGACAGACAGACAGAGTCAGAGACAGACAGACAGACAGACAGAAACAGAGAGTAGGTGGAAAGGTCATGGAGAAAGGGAACGAATAAGAGCGAAACAAGACAGTCAGACAGTCAGTCTGGAGGCTTTTCCTCAAATTCTAAAAATTCATTGAAACAAATCTATAAGAAATGTAATTTCTATATGCAGAGAGAGAGAGAGAGAGAGAGAGAGAGAGAGAGAGACAGAGAGGAGAGTGGTGTGCCGGGAGGGAGAGTTGTCATTAGCGCCTTTATTCTAATCCGATTAAGTTGCCCAGTACAAAGTATGGCAACACTGTGGGACGGGGACTCCCCAAGAGGGACAATGCCCAAATGCTCTTCATAAAATAGACGGACCATAGGTATGACTCTACGAAATCTTCACCGAAGTAAGCAGCTACTCACGTTGCCGAATAGATTAGGTCATTGTGAGACCTATAACTTCTCTTTGGAGTTGGAAACAGGTGTTGCAGAAGCTCTGGAATAGACATCATCACTACTCACTTCATGTATAGTGACATCACCTGCAAATGTCCTTTTCCATTCTGAATCGGACAATTTTGATCAGCTTCTTACTGGAATCCATGGTAGACATTCCTTCAACGTCGCTGCTGGCATCATGCTACAAGAAACAGCGAATCCTGAGGAAATTCAATCTTCCTTTGATACAAATCTCCCTTCAGTATCTAGAACAAAACACCAGACACTCAGTATGGGTAAACCTACTCCTCTAATACCTTTTCACATTACAAAGAAAACAGGTTCTGTTATGGAATTACCTTCCATTCACCAGTCTTCTGAAAATGAGGTTGCTAAACAGAAGGCACTAAAAGTGTTCCTCATCTGGGTTTTATGCCGTAAAGCAAGCAGCACTGATAAACAAGAAGCACCAGCTTTGGGTGGCTTTGTTTCAGCAACAGGACATCACCCAGATAAGTTAACCACTATTGACTTCTATCCTTTTATTAGTGAGCCTATCACTGAATACAGAGTGGTAAAAGAGCTGCTTCATCAGTGTGAAAAAGCTACAGAACAAGTAGGACAGAAGTATACTGTTATCACATTTGATCTAAGTGTGGTAATGAAGGCAATGCTCATCATATGGAAGAATCCCGAATGCTACAAAAACCATGTTATTCTCACAGGAACCATTCATACAATAATGACTTACCTCAACTTGCTTGGTCACAAAATGGCTGGCTCTGGATATTCCGAAATCATCATTGAAGCAAACCTTACTACCAGTGGCTGTCTAAAAGGAGTTCTGAGTGGCAAAAGCTACAACAAATCTCTATGGTGTTTGAAAACAGTAAGTGAAGCCTTGGAACGGCTCCTGCTCTCTGCATACACTGAAAACACGGATAGCTCTCCTCCCAGTACTCTGGAGTCCCTAATCAATGAATGCAATGAGGGTAATCTTAGAGCAGCTCTTCAGGACCCCACCATCATTAGATATTTGGATGGCTACCTGACATTCCAAGATAAGGTAAGAAGTGGAACGCTAGGTAAGACTGCTCAATTTTGGATGTCTTTCTTGGATCATGCTCGGCGCATCTTCATGCTAATCTATGTAGTGAAAAAAAAAATGATCTAAAATTGTATCACAAATGAATGGGAGACATGGCAGATCTTTTTTCTCCTTTGGAGGTATCAACTATGCCAGATACCTAAGTTGGTATGATGTTTTCCTCACAAACCTTGAGGTTAGCCACCCTGGTGCTACGCAACAATCAGAGAAGGGGCAATATCTGTCACACGGTCTCTGATTTCAGATAACCGAAGTGCGGTAGACAAGACTATGGAACAAACATTCATGAGGTCTGCGAAGTCACGATGTGGGGCAGGTGGAGCTGGGGTGACAGGGATCTTGGAAAATTATGGTGCATACCATCGATGGCTTCGAACAACTTCTGAGCGAAGCAAGTCCTACCAAGCCACACTAATATGGCTGGAATGAGCGATGACACTGATGGCACCAGGTTTGGTAAGCACCGAGAACAACTTAAACCAGAGATAGCGCGAAGTGAAGCAGCTGTGCTACGAACACTTGATGCAGGAAATGGGTTTCTTTATCCATTTGACATTTCAGACAAACATCGTTTGTACATACTCTCTTCTGGGAATCCAGTGCCCCCTGATGTAGAAAATGATGTTCTCAGTGCTGAAAAAGTTGGGTGGTTTCAGAAGGAAAAGTTTGTACATGAAAGGCTACAGAAAGATGGCAATGAGGAAAAGAAAAATTTCTTCGACAGGATCAAAAAGTTGAATCTCAAAACTATGGAGAAAGCTAATAAGAAAGTGAAGCTGACATCTGATAAAGGCAATGTGATTAAGTGCCAAGAGCAAGGAGATGCAGCTTTCCAAATCCTTCTTAGATCACAGATGTTAAACCAACCTGTAAGTATTGATGACCTGATGACTTATTCTATCACGCCAGTTCCACTGCATTGGTACCCCAGATGGATTCATGGCAAAAACAAATAAAGCAGCACCTGTTCACTACCTTACTGCTGATATGGCTGACACTCTTACCTTCTGCATCTGCTGGGGAGACACTCTTAATTTCATTGAGGATGGTAATGCCCACTTTAATGCACTGAAGGATGTCCCATCAACATTCAAGGATATATGCTTGAAAGTACTTGACAGCTTAACCTACAAACCAAATGTTGTGTTCTCCACGGATATGTATTTGAAAGATTCCATCAAAAGCCAAGAGAGGGTACGTCGTGGTTGCAGTGACAAGATTCTTCTGAATGGTTTTAATACTAGAAAACCTGCTGATTTCAATACCTTTCTGCAAAATGATGAAAACAAGAAACAACTCTTTCAACTCATGCTTCGTGTGTGGAGTTGCCCTGAGACAGCCCCACGGTTAATGGGAAGAAAAGTAATTCTTGTTGTTGAGGGTGCTTGTTTCCTACTTACATCCTTGGATGGAAAAAGTGTACAAGTAGAAGAACTTCAAAGTCTGAGGTCAACACAAGAGGAAACAGACACTCGTGTTGTCATGTATCTGATTTATGCACAGAAAGAGGGCTATAAGCAAGCAGTAGTACGAAGCCCCGACAGTGATCTTTTTTTCATCTGTTGCATTATGCAGAACAACTGAAACCACTGACAATTCTTCTTGACAGTGGCAGTGGAGTAAACAAGAGACTTCTTAATATCACTGATATAGCTCAAGACTTAGGACCCAAATACTGCACATCCCTTCTTGGTCTCTTTTGCTTTACAGGTGAAGACTGTAACTGTGCCTTTAAGGGAAAGGGACAGGTTGGTCCTCTGAAGAAGCTAGAAAAGAGACCACGGTACCAAGATTGTTTTGCTAAGTTGGGCGACAGCTGGGAAATTGATGACAAGCTTGTCAACGACTTGGAGGAGTTCGTTTGTCTCATGTATGGCTTTCCAAGAAATAAGCATGTGAATACGGTTCGTGCGTTGATGCTTAAGATGGTTGGCGAGAACACGACTATCAAAGCTTCGTCAAAAGTGGATCTTGCTTAACTGCCACAGTGTAAATTTTCCCTGGTTCCTCACATCAAACGTACAAATTACAGGGTGGCTTAGTTCAAACAGGCCCACATAACTATGCCAGAAATACCTGCTCCTACAGAAGAACATGGGTGGGTTAATTCTGGAGACTTCATTGAGCCAGTGTGGTCAGAAGGGCCTATGTTGCCACCTAGTCTTCAGGAAAATCTGGAAGAAGCCACAGAGGACGGATCAAATGATGATTATGATGACCTTTTCACTGGTGAACCATCTCATTCAGATTCGGAAGCATCTGATACTGACTAACTTTTATGGTGAATAAACAAACAGATACCAAAATTAAAAACAATGTCTACATGATTCGTTCATTCATTCATTCATTCATTGCCAGTATATTATCTTTTAACATTTATATATTCTTTTTTTATATTTTCCAATCCTTATTTTCATTCTTGCCTTACAAGTTGATTTTATGGATATAAACATAAAATGTAAGACAGACATTTCCTAAACCCAAGATACAATGATAATAGACTTTTAATGTATATATTTACTGATTACTGCATATACATGATATGTAAATAAATCTTATATTCTTATCTTTAGAGTGAGAGTGGCAGGGGAAGTAAGGGGTGTGGAGTTAACGAAAAGGGCGAGTAGTGAGAGGGAAGTGTGGAGACCTATCTGCCGTACTCCCTGTTGGAACGAGGCATCGTAGATAAGATAAATAAGAGAAGATAACATAAGACTACCTTTAATCAGTTAACTCATATGGCTCAATATCCAGAAGTGAACCAGGATTTTTTTATTTTTCTTTCAAGAAGGGTTTTATTTTCTACCATGCTTAAACACAAGATACGTAAAATGAGTAAGAAACATTTCCTTAATCCAAATACAATAATAACTAGCTGTTTTATGTACATATTAACTGATTATATGTGTGATAGTGTGATAAAAACATTTCTTATATCGGTCTATTTTGTCAGTTATTTCAAGTAAAGCTCAATATCCACCGGTGAGCCGGAATTTATTTCCTGTTAACATCCGAAATGTGACTCAGGACATCAAAAGGAAGCTAAAAACTATATTTAATTTAATCTTGGGGAGGGGGAGCACGGAAACCCCCTCTAGATCCCGGTGTATAGGGAACTTGAAATTCACGGAATGGCCCACCAGAGGTACAACTTCTAGGTGGCGCTCGACTGAAAGTGAGTTCTGACATTTAATGTCAGTTATGTATTGAGGTACTCCAGTGCAACATTCCGCCCAAGAGTCATGGCCCTGGCTTAATAATTTTCGGAGCCTTAGCATTTCGCACGAGCATAGTCGTGATTTTAGCTATTTTCACTGTTTTAGCATTCGATGACCTTTGACCCCTCACCTGGCCAACGTAGCACATTGGTGTACAACAGAAAGTTGTAGTATTATTCAATGTCTATAAGCTTACAAAGTTCATTTCCATTAAGTAGCTAGGAGGGCATTTTTGAAAACCGGTACTGGTTGCTAGGGACAATGAGGCCATTTTTTGCAAGGTTGCCAATCGAAAACTAGAGGAGAGAGAGAGGAATATGGATGGCACATGTCCGAAAGGGAATAACCTCATGATTACGTCTAAGGAGGTCAGAGCTCTCTATGCCCATTAGTAATACTTCTACAACTCAAAACGGAAAAGTATGAAAAAGCTGTTTTTCGGCCTTTGATAGGAAACGAGTAGTTGCCTAGCAACCAAAACTTTGCGTACACAACTAGGTCAGAGCTTGGTTACTGTGTCCAAGTTTGTCGGAATAGGTTAGATCTGAAGGGTAGAAGTGCCTGACACTGTTAAACAAGAAACCGAGCAACAAAACGCGACTAAAAGAAGGGCAGCCTGATCTGGCCAATTGGGTGAGCAGGTTCCAAAGAACATTCTTAAACCCTGGAACAGTGGCTACAATTACTGTACATGTAGGAATGGTAAAGAACTTCTTCATACCAGTACTCTGCCGCACTTCATTTTAATTACACTGTGACGAGAGAGAGAGAGAGAGAGAGAGAGAGAGAGAGAGAGAGAGAGAGAGAGAGAGAGTATAGTAACTAGCCGAGACGAAAGCAAAAAGGAATAAAGACGTACAGTTGCGGACATATCACACAGACACACCATGTCTACCAGCGAGATGCTGTAATGCTCTCGGCATCTGGCAACAATGACAGGTTTGGATCTTCACCAGGTTTCGTTCGGTCGCTAGGACGAACCGAACACGGTGATCATTGCCGCTGTCCATAGTTATCGGTGACAATATAATACATAAGCAATATTCCGCCAGAAAAGATACTGAAAATAGCATGTCATGATTATGCTAAATTTCTTAAAATTATGTCACACAATACACCCTCTACATAATAGCTGTTATTGTGAATGACACGGATTTCATGAGTGGTTTAATTCCGAGTTACGAACAATGCAATTGTTAACAATTCATCGTGTCATAGTTATCAGCTTCCCCACAACTATCAATGAACAGAGAATTATCTTGATGCCCACTCTCCCTACCGTGAACCTGACATTGGTAGACCTCTGAACTCGAAGCAATTTCACCACATACAAGAGGTTGCGCCACAGGAGGAGGCAGGGTGAGAGTGGGGAACCTGGGAGACAGGAGGAGGGAGGTGGATGAGGTTGGGAGCAATAGTGGTCGAACTGGGGGCTAGAGGAGAGGGTTGATGGGGTAGGGGACGGTGGACTTTAGTAGACGACAGAAGCTACAGTGGGAGGGACTGATTTCAAGGTGATGACTGGGCTAAATCATTGTTTCATGGAGAATTTGGAATTTTACAGTCCCACCAGGAAACGTTATGTTGACGTTGTCACGTGTTGTAATTGACCGTCATGGTTTGTAACAATTCACGACACACTTTCCACTGGGTGGCTCAGTATCCCTGTAATATGAGTATGGTAACTACTTGTTAATTCGCAAATATATGATCGTCCCTACAGTTTGTCAGTTGTTTCAGCTGTTGTCATAGAGTTTGGGAATTACTCTTGTAGCCTATTGCGCAGTATCATCATGGATGACGACAGATATCGCTAGCATAGTAGGGATAGGCCTCTATAGATTTTTACTTTATCACCAATAAATATGAACAGTCTGACAGTAATGGTGGTCCCTATGGTTTTCAATAATATCTGTATGGCACTGATGTAAAATAAAGGTGGATTTACTGGTTTATGTTATCGTTTTCTATATGCTGTGTTTGACTGTTGATTTTGAAATTGCCAGATGTTATTAGCTATATTTAGGTTCATACTGAGTAACTGTCGTATGCCCCAAGCATTCCTTCACAAATCCTCAGGCCAGTAATGGTGGAACAAGGTTGTAATACAGTTACCCAGCCTGAGCACGTGCATATTACATCAACAATGCCATTAGTTACAGAAATCGCTTGTATTAAATGTAAACACACTCTTTATCTTCAGTGTGTTTTGTTATGCTAAACAACAGAGTGGCGTTCACACTGTGTGAAACTGATAAGATAAATATGAGGACGCGTGTCCATTACCCTGTTCACGGAGAGCAACTACCGAGCCACACAGCTCAGCTGTGGCCGAACATGGAGCTGTTGCCCTGGCTGAGTAACGATATGCAATCCATTAAAGAGGACAGGTGATCCACTGTCGCTGATGTATATAAACATGTGATTCGCTCTTCATGGTGTAGCAGTCATTACGGCCATCTCCTCTCCCCATCATATCCATGCCTGAGTGCACACAGTTGTCGGGAAGAGGGAGGGGAGGACAGTAAAGTGGATCCTGACCTTATGAATCAGATTGATTATGTTACACGTCCTTCATACCACGAATTACTTTATCAGTGTAGGGTTTACAGAAATCCAACATAAAGATCATGTGATACAGCTGATAAGGCAACTCTCTACCCACCTATTAGCTCACCCCAGTATAGCCACCTATGTTCTAGGAACCAGTCCATCTCCCTCTAGTAAATCACGTTTTCGTTTACATCGTTGCCATACAGATATTAACGAGAATCATTGGCATGAAACACTTCTGTTAACTATTATTTATTGTGGCAAGAGAAAATTCCTCCCTCCCCCTCTTCTACTTTCGGTATCACAGTCGTCATCTATGATGTTACTACGTAAACGCAACAAGAATAGCTCCCAATTGCTATGACAACAGGTGTGACATCAGACAAACATTCTAGGGGCGTTTCATATATCACTGTTTTATAACAGAGTCGTCACCATACAGAAATAATGCAAGGTTTGTGTAATGTGCCACCCCGTGGGGAGTTGGTCATCCTATAGACGATATAACAAAACATGCTGGTAAACTGGTAACATGACAAAGTCTGCATAACGTTTAACGACCTGACCATCAACTTCCATTATCGACATTAAATTATTGGCACCACGTCACCAGCATATCATTTATCCATCCCACCCTAGCTTCCAGCCACAGACCACTTTCCCCTACACCATCACTCGTCTCCTGTAGAGCCCCCTCCCACCAGCCAGATCACTATTGTCCTCTCCTCACCCACCTCCCTCCTCCTGTCTCCCTGACTCCCCACCATGCCTCCTCCTGTGGTGCCACCTCTAGTGAAATTCATAATTTGTGTCGATTAAAGAGGTCCACCAGCTGCAGATTCACGGTCAGGTAGGAGAGGGGTCACGGTAATTTTCAGATTATTATGACAGGTGCGAGAATGCAGATAATGTTATAATGGCCCCTATGCTGGCCGTCGGTAAATGTGATGTTTGTCGAAAGTCAAACTTGCGAAACCTGTGTGTTTCATGTGATACAATACGAATATGTATGGTGTGAAATTCATTTATTACCATATTCAAAAGACGTTTTTTTTTTTTTAGCATATAGTCAGGTGGGACATTGTTCATATACCACCAGTAACAGCGCACAGCGGCAATGATTACCGCTTTCGGTTCGTCCTAGCGACCGAACGAAACGTGGTGAAGTTCCATACCTGTCAGTGTTACCAGATGAGGAGAGCATAACTCTACCTCGCTGGTGGACGGGGTGTTTCTGTTTGACATGTCCGCAACTGTACATTATACTGCAGAAGTGTAGCCTACGGATTATAAGGAATAAGAAGTACTGAGGGCTCATTATATAAAGACAGTGATGCATAAACTGTTTTTGGTCAATTTATACCGGGTAACTCGATCTTGACGGAGACTTTTCCGGGGTTGATGACTACTTTTTATTGGCGGTCGCAACTGCAAAAGTCCTAATGAAAATATTATTTGCAACGTCATCCTCATCCTCATCTTCTTTTTCATCTTCATGAAAATCCTAAACCTATTTCTAGCATGGGCAGTATCTAAAATTAGAGACGGAAGAAAACGAAATAAGGAAATGATCTTCAAAGTACTATTAAAATGAAGTGCATATCTATTCAGTACTCATTTATTAAGTATGTGTAAACTTTAAAGCCTCACTTCCAAAACATATTTGTGGATTCTGCATGATGTAATTAGCTGCATTTTTGGTACATACTGTATATTATACCAAAATCCAGAATGCGTAATTAATATTCTTTGACCATGGAACGTAATGGAGTGATTTTCTATGATGATTTACACTCACTGTGACTTTCCTTTTGGCATATTTTTGTGATGCAGTTGAAAATATTCTGTAATATCTGAATATTTTTCAGAGCTCAGTTTCAAAAGGCGCCTGTGAAACAATTACTGGGCTTTGAATTACTTATTTTTGCCATATTTTTCACACAGTGTAGTCACTGAGCTTTTTGACACCATGATTTAGTATGCTGTCAGATCACGTTTCTTTACCTGCTTGGATTTGTGACTCAGTATAATCCTGAAATGGATAATCAGTATTTGTGAACAGAGTCGGCTTACTTTCCCGACACTAAAACAAAAGCACAGGCTACTGTAACTAACTTATTCCATGATCAACAGATAATGTGAATAATGAACTAGCTTTCATACTGTTGAAGACATGAGAAAGAAATACTAAAAAAATATTTTTAATTACATGAAGTGGACTTTCATACACTCAATATAGCAGTGTAAAAATGGGTAATGTGTGACAAAACTCAAGCACAAGCACATAATAGTACCTTCATTTAAGTTTAGTAAAAGTTTAACTGAGAATCACACACACACACACCTAAGAGACACAAGAGAGGGAGGACGTCCATCACTTCGTTCTGCACTGACCACCTTTGGCCACAACTGGCTAAACCCAAATGGTATCTTTATATGAGTCAAGCTCTGTACTAGGTTAAATTAAGTGATGTTCTAATATATTAAAGCAAGTATAAGCAAATGTGTTGTCCAGATAGTAGAATACATCCAATTATTGCAAGAATCCGCTGATACAACGCGTCATCAGCTGGGTGTTGTCTATCACCAGGTGGGTAGCAGGGAGATGCAAACTTGTATGTAAAAGTTATCTTTCTTAGTAAGAATTACCGCAAGATGAGCAATATGTTAAGTAAAATTAATACAGAAGAAGTTAAGACAAGGGATTAAGGTAAAAAACGGGATAATGATTTCTACCCAGAACTGGTTGAAATGGAAACATAAATTATTAGAGCAAGTGAATAAACTGGAGAAAACTTTTCAAAGTGATATAGATGAAATTAAGAAAGAATTATGTATGCAGAAGGAAGAAAATTAAATATTAGTAAGGGAATTAAACAAAAAATACACAACAATAGATGGGCTGTCAGTTGTGGTAGTTTCACTTAGAAGGAAGATTAGTAAAAAGGCGTTTACTGTTGTCAACCTTGAGAGTACAGTATTATGGAGGAGTTTAGGAATGATACAGAGACAGTTAGGCATGTAAGCAGTCTGACATACCAAAACAGTAATTCTGGAGAGAAGATAACACAGGTGAACGAAATGATGAGAAATTGCAAAGATGAAGTTGAGACTACGTATGCTGAAATGGTGAAAGTAAGGAAAGACATAGAAACAAAAGTCGAATAAAAAAGCTTTAAGAAAGTGAAAGAAATAATTTAAAACAACCCAAGACTGTTCAAAGATTTAGCAGGTATCAACAAATCTAGAGTAATCACTGGTATAGATGAAGAAGAAATGAGAAACAATATTTTGAGAGACAAAAAGGAGATGGCAATAATAATGTTCATATTGAAGGAAGTATCTGAGGATATTTGTGATAAAGACATAGAGAAACACAAAAGCCTAGGGAAATATGAGAGAAATAAGTCTAGGCCACTGAAAGTTACTTTTCAGAGTGTGAACACTGTGAAGGAAATACTAAAAAATGCAAATTCATTGAAAAGGAGGAATTTAAAAAAGTAGGGATAAAAATATGCCTAACTAAAGAGGAACTGGAAGTACTAAAGTAGAAGAGGGAGGAAGCAAAAACAAAGAACGGGGAAAGACCAGAGGAACAGAAGGGTATTTTTTTTTTTTTTTACAAAGTAATTGGATTGCAGGTACGAAAGTGGTACATAACCAACAGGGAATAAAAAGAATGTAGGTAGTAGACTCAAGCTATGGCAAGTATGTAAACAAGATGATTAAGTTGATATACTCAAATGTAGATGGAATGGTGTCTAAATTATTAGAGAGGAGAGGCTATACCAAAGAAAATGAACCACACATTATCTGCCTAACTGAAACGAAATTACCCCAAAAGATATTAAACGATACTCTAAACTTAGAGGAATACAATACTTGGGGAAGAGACAGAAATTTAAGAAAAAAAAGAAGGAATTATAATATTGACAAAGAAAAATCTACAAGTCAAAGATATACAGCTAGGAATGATTGCAGTAGAGACTAACACATCTGAAGGGAAAATAATTGTGGCAAATTTATACATGCCACCACAAACAAACACTTGGGAAAGAGGCGAATATGAATGCCTGGCAGAAAGCACAATTCATAGTTTAAGCGCATTATTACAAAGAATGGAAAGGAAATCTGAAAGAACTATAATAACTGGAGTTTTCAATACAAAATTGGAATACTCTAGATGTATGAAAGCAAGAAAGCTGTTGGGATCAAGCTCCTGGATTTTTTGCATTATATTTTCCTAACAATATGTAGAGGAAAACACCAGAATAAGAGGACTTGACGATCCATCAGTGCTAGATCTTATTTTAACTAGGCAAGAAAAAGATATTGACAATGAAATGTATCACTCTCCATTCGGCACGACCATGCAGTATTATATTGCAACTTCAGGATTGCATACGACATAGTTAACAGTAATGAGAGTTACAGAAACAACCTAAACTACAGGGCAACTACTGTGAAGTAAAGAAATACTCCTTAGAAATAGATTGGGAAAAGGAGTTTAGACAGCAAGGTTTAAATGTTACACATAGGAAATTCTGTGAATTTTATGAAATAGGAGTCCAAAATTACATCCCTCAGCACAGAGAAGCAGATATGAAAATAAAGAAATGGTTTATTACAGAACGTAAAAAATCAAAAGAAAAAAGAGATTTCCTGTGGAGTAGATACAGAACACACAGTAGTAAGAGGGCATATAACAACTATAAATAGGTAACAAATGATTATACAAGGATAAAGAAAGAAGCTCAAAGACAGTTTGAGGAAGATATAATAAAAGAAATTAGTGATCAACCTAAGCCATTTTACAGCTACATGCGAAGCAAAACCATAGTTAATGATAAAATGAGGTCCATATTAACAGAGTTAGTCAAGCGTCGAAAATAAAAAGAAATGGAGAAAAACGCAATCAAAGTTTCGCGACTTTCAAAATGCCATATCTCGGTAACCAGCAAAGATATCTAAGTGATTTTTTTGTTTTGTTTTGTAGCTTTATGTATGTCCTTTAATGTCATTATAATCATACAATGGCATATTGAAAGCTGAAACAGTGATTGCGTTTCTTTGTCGACCCCTGTCTCAAACAACAACACCATACTGTACTATTTTTTTTTTTTTTAATGTGAGGAAGAAGGAATCAAAGGCAACAAGCCTGCAAAACTGTTCCTTCCAAGAAAAAAAAAAAAAAAAAAAAACAAGAGAGAGCCAAATTCAAGATCCCATCATTCCGAGATGCCTGGACACACTGCACCTGAAAGACTGGAGATCACAGGAAGCAGGAAACACAGACAGAGGGAGACAGCTCCAGAGTTGACCTGTTGCACAAATGAAGGACTGGGAGCAACGGTCAACTCTTGCATTAGAGAGTTGGACAGAAAAGGGACGAGAGCCCACTGCTGGACGGGCGCCACATGCCCGCTGAAGAGGTGGAGAAATACATGCAGACTGCTAAGAGGAGCAGCGACCACTGAAGCAGCGATAGAAAAGAGATAAAGATGCAACAGTGCGGCAAAGAGACAGAGGTTGAAGGGAGTCAGCAAGAGGAGGAGAGTTAATGAGGCGAAAAGCCCTTGACTCCACCCCACTGAGAAGAGCTGCATGTGGGGAGCCTCCCCACACATGAGAGCTGCACTCCACGCAGGGGTGGATAAAACCCCTGTATAGAGTCAACAGTTGTGCAGGGGTAAAGAAGGAATGGAGTCGGCTTAGCACACCCAATCTCTTGGAAGCAGATTTTACAAGAGATGTAATATGATCTATGCAAGATAAGTCCCGAGTAAATGAAACCCCAAGCATGCTCAAGGATGATGCAGGATTAAGCTGAATATTATTAACCCGTCACGTCCCGAGCTATTTCGCACCTCTAACACCCCCCAGTCCTGAGGTATTTTTGAAAAAAAAAAAAAAATTTGGCTAAAACCTCCGCTTTTGGTGAGAAACATCGAAAATTCATAGAGAAATCGCTCACCTGAGGTTTAAAATACTTGATCCAGGTACCAGTACCTCCTTACCTGACTGGGTTTTCTAACAGACTGGCACCAAAGAAAACGAGTTCTATGGGAGGGTAACTATTTCACACCACTCATAAACGGTATTTATGTATTTACTTGGTATGAATTTATATTTAGTATGAGAGTATATTGATTTTCAAACAGTAATATAGGCATTATAAGCATTGTTTCACTCACTAACTCATCACCATACCTGACCTTCTTTTGCCACATTACCTGATCATTATTTCTGACTGTTTCTTCCTCTAATGCTATGTAAACTTTGTCCTCCACATTGTCATCGATTGGGGAATCACTCTGGCCCTGAATGTCTTTACTGGCCAGGTCACTGGTAACAGGTGAATTGCCGAGAAAATGGCGTGAGGGGGGGAGGGGGGAGGTTATGCAGTGTAAGGCATTGTCCCTGCTTGGCATCTTGTAGAGGAATAGAGGAAGGTGTCCCGTGTATATGTATGAAAAATCATGCGCGAAAATTGAAAATTGTGCAAATTAGGGACCTTGCAATTACACGACGTACCAGTACATCATCGGGACTGGTATATGCAAAATGTTGCAACGCACCCATATGTTGACGGGACGGGGCGGGTTAAACATTAGTGGGTACACCTGTGAAAGATTTTTTCGGGTTGATAGGTGCAAAAACTGAGTCTTTGATGCTTTAAAAACAACCAGATTATTTTTACCCCAGTTAGAGATACGAACCAAGTCAGACATCAGGTGTGCCATAGCCCCATCCCTCGTTTGTTGAAGTAACTGGTGAGATGGACGTTGCGGGAATCGAATGGAAAGGTGAAGGATGGAGTCATCAGTGTATGAGTAGATAGAGTTAGATGTACAGCTTAGAAGGTAACTGATGAATAAAAGGAAGAGAGTTGGTGATAGGGCAGAGTCCTGAGGAACACCACTCTTAATAGATCTAGGAGAAGAACAATGGCTGTCTACAACAGTGGCTATAAAACGACCAGAAAGGAAGCCAGAGATGAAGGCACAGATAGAAGGATAGAAACCGTAAGAGGGCAGTTTGGAAATTAAAGATTTATGCCAGACTCGATCGAAAGCCTTTGAGATGTCAAGTGCAATGGCAAAGCTTTCGCTAAAGTCCCGAAAGGAGGATGACCAGGAGTCTGAAAGGCAGGTTAATAACACCTACAGTGTTAGTGATATCGCTATTATTTTCATGTATGTTTAAGTTAAAGACATATACATAAGTGCCAGTACATCATAACTTTGTAAAGAAAACTACATTTCACTGTGAGCAAGGTAAAACCATAGTCATGATACCAGTACCTGTGAACTCCAGGCCGTGATTCCTCCTCATCTTGGCAACATTCTGCTTCCACTTCTCAGGATGGTGGCCTCTCTTCCTTCCTTTGGATGGTCCTGCATCATCACTGACACTACTGGTATCCGCCATAATAACGGGGAATGCCGATTTCCCACGAAAATATCACTCAAAATCGCGGAAGCGAAGCTGTGAGTACATCCAGGGCCAGGTGTAAACGCGGAACTGAAGAGCGCACCTTCTCACGTAGTCTGTGATTGGCCGAGAGCAGCCTACACGGTACACAACGAGGCACGCCAATGGCTCGCTCGGCCAGTCATGGTGGCCGCTGACATTGAGGGGCGTAGCCAAATCTGTGGCCAACAATCAGAATGCTGGGGAGTGGCGAGACAGTAGTGACACTAGAAAATGTGCCTGTATTGGATTTTCGATCTTATGACCGTAGGCATAGTTAGTCCAGCCTTCTGTCTCAATGATGGAGACTGCCTGCTGAATCATGTCCCACTAGCTTTGCAACCATGCCATTCATTGGGCGACGGTACCCAAGTGTGTAGAAAAAAAAAAAGGGGGGTGAGGTTGTGATACAGACCACCACTACCTTTATAGAAATGCTATTTTCGACCTTCTGCTGGCTGCATAACCAGTTAATGTGTACTAGGATGTTGTCGCTTGGTCATGATGTATTTAACTCAATTTTGAGAAAAGTGGCACTTGACCAACTCTGTGAATAGGGGCCTCAAATACAGTCCATTACGGACGAGGGGATTATCTATTCACAAGAGAAAGATATTTGTTACGCACTAAGTAAATATTTCCAATCAGTTTTAACAGAAGAAAATAATTTTGTGAGAGATGATATGGAACATGCAAACCATCACATATTACCAGATATACAAATATCAGAAAAGGAAGTACAGGAAGAGTTAAGTAAATTAGACAAAGGAAAAGCAAATGGTCCTGACGAAATATCAGGTTGGGTGCTACATGAATATGCAGAAGAGTTAAGCAGACCATTATATTTTATATTCAAGGAATCCTTAGGTCAAGGTAAATTACCTTACACTTGGAAGAAAATAAACATTGCTCCCCTGTTCAAGAAAGGGAATAAACAGAATCCACTCAACTGCCAACCAGTATCAGTGACCATTGTTGTAACATACTAGAAAAGCTGATAAGAAAAGTTTGGGTAAACCATCTAGAACACAGTATGATAACAGGAATGCAGTTCGGTTTTAGAAAGGGAAAATCATGTGTTACTAAACTAATAAGCTACCAAGATAAAGTTACAGAAACATTACAGAGTAGAGAAGGATGGAGGGACAGTATCTACAGTACTTAGATTTCAAGAAAAGCATATGACAAATTACTGCAAAAAAGACTTTTATGGAAACTACCATCAAGGAGGAATCGAAGGCAACCTGTAATGTTGGATGCAGGATTTCCTCAGAAAAAGGGAAATGAAAACAGTACTAAGGGGAAACTACTCATTATGGAGGAAGGTGGCTAGCAGAGCTCGACAAGGCTCAGCGCTGGCACCAATTATGTTTTTAGTGTACATAAATGACGGAGATAATAACACTGGAAATGGAAGCTATCTAATTATGTTTGTTGATGATGCAAAAATACAAAGGAGAGTTACTAACACAGATTCTTACTGAGGGCTACAAGAAGAATTAAGTAAACTTCGTGAATGGAGCAATTAATGGCAAATTGTATTCAGTGTGGACAAGATGTGGACAAGTGTCATGAAACTAAGTTTGGAAAAAATGAAAAAAGACGAGACTGGGATTATAAGCTCGGAAGTTCAACGCTATACATACCAGAAAGGGAGACGGACTTAGAAGTGATTATAATAACAGACTATCTCTTGCTGACCACATCAGTGAGAAGGTACGTTACATGCATACGCTGCTTGCTAATATTATGAGAACAGCATTCACCTATATGAATGAAGACATGCTGAGGAAGATAATAACATCATTCATCAGACCAATCCTGGAGTATGCATCAGTAATTTGGAATCCTCATCTCAAAAAACACATAGATAAGATTGAAAAAGTACAAAGAACAGCTACAAGATAAGTACCAAGCTTAAGGGATCTCAGCTACGAAGAAAGATTTTAAAAAAATGAATCTACTAACATTACAGGAGAGAAGGAAAAGAGGAGACATGATTAAGCTATATAAATGTATCTCAGGGGAAAAGAAAATAGAATTTACTGATCTACCAGAAGTCCCCCCGACATGTCGTAAAAGTACCCCCGCTAATACCAACACACCAGACAGCCTTAGCATATATTCAGTATGGACGGTGGGTGTTAGCGCCGAAGTGGTGACATGTGGAGGTGTAGGAGGACTACTGGGCCTTGGGATAGGCCGCTGCCCTCAAGAAGTAGGCCCTGAAACCTTTGCCCAAAGTCGGACAAATAAAATAAATACATAAATAAATAAATAACCTATGGGGATGCATCAGCAAGAGGAGACGGCAAAAAACTACAGTACTGTACATATAAAGACAGGCGATAAAGACATTAAAAAAACTCAGTTTCCTAAATAAGGCAATTGATCTGTGGAATGCACTATCGAATGAAATAGTGTGTGCCAAAACTATTAATAAATTTAAGGATATGTATGGTAAAAATGGTTAAATACACAGGACAGTACGAGCTTAAGTCATTCCTGTAAAGATGCAATTAGGTAAGAACAATCAGGTAAAAACAATTAGGTAAGAACACACACACACACACACACACACACACACACACACACACAGATGCATTTACCTACAAGACATCAGCAGCAACTACACGGACACATGTATGGGTTCCTTTTCCTGTTAGAGAGTACGTACTTGTAGATTGTAGCACCAGTTGAACAGGGTGGTACTCCCGAGGAGGATAGCAAGCTGATAACAGGGAAAGCTGGAACTCTCATTTCACCAGCCCTCGGGACCTGTTGCAGACCATCTTTCTTTGCTGAACAATATCAGGGTTTTCATTAGCACTCCAACTGTCTACATCACACTACATACACATTAGACATCACAGCTTTATTTCCTTCCCCCCTTAGCAATGGCCGCTGCAGTATTATCAGTAGAATCAGCGGTACCTCGGATTGCTACCACTGGCAGGATAAGACTGGCAGTGCAGGGCCTCCTGGTCCCAGTCAAATGACTGAGCTGACAGCAATTATTGAAAACATAGTTCATGCACATCAGAGAAGAAGTTTGTTTGTTTGTTTTTAATAGGTCAGAAAAGAGGGGCACAGGGCTTCATCACAAAGTAAAATCAGCATGAAGAGGTTTTATACAATTTCGACCAAACTTGGGAGAAAGATTGAAGACAAGGTAGGAAGGAAGTCAGTCATTTAAAAAAAGAACCAGTCACAGATCGAGGTCACAGGACAAGCTCAAAATTGGATCCGCGTGTGTGGATGTTAGCAAAACAACTGAAACAGTTTTGTCCAGTTTTAACCAAGTTTGGTGGAAGGGTAGGGGGTCACAAAAAGAATAAATCCATGTTTTTCTGAGAATTTTTGATAAAAAGACAAGATAGAAGATAATATGACAAGGACACAGGGTAATGTCAACATGAAGAGGTTCAGTCTAATGTAGACGTAACACTGTGGATGGGTTGAGGATATTGTAGGAATGCAAAAATTCGATTATGAAAACAATCAATGTTCAAGATCACAGATAAAGGCCAAAAACCATAGGCACAGGGCAAGACCAAATCATACAGCTTTAATCTAATTGAAAGTAAACTTGATAATGGGTTTACGAGCAGTGAAGAACGACGAGATTGATTTTTGAGAAACATCAGTCAAAGGTTAAGGCCATAGGGCAAGGACAAAGATTGGCTCTTGCGTCTGCTTGTGATCAAAATAACTAATTTAGTTTTTACCTGATATGGATCAATTTGGTGGATCAGTCGAGGACCATTGAAGAGGTCAGTCTACTGCTTTTGTGAGCAATAGGTGAAAGATCAAAGAAATTTGATAAGATCATGTTAAACAGTTATTACCCGATGTAAATTAATCTTTGTGACAGGATCCAGGTTAAAACAAGGAAAAAGATACTCGATTCCGAGAAAAAAATAGTCAGAAGTAAAGGCCACAAAGAAAGGTCAAAGGTAAAAATCAACGGGCAAAATTATCCAAACAGATATGATTTGATATAAACTTTGTGGAAGGGTTAAGAGTTAGGGGAATATATAAGATTAAGCACTTCAAGCACTTCATCCCCGAAACTTCCATCCTTACTCATCACACTACCCAAGTGAGTGCACTCAAGTACTTCTGTAGTGTGATGAGTAAGGATGGAAGTTTGGGTGATGAAGTCCTTGAAAGAGTACAGCAGGGAAGGATGGAAGTTTGGGTGATGAAGTCCTTGAAAGAGTACAGCAGGGAAGGATGGAAGTTTGGGTGATGAAGTCCTTGAAAGAGTACAGCAGGGAAGGAAGGTTATTGGCTCACTGAAAGCGATGATGGGAAATAGGGAGGCGAGTATAGAAGTTACCCGCCGTGTGCCAGTGCCATTTTAAAATGGTATGAGATAATTCTGCGGCCAGTGCCAGTGCCGTTTTAAAACAGTTTAAAATTAAAAAATTCACTGTGACTGCATTTTTCAAGATTAATGGGTAAAAATTGGCAGGCATGTAAGGTAACTCTTCCTCTAGCATCCCCCAGGCTGTCAAGGCTATACACTCACTTGCTTCCCCCCTCACGTTCGCTCTGCCTCACTCTGTCTGTGTGCCTCACCCAGTGCTGTACGTAGTGAAGACATTTTGTAAACATTTTCATGTAAGTGCAAGTTATAAATATTTTCTTGTAAGTGTAAGGACTATATAGTGAAGTCAAGTTGTAAATACCTTCTTGTAAGTGCCAGGACTGTACATAATGAAGTCAGGTTGTACCTATCTTCAAGTAAGTGTAAGATAATGCATTCACAGTGAGAAAGACACAAATTATGATAGATGCTGAAGTAATAAGTAATCAGAAAAGTGTACTGAACATTGCTATACCTTCCCAGCATAAATACCTGAGTATACCTTACATAGAAAACGGCTTTCTCTCACATACGTGGTGAGCGTGAGAGTGGCAATACTTGTACACGAGTATGCAGGACTCAATAAAACTGATTTCCGAGCCTTGGTGAGCATTTTAATGGCGAAATTCGTTGTTTCCACACCAAAATCTATCATTTTAGCCAAAAAAAAAAAAAAAGGTCGAAAAATGGTCGGCACTGGGGTGATCCATAGGGCTAAAAGTAGCCGGCACACGGCAGGTTAAGAAGTCACTGGATGATAGTATTGTGATCCCTACCCTGACTTATGGAAGCAAGGCATGGACCTTGCTAGAGGAGAACAAGTCAAGAGTGAGAGCAGTGGAAATGAGTTACCTGAGAGGAGCATGTGGAGTGACATGGAGGGACAAGGTGATGAATGAAGAAGTGAAAGAATGTTGTGGGGTGGATGTGGATGTGACTGAGAAACTTAGGAGAAATACATTGAGGTTGTTTGGACATGTGGAGAGAATGGAGAATGAAAGACTGACAAAGAGGGTGTATGTAGGTGTAGTGGAGGGAGGGGGAGATCGGGGATGAGGTGGAGGGATGGAGTTGAGAGGTATATGAGGGAGGGGCGAGTGAGTTGCGGGGAGGGCAGTCAAATGGTGGGTGACAGAGCAACTTGGAGGCATTTTGTCTGCGGCCACCCTTTGCGGGATTAGGGCGTCAGGCTATAGATAGATAGGTAGATAGATAGAAGAATTTGAAGTCAATTGAGCATAAATGTCCCAGGGAAAGGTCATATGAAACAGTCACATGGCAGAGTCAAGGTAAAGTGATCAGACTTTTACGAAACCTTTAGGGGGGTTCAGGGTATAGCAAGGATGGCGAGATTTGATTTTGTGAATAATCGGTTCAAAACCCGTACTACTTAGAGCCGAGAAGGAAGGTGAGGCAAGGACACTCACTCAAAAGTCAAGGGCACGAAAAACTGTCAAGTGCCATACTGATGTACAAAGGTAAACAAGGGAAGAAGCTGTGGCACACCAGGGTTTTCACTTCCTCATTGTTTCTGACTGGGGTAAAAGAAACTATTTTGATGCATCAGAATTCAGTTCCTACATTTCCAGCGCACAAAAATGTTGTACTGGAATATTCCTCAATATCCAGCAATACAAAACTTGGTCCCCTGTCATTTTTCAATGACTTTGGGGTTGCTTTCTCAAGTGATCTTCCATAGAAAGATCACGTTACCTCACTGGAGAAACTTGCTTCTTGCTGACTCGATGTGCTAAGCTACTCCCTTCTTACTTTATTCCTGCACAACTGTAGATTTTGTTTAAGGTTCCTACTCTCTCTCTCTCTTTCTCTCTCTCTCTCTCTCTCCCCGCTGTATTTTACCCGTCCCCGCCCTGGCGAGGGGGGGATGGGGGAGGGGACGGGTATTGTTTTCACTCGGTTTGTCTGGTTGTTTGTTTGTTTATCTGCCTGTCTGTCTCTTAACAACTTTCAGCGAAAACTACTGGTGTGATTTTGTCGAAAATTACAGGGATGATGGGCTATGACATTCTACCTGATTAAATTTTGGGCCAAATTGGGCCAAGGACCAGGCTGTAGGCCCCCAAAATGTATTTTAAAAAACAGTTTTTTCGCCATGTCTCCTTTCAGATTCGTCATATTGGCATGGAACCAAAACTTAAAAGTGCATCTTTCAAATCTGCATCCAAGAACATGCCTCATTACATCAGGAGGGTCATCCCCCATTTTGCGGTAGGGCAATCAGTGTCAGGTGGGACGGTCATAAAATTTCAGATGGGCATAAAATCGTCAATTTTCTTCCGGTTTACTCCAGATTTGATATGTGACATCTTTGAATAGATATCCTGTTGTGTTTATACATTAGCATTAAAATGACTGCCGGAGACTGGTTTGATATACCTTGGCACCGCTTCTTGTAACATTTTTATCCTTTTATTAATGTTATTTCAAAGGTCTCTGCTCTTTCGAACTACCTGTTCGCATCCTTCCTCAATTATGGAGGGAACGCAGCACCTGTCTGGCAACACATTCTCAGCACTTTGATCATCGAACTCTCCATTGCAAAGCTTAACCTATTCACTTAGTCGCGCTATGTAATAGATCACTTCTTATATTGTCTTCTTTAATGTTTTTTTTTTCTCTCCAGTGGCGTACCCAGAAAGCTGAATTTTTTTCTTTTTTTTTTTTTTATCTTTTTAACTGTGCAGCATGACTTTGGCGAGGACAGCGAGCCCGTACAGCTGGGGGGTTCGGGGTGGGGGCTTACAGCCCACCTCTCCAAGAAAAGTTTGCACTATGGCAAATTTTATGATCATTTTGAGGCCATATGGAATGGGTATACGACATATATATAGCATATTCCACAGACATTTTTAAGTGCTCTGTGCCACTGAGTTATGATTCAGTCTCTCCAGTAACCTTATACTACTAACATTCAAACGGTCACATTTCGATTAAACAACTTCACAACTGATAGCAGTAACATTAAAAAATTATGATAATTTAATCACTGTATTAGTCTCAATTACAAACAGTTAAAGACAAGACATCCAACAAAATTTTCTTGCTGATAATTCACTTGAAACAGATGAAGCTGATGAGCAGTTCTCAGAGCAACCAATGGATAAAATTAGAAAACTGTCATTTTTGAGATACCACTGAGTATAATACATAAGCAGTTTATTCAGGTATGCATAATCTAAGCTGGATTTTAAAACCGCTTTTGTTGTCAGCATATGTAGGTAGGGGGAATTTTAGTATTCTGAAAAAGTATTATTTTAATTTTGTATATATTTATTTTATTATAAATATATATATATATATATATATATATATATATATATATGTATATATATATATATATATATATATATATATATATATATATATATATATATATATTTGTGAGAAGCCAAGAAGTATTAGTGGAAAACTCACTGTGTATCGTTCAGTTAACCGCTCATTCGGACGGAAGCTTTGTCAAATCAATTTTCATTGTCATATGTGATCGTCTCTGTGTGAGACATTAGTGCTTCCGCTGAGCGATTTGTTTTGGGCGCGTTTCGCTCACTCGAACGTTAAAAAATGCGGCCTATCGCTCCCATTTCTTTCCCACGACTTAGTCAGTCTAATGTTTGTTGTGACGGAGAGAGGTCCTGTGCTCCAGAAGTGTGAGAGGAGAGGTCAGCTAGCACCCAAGCTCCACTAGAACAGTTCCCCAGTGCTCCCACCCTTGTTGGGTGATACACCGCATTCATCGACTAGTATTTCCTTTTTGTATTATCCTAGTTTTAAGAGCTTAGTTAAGATGTTTTTCCTAGGCGTAAGAATTTAGCTCGAGTGAGTGAGTACGATCTCTTTATTTGAATTCATTTGAAGTGTAACGTTAAATCTATTTTTGTAATCAATAAATTTAACACTTCTTTTCCTTGAGCATAATGTAATGTAAACTCTTGTTTCATTTCTCCACAATTAAGCTTATTTTCCATATAGCTCCTAGCTTGCATAAACGTTTTGCTATTCATAACTGGTACTTAGGCCAGTCTTGTATTAAAATTAAAATCCGTTGTGCCTCCTAGGAGTTAAGCACCAGCAAGAGCCTGATATTATTATTAGTATTAGTTATTTATTGTCAGGGGTGAAGTAACTTTCTCCAGAGGCTAACACTACTAAGAAACAACAATTGAGAAATTAGTCTCTGCTGTGTACTGTTGAGGAAGTTTATAAATTCTCGTTCTTAGAGAATCTTGCGAAGAAATCAGCGTAAAGTAATCGTTGCTTGATTTAGTAAGACAATCATTGTCCCTGCTCTTCAATATTATTGAATATTATTATCAATTAAATAATATTTAGCAGATATTTTAAAAAATACCATGATAAAAAAAAAAAAAACGTGACAATTGGCGACCTCGCCAGGATATTAACTCCTAGCTCTAAAGCCATTCACGAGATAATACTCACTCGTTCATATTTAGGAATTTATCATTAAAGTTTACAGGCACAAGTTTACTGGTGTTTACCGTTAATTTAGCAAGTGAATTTTTGTTTTATTAATCCATAGAGTACTTAACTCTATTTAGTACTTTATTTTTGATAATGCCAGACGAATATATTCGCTCCTGGGTACCCGCCGTACCCATTGTGTAAATTATTGAGTCTTCCCAGTTATTTGCATTTTTGCTTTATTCCTTTCCAGTTAACTAGATGAGACTGGTCACCACTAGCTTGTGTTTGTATTCTTTACTTGTGTTATTAGCATTCGTTTGCGAAGCAGTCAGTACTCAGTTTCGGCTTGCTCAGTAAATTAGCGCCATGGCTACCGCTGTATTTTTACAGGAAGCCAAAGAAATGGGTCTTACAGACCCAACCGAAATTAAAGAGTACATACTCTCACGGCATAATATGGACCAGCAACGCGAGAATGATGCCCGTGAAGAGCGTAAGATTGAACGCGAACACGAGCGAGAACAGCGCGAATACGAGCAGAGACAGCGCGAACTCGACTTAGAACATGAGCGAGAACAGCGTGAGGAACGAGAGAGAGAACGTCAATACGAGTTACAAGAACGCGAGAGAGAACGAGAGCACGAACGTGCCGAGCGAGAAGCACGTGAAAAACACGAATATGAAATGATGAAGCTCAAGCGAGATTCCTTGGCTTCAGACACATCCGGTGTAGTTGGTCCAAGCTCCACTAGCGCTCTTCCTACACATATCCTGGCGACCCCACGCATCAAGCTTCCTTCATACAAGGAAAGCGAGCGAATCGAGCCGTACATAGCTTGTTTTGAGGACATGGCAGACATGTATCAACTGGATGAGGCAGCTAAGCGGATCCAATTTCTTAGTTTATTTGAGGGCCCTGCCCTCAATATTCTCCACAGAATTCGTGGAGGCAATCTCACATATGAGATGATGAAAGCTGCACTCATTAAGGCGTATGGTCTCACAGTAGACGACGCCAAAGTTCAGTTCATGCGAGCTCGTCTCGAAGACAAGGAGACAGCTGTTCAGTTCCTTGATCGTCGCATTGCTTACTTAAATGAGTGGATGGAGAAGGATGAAACTCCTTCCACACGTGAGGGGATAATTGACCTTATGCTGCGTACACAGCTAGAAAGGTCGTGGCCTGCTGAGCTCATAGCACAGCTTAAGATCTGCCAGGTGAAAGATGCCAGCCAAATGGCAGAAAAGGCTGACGCATTCTTTACTGCATACGGGTATCAAACTCGAAAGCAAAACACCTGGAACAGAAAACCCGATAAATCTGGGAAGCCATCTCAGACTAAACCCCAGCAACAAGGCCATTCTCAGAATAATGGCCAAGGTCCAAAACCGCAGTGGAAGGACCAGGGGCAAAACACTCAGAAACCTGAGTGGAAGAGGTACAACAAGTTCCCTAACCAGCAGCAGTATCAGCCACGCAACCGACCGACGGGACAAACTTTTTCACCACCAGCTCAAAAGAGGCAGGAAGCGAACGCAGCCTTCATCCCTCAGCAGAAGCACGGTGGTCACGTCCCTACCAGTATGGGTACTCCCCCACAGTTCACTAGTCCCACAGTGAGAGTGAACCCCCCTCCACAGATGGCCAATGTTCCATCTTCCCAATATAATTCTCAAGGCACAATGTTTGCCGCATCAATTCAGCAGCCTCATGAGTGGCTAGCTGCTTCCTCCACAGGCCCTCCCACAGGTGACAGTACCTTCCTTGTTCAGCAAGGGTTTGTGGGAGACATTCCTGTGAAGGTCCTGAGAGATAATGGTTCCTCAGGTTGCTCTGTCAAGCAGAGTCTAGTTCGGCCTGAGCAGTATACAGGTCGACAGATCCATGCAAACCTTATTGATGGATCAGTGAGATTGTTCCCTGAGGCGTGTATCCAGGTGGCATCTCCATTTTATACTGGTACGACACTCGCAGTTGTCATGCCAGGACCTTTATTTGACCTCATAGTAGGAAAAATTTGTGGTGTCAAGGATAGTTGCACCGAACATGACGCTACTCAGACTTCGGCTGCTGCTGTAACACGAGCCATGGCTGAGGCTCCAGATTGTGTCACCCCAGTGATCATTGAATCGCCGCAAGATCTGATGTGTAGTCAACTTCTTGTACAAGAACAAAATTCTGACCCGACACTTGCTGCCATGCGGAACAAACAAAAGGGTCGAGTGATTAAGTATTCACGGGGAGGTCGAGCCAAGTTCCTTCGTAAACAAGGACGGCTCTACCATGAGTCACGAACGCCCGAGGGCGAGGTTTGACTCCAGTTTGTCTTTCCCGCCAAGTACAGCCTAGCAGTGTTACAATGGGGTCATTGTTCAGCCTCAGGAGGTCACATGGGCAAAAGGAAGACCCAGGGCCGTATCCGAGCTGACGTTTTCTGGCCAGGGATGGGACGAGACATAGATAGTTTTGTCCGTTCCTGCAGTGTGTGTCAAAGTAACACCACTAATCAGGGACATGTCCTTCCTGTGCCGTTCGTAACCACATCTGTAATCTCCGAGTCAGTTGAGAGACAGGGTAGTGGTGAAGTGGGTGGAGACCTGACGTCTCGCCCATTGGCCCAGCAGGACACATTATGTCCAGGGCCTGTACATACATATTATGTACCGTAGGTTAAGGGGGAAGTTTGAGAGAGAATTCCGCAGAGGCGACTCGAGGCTATGGAAGACCCGAGTTTGCACAAGGATTCTCAGCTTCCCGGTACTAATATAAGTACTGTAGGTTAAAGGGGAAGTTCGAGAGAGAACTCCGCAGAGGCGACTCGAGGCCATGGAAGACCCGAGTTTGCACAAGGATTCTCAGCTTCCCGGTACTAATAAAAGTACTGTAGGTTAAGGGGGAAGTTCAAGAGAGAACTCCGCAGAGGCGACTCAAGGCTATGGAAGACCCGAGTTTGCACAAGGATTCTCAGCTTCCCAATACTAATATAAGTACTGTAGGTTAAGGGGGAAGTTCGAGAGAGAACTCCGCAGAGGCGACTCGAGGCTATGGAAGACCCGAGTTTGCACAAGGATTCTCAGCTCCCCGATATTAATATAAGTACTGTAGGTTAAGGAACAGGTTGAGGACCCATGTGCCGTTCGAGGCTATGGAAGACCCAAGTTTGCACAAGGATTCTCAGCTCCCCGATACTACTATAAGTACTGTAGGTTAAGGGGGAAGTTCGAGAGAGAACTCCGCAGAGGTGACTCGAGGCTATGGAAGATCCGAGTTTGCACAAGGATTCTCAGCTCCCCAATATTAATATAAGGATTGTAGGTTAAGGCACAGGTTGAGGACTCGTGTGCAGTTCGAGGCTATGGAAGACCCGAGTTTGCACAAGGATTCTCAACTTGCTGACAGTAATCGTGTGCTATAATTAATGGCGACCTCGAATGTACAAAGCTTAGGCTGTCACTTGTATTTTCAGCCAGAGCTTACTTTTCGTAGCATGTACTGATTGTTAGGCAGAGAGAGTAATTGTAACTTAATAAGAATTTTGTCTCATTGACACATTTGATGCTCCATCTTAACTGGTTTTGCAGGTACAGCAATGGGTGTAGCAGTTTTGCTGTGCGGGCCAGCTGATCGTTTGCTACACGCTGCCGCCTCTTCTCCTCTGCCTTCGTTGTTTCCATATTATTATTTACTGTCATTTTACATGTAGGTACAGTTACACTACAACTGTCACACCTACACCGTGTATTACATACACCACGCTACACAACAATTAGTTGTCAGTGTAAATGTAGCGAATTTTCGCTCAGATTGACCTGAGTACAGGATTTTCACCGTCATCACCGAGATTTTCCCTCAAGCTTGCTTCCATTAACATAAATACGAGTTTTTTTTCGCTCATTGGCGACTGCGACTTTCTCCTGTAGCAGGATAGCACACACACCACAGTGTGAATCTTGTGTGACTGAGTTAGGATGTGTACATATATATATATATATATATATATATATATATATATATATATCAACAAATTTTTTCCCATAAGGAAAAAATTTAATTTTGTAGGGGCGTAATGTCACGAATCAAATTCACGACATTTCCCTTTTGTGAGAAGCCACGAACTATTAGTGGAAAACACACTGTGTATCGTTCAGTTAACCGCTCATTCGGACGGAAGCTTTGTCAAATCAATTTTTCAATGTCATACGTGATCGTCTCAGTGTGAGACATTAGCGCTTCCGCTGAGCGATTTGTTTTGGGCGCGTTTCGCTCATTTGAATGTTAAAAAATGCGGCCTATCGCTCCCATTTCTTTCCCACGACTTAGTCAGTCGAGTGTTTGTTGTGACGGAGAGAGGTCCTGTGCTCCAGAAGTGTGAGAGGAGAGGTCAGCTAGCACCCAAGCTCCACTAGAACAGTTCCCCAGTGCTCCCACCCTTGTTGGGTGATACACCGCATTCATCGACTAGCATTTCCTTTTTGTATTATCCTAGTTTTAAGAGCTTAGTTAAGGTGTTTTTCCTAGGCGTAAGAATTTAGCTCGAGTGAGTGAGTACGATCTCTTTATTTGAATTCATTTGAAGTGTAACGTTAAATCTATTTTTGTAATCAATAAATTTAACAGTTCTTTTCCTTGAGCCTAAGGTAATGTAAACTCTTGTTTCATTTCTTCACAATTAAGCTTATTTTCCATATAGCTCCTAGCTTGCATAAACGTTTTGCTATTCATAACTGGTACTTAGGCCAGTCTTGTATTAAACTTAAAATCCGTTGTGCCTTCTAGGAGTTAAGCACCAGCAAGAGCCTGATATTATTATTAGTATTAGTTATTTATTGTCAGGGGTGAAGTAACTTTCTCCAGAGGCTAACAGTACTAAGAAAAGCAATTGAGTAATTAGTCTCTGCTGTGTACTGTTGAGGAAGTTTATAAATTCTCGTTCTTAGAGAATCGTGCGAAGAAGTCAGCGTAAAGTAATCGTTGCTTGATTTAGTAAGACAATCATTGTCCCTGCTCTTCAATATTATTGAATATTATTATCAATTAAATAATATTTAGCAGATATTATAAAAAACACCGTGATAAAAAAAAAAAAACTTGACAATTGGCAACCTCGCCAGGATATTAACTCCTAGCTCTAAAGCTATTCACGAGATAATACTCACTCGTTCATATTTAGGAATTTATCATTAAAGTTTATAGGCACAAGTTTACTGGTGTTTACCGTTAATTTAGCAAGTGAATTTTTGCTTTATTAATCCATAGAGTACTTAACTCTATTTAGTACTTTATTTTTGGTAACGCCAGACGATTTTATTCGCTCCTGGGTACCCGCCGTACCTATTGTGTTAATTATTGAGTCTTCCCAGTTATTTGCATTTTTGCTTTATTCCTTTCCAGTTAACTAGATAAGACTGGTCACCACTAGCTTGTGTCTGTATTCTTTACTTGTGTTATTAGCATTCGTTTGCGAATAAGTCAGTACTCAGTTTCGGCTTGCTCAGTAAATTAGCGCCATGGCTACCGCTGTATTTTTACAGGAAGCCAAAGAAATGGGTCTTACAGACCCAACCGAAATTAAAGAGTACATACTCTCACGGCATAATATGGATCAGCAGCGCGAGAATGATGCCCGTGAAGAGCATAAGATTCAATGCGAACACGAGCGAGAACAGCGCGAATACGAGCAGAGACAGCGCGAACTCGACTTAGAACATGAGCGAGAACAGCGTGAGGAACGAGAGAAAGAACGTCAATACGAGTTACAAGAACGCGAGAGAGAACTAGAGCACGAACGTGCCGGGCGAGAAGCATGTGAAAAACACGAATATGAAATGATGAAGCTCAAGCGAGATTCCTTGGCTTCAGACACATCCGGTGCAGTTGGTCCAAGCTCCACTAGCGCTCTTCCTACACATATCCTGGCGAACCCACGCATCAAGCTTCCTTCATACAAGGAAAGCGAGAGCGAATCGAGCCGTACATAGCTCGTTTTGAGGACATGGCAGACATGTATCAACTGGATGAGGCAGCTAAGCGGATCCAATTTCTTAGTTTATTTGAGGGCCCTGCCCTCAATATTCTCCACAGAATTCGTGGAGGCAATCTCACATATGAGATGATGAAAGCTGCACTCATTAAGGCGTATGGTCTCACAGTAGACGACGCCAAAGTTCAGTTCATGCGAGCTCGTCTCGAAGACAAGGAGACAGCTGTTCAGTTCCTTGATCGTCTCATTGCTTACTTAAATGAGTGGATGGAGAAGGATGAAACTCCTTCCACACGTGAGGGGATAATTGACCTTATGCTGCGTACACAGCTAGAAAGGTCGTGGCCTGCTGAGCTCATAGCACAGCTTAAGATCTGCCAGGTGAAAGATGCCAGCCAAATGGCAGAAAAGGCTGACGCATTCTTTACTGCATACGGGTATCAAACTCGTAAGCAAAACACCTGGAACAGAAAACCCGATAAATCTGGGAAGCCATCTCAGACTAAACCCCAGCAACAAGGCCATTCTCAGAATAATGGCCAGGGTCCAAAACAGCAGTGGAAGGACCATGGGCAAAACACTCAGAAACCTGAGTGGAAGAGGTACAACAAGTTCCCTAACCAGCAGCAGTATCAGCCACGCAACCGACCGACGGGACAAACTTTTTCACCACCAGCTCAAAAGAGGCAGGAAGCGAACGCAGCCTTCATCCCTCAGCAGAAGCTCGGTGGTCACGTCCCGACCAGTATGGGTACTCCACCACAGTTCACTAGTCCCACAGTGAGAGTGAACCCCCCTCCACAGATGGCCAATGTTCCATCTTCCCAATATAATTCTCAAGGCACAATGTTTGCCGCATCAATTCAGCAGCCTCATGAGTGGCTAGCTGCTTCCTCCACAGGCCCTCCCACAGGTGACAGTACCTTCCTTGTTCAGCAAGGGTTTGTGGGAGACATTCCTGTGAAGGTCCTGAGAGATAATGGTTCCTCAGGTTGCTCTGTCAAGCAGAGTCTAGTTCGGCCTGAGCAGTATACAGGTCGACAGATCCATGCAAACCTTATTGATGGATCAGTGAGATTGTTCCCTGAGGCGTGTATCCAGGTGGCATCTCCATTTTATACTGGTACGACACTCGCAGTTGTCATGCCAGGACCTTTATTTGACCTCATAGTAGGAAACATTTATGGTGTCAAGGATAGTTGCACCGAACATGACGCTACTCAGACTTCGGCTGCTGCGGTAACACGAGCCATGGCTGAGGCTCCAGATTGTGTCACCCCAGTGATCATTGAATCGCCGCAAGATCTGATGTGTAGTCAACTTGTTGTACAAGAACAAAATTCTGACCCGACACTTGCTGCCGTGCGGAACAAACAAAAGGGTCGAGTGATTAAGTATTCACGGGGAGGTCGAGCCAAGTTCCTTTGTAAACAAGGACGGCTCTACCATGAGTCACGAACGCCCGAGGGCGAGGTTTGACTCCAGTTTGTCGTTCTCACCAAGTACAGCCTAGCAGTGTTACAATGGGGTTATTGTTCAGCCTCAGGAGGTCACATGGGCAAAAGGAAGACCCAGGGCCGTATCCGAGCTGACTTTTTCTGGCCAGGGATGGGACGAGACATAGATAGTTTTGTCCGTTCCTGCAGTGTGTGTCAAAGTAACACCACTAATCAGGGACATGTCCTTCCTGTGCCGTTCGTAACCACACCTGTAATCTCCGAGTCAGTTGAGAGACAGGGTAGTGGTGAAGTGGGTGGAGACCTGACGTCTCGCCCATTGGCCCCGCAGGACACATTATGTCCAGGGCCTGTACATACATATTATGTACCGTAGGTTAAGGGGGAAGTTTGAGAGAGAATTCCGCAGAGGCGACTCGAGGCTATGGAAGACCCGAGTTTGCACAAGGATTCTCAGCTTCCCGGTACTAATATAAGTACTGTAGGTAAAAGGGGAAGTTCGAGAGAGAACTCCGCAGAGGCGACTAGAGGCCATGGAAGACCCGAGTTTGCACAAAGATTCTCAGCTTCCCGGTACTAATAAAAGTACTGTAGGTTAAGGGGGAAGTTCAAGAGAGAACTCCGCAGAGGCGACTCAAGGCTATGGAAGACCCGAGTTTGCACAAGGATTCTCAGCTTCCCGGTACTAATATAAGTACTGTAGGTTAAAGGGGAAGTTCGAGATAGAACTCCACAGAGGCGACTCGAGGCTATGGAAGACCCGAGTTTGCACAAGGATTCTCAGCTCCCCGATATTAATATAAGTACTGTAGGTTAAGGAACAGGTTGAGGACCCATGAGCAGTTCGAGGCAATGGAAGACCCAAGTTTGCACAAGGATTCTCAGCTCCCCGATACTACTATAAGTACTGTAGGTTAAGGGGGAAGTTCGAGAGAGAACTCCGCAGAGGTGACTCGAGGCTATGGAAGATCCGAGTTTGCACAAGGATTCTCAGCTCCCCAATATTAATATAAGTATTGTAGGTTAAGGCACAGGTTGAGGACTCGTGTGCAGTTCGAGGCTATGGAAGACCCGAGTTTGCACAAGGATTCTCAACTTGCTGACAGTAATCGTGTGCTATAATTAATGGCGACCTCGAATGTACGAAGCTTAGGCTGTCACTTGTATTTTCAGCCAGAGTGTACTTTTCGTAGCATGTACTGATTGCTAGGCAGAGAGAGTAATTGTAACTTAATAAGAATTTTGTCTCATTGACACATTTGATGCTCAACCTTAACTGGTTTTGCAGGTACAGCAATGGGTGTAGCAGTTTTGCTGTGCGGGCCAGCTGATCGTTTGCTACACGCTGCCGCCTCTTCTCCTCTGCCTTCGTTGTCGCCATATTATTATTTACTGTCATTTTACATGTAGGTACAGTTACACTACAACTGTCACACCTACACCGTGTATTACATACACCACGCTACACAACAATTAGTTGTCAGTGTAAATGTAGCGAATTTTCGCTCAGTTTGACCTGAGTACAGGATTTTCACCGTCATCACCGAGTTTTTCCCTCCAGCTTGCTTCCATTAACATAAATACGAGTTTTTTTTCGCTCACTGGCGACTGCGACTTTCTCCTGTAGCAGGATAGCACACACACCACAGTGTGAATCTTGTGTGACTGAGTTAGGATGTGTACATATATATATATATATATATATATATATATCAACAAATTTTTTCCCATAAGGAAAAAATTTAATTTTGTAGGGGCGTAATGTCACGAATCAAATTCGCGACATTTCCCTTTTGTGAGAAGCCACGAACTATTAGTGGAAAACTCACTGTGTATCGTTCAGTTAACCGCTCATTCGGACGGAAGCTTTGTCAAATCAATTTTTCATTGTCATACGTGATCGTCTCAGTGTGAGACATTAGCGCTTCCGCTGAGCGATTTGTTTTGGGCGCGTTTCGCTCACTTGAATGTTAAAAAATGCGGCCTATCGCTCCCATTTCTTTCCCACGACTTAGTCAGTCGAGTGTTTGTTGTGACGGAGAGAGGTCCTGTGCTCCAGAAGTGTGAGAGGAGAGGTCAGCTAGCACCCAAGCTCCACTAGAACAGTTCCCCAGTGCTCCCACCCTTGTTGGGTGATACACCGCATTCATCGACTAGTATTTCCTTTTTGTATTATCCTAGTTTTAAGAGCTTAGTTAAGGTGTTTTTCCTAGGCGTAAGAATTTAGCTCGAGTGAGTGAGTACGATCTCTTTATTTGAATTCATTTGAAATGTAACGTTAAATCTATTTTTGTAATCAATAAATTTAACAGTTCTTTTCCTTGAGCCTAAGGTAATGTAAACTCTTGTTTCATTTCTCCACAATTAACCTTATTTTCCATATAGCTCCTAGCTTGCATAAACGTTTTGCTATTCATAACTGGTACTTAGGCCAGTCTTGTATTAAACTTAAAATCCGTTGTGCCTTCTAGGAGTTAAGCACCAGCAAGAGCCTGATATTATTATTAGTATTAGTTATTTATTGTCAGGGGTGAAGTAACTTTCTCCAGAGGCTAACAGTACTAAGAAAAGCAATTGAGTAATTAGTCTCTGCTGTGTACTGTTGAGGAAGTTTATAAATTCTCGTTCTTAGAGAATCGTGCGAAGAAGTCAGCGTAAAGTAATCGTTGCTTGATTTAGTAAGACAATCATTGTCCCTGCTCTTCAATATTATTGAATATTATTATCAATTAAATAATATTTAGCAGATATTTTAAAAAACAGTGTTAAAAAAAAAAAGTGACAATTGGCAACCTCGCCAGGATATTAACTCCTAGCTCTAAAGCTATTCACGAGATAATACTCACTCGTTCATATTTAGGAATTTATCATTAAAGTTTATAGGCACAAGTTTACTGGTGTTTACCGTTAATTTAGCAAGTGAATTTTTGCTTTATTAATCCATAGAGTACTTAACTCTATTTAGTACTTTATTTTTGGTAACGCCAGACGATTTTATTCGCTCCTGGGTACCCGCCGTACCTATTGTGTTAATTATTGAGTCTTCCCAGTTATTTGCATTTTTGCTTTATTCCTTTCCAGTTAACTAGATAAGACTGGTCACCACTAGCTTGTGTCTGTATTCTTTACTTGTGTTATTAGCATTCGTTTGCGAATAAGTCAGTACTCAGTTTCGGCTTGCTCAGTAAATTAGCGCCATGGCTACCGCTGTATTTTTACAGGAAGCCAAAGAAATGGGTCTTACAGACCCAACCGAAATTAAAGAGTACATACTCTCACGGCATAATATGGATCAGCAGCGCGAGAATGATGCCCGTGAAGAGCGTAAGATTCAACGCGAACACGAGCGAGAACAGCGCGAATACGAGCAGAGACAGCGCGAACTCGACTTAGAACATGAGCGAGAACAGCGTGAGGAACGAGAGAGAGAACGTCAATACGAGTTACAAGAACGCGAGAGAGAACGAGAGCACGAACGTGCCGAGCGAGAAGCACGTGAAAAACACGAATATGAAATGATGAAGCTCAAGCGAGATTCCTTGGCTTCAGACACATCCGGTGCAGTTGGTCCAAGCTCCACTAGCGCTCTTCCTACACATATCCTGGCGACCCCACGCATCAAGCTTCCTTCATACAAGGAAAGCGAGCAAATCGAGCCGTACATAGCTTGTTTTGAGGACATGGCAGACATGTATCAACTGGATGAGGCAGCTAAGCGGATCCAATTTCTTAGTTTATTTGAGGGCCCTGCCCTCAATATTCTCCACAGAATTCGTGGAGGCAATCTCACATATGAGATGATGAAAGCTGCACTCATTAAGGCGTATGGTCTCACAGTAGACGACGCCAAAGTTCAGTTCATGCGAGCTCGTCTCGAAGACAAGGAGACAGCTGTTCAGTTCCTTGATCGTCTCATTGCTTACTTAAATGAGTGGATGGAGAAGGATGAAACTCCTTCCACACGTGAGGGGATAATTGACCTTATGCTGCGTACACAGCTAGAAAGGTCGTGGCCTGCTGAGCTCATAGCACAGCTTAAGATCTGCCAGGTGAAAGATGCCAGCCAAATGGCAGAAAAGGCTGACGCATTCTTTACTGCATATGGGTATCAAACTCATAAGCAAAACACCTGGAACAGAAAACCAGATAAATCTGGGAAGCCATCTCAGACTAAACCCCAGCAACAAGGCCATTCTCAGAATAATGGCCAAGGTCCAAAACAGCAGTGGAAGGACCATGGGCAAAACACTCAGAAACCTGAGTGGAAGAGGTACAACAAGTTCCCTAACCAGCAGCAGTATCAGCCACGCAACCGACCGACGGGACAAACTTTTTCACCACCAGCTCAAAAGAGGCAGGAAGCGAACGCAGCCTTCATCCCTCAGCAGAAGCTCGGTGGTCACGTCCCTACCAGTATGGGTACTCCACCACAGTTCACTAGTCCCACAGTGAAAGTGAACCCCCCTCCACAGATGGCCAATGTTCCATCTTCCCAATATAATTCTCAAGGCACAATGTTTGCCGCATCAATTCAACAGCCTCATGAGTGGCTAGCTGCTTCCTCCACAGGCCCTCCCACAGGTGACAGTACCTTCCTTGTTCAGCAAGGGTTTGTGGCAGACATTCCTGTGAAGGTCCTGAGAGATAATGGTTCCTCAGGTTGCTCTGTCAAGCAGAGTCTAGTTCGGCCTGAGCAGTATACAGGTCGACAGATCCATGCAAACCTTATTGATGGATCAGTGAGATTGTTCCCTGAGGCGTGTATCCAGGTGGCATCTCCATTTTATACTGGTACGACACTCGCAGTTGTCATGCCAGAACCTTTATTTGACCTCATAGTAGGAAACATTTATGGTGTCAAGGATAGTTGCACCGAACATGACGCTACTCAGACTTCGGCTGCTGCGGTAACACGAGCCATGGCTGAGGCTCCAGATTGTGTCACCCCAGTGATCATTGAATCGCCGCAAGATCTGATGCGTAGTCAACTTGTTGTACAAGAACAACATTCTGACCCGACACTTGCTGCCGTGCGGAACAAACAAAAGGGTCGAGTGATTAAGTATTCACGGGGAGGTCGAGCCAAGTTCCTTCGTAAACAATGACGGCTCTACCGTGAGTCACGAACGCCCGAGGGCGAGGTTTGACTCCAGTTTGTCGTTCCCGCCAAGTACAGCCTAGCAGTGTTACAATGGGGTTATTGTTCAGCCTCAGGAGGTCACATGGGCAAAAGGAAGACCCAGGGCCGTATCCGAGCTGACTTTTTCTGGCCAGGGATGGGACGAGACATAGATAGTTTTGTCCGTTCCTGCAGTGTGTGTCAAAGTAACACCACTAATCAGGGACATGTCCTTCCTGTGCCGTTCGTAACCACACCTGTAATCTCCGAGTCAGTTGAGAGACAGGGTAGTGGTGAAGTGGGTGGAGACCTGACGTCTCGCCCATTCGCTCCGCAGGACACATTATGTCCAGGGCCTGTACATACATATTATGTACCGTAGGTTAAGAGGGAAGTTTGAGAGAGAATTCCGCAAAGGCGACTCGAGGCTATGGAAGACCCGAGTTTGCACAAGGATTCTCAGCTTCCCGGTACTAATATAAGTACTGTAGGTTAAAGGGGAAGTTCGAGAGAGAACTCCGCAGAGGCGACTCGAGGCCATGGAAGACCCGAGTTTGCACAAGGATTCTCAGCTTCACGGTACTAATAAAAGTACTGTAGGTTAAGGGGGAAGTTCAAGAGAGAACTCCGCAGAGGCGATTCAAGGCTATGGAAGACCCGAGTTTGCACAAGGATTCTCAGCTTCCTGGTACTAATATAAGTACTGTAGGTTAAGGGGGAAGTTCGAGAGAGAACTCCGCAGAGGCGACTCGAGGCTATGGAAGACCCGAGTTTGCACAAGGATTCTCAGCTCCCCGATATTAATATAAGTACTGTAGGTTAAGGAACAGGTTGAGGACCCATGTGCAGTTCGAGGCTATGGAAGACCCAAGTTTGCACAAGGATTCTCAGCTCCCCGATACTACTATAAGTACTGTAGGTTAAGGGGGAAGTTCGAGAGAGAACTCCGCAGAGGTGACTCGAGGCTATGGAAGATCCGAGTTTGCACAAGGATTCTCAGCTCCCCAATATTAATATAAGTATTGTAGGTTAAGGCACAGATTGAGGACTCGTGTGCAGTTCGAGGCTATGGAAGACCCGAGTTTGCACAAGGATTCTCAACTTGCTGACAGTAATCTTGTGCTATAATTAATGGCGACCTCGAATGTACGAAGCTTTGGCTGTCACTTGTATTTTCAGCCAGAGTGTACTTTTCGTAGCATGTACTGATTGCTAGGCAGAGAGAGTAATTGTAACTTAATAAGAATTTTGTCTCATTGACACATTTGATGCTCCACCTAAACTGGTTTTGCAGGTACAGCAATGGGTGTAGCAGTTTTGCTGTGCGGGCCAGCTGATCTTTTGCTACACGCTGCCGCCTCTTCTCCTCTGCCTTCGTTGTCGCCATATTATTATTTACTGTCATTTTACATGTAGGTACAGTTACACTACAACTGTCACACCTACACCGTGTATTACATACACCACGCTACACACCAATTAGTTGTCAGTGTAAATGTAGCGAATTTTCGCTCAGTTTGACCTGAGTACAGGATTTTCACCATCATCACCGAGTTTTTCCCTCAAGCTTGCTTCCATTAACATAAATACGAGTTTTTTTTCGCTCACTGGCGACTGCGACTTTCTCCTGTAGCAGGATAGCACACACACCACAGTGTGAATCTTGTGTGACTGAGTTAGGATGTGTACATATATATATATATATATATATATATATATATATCAACAAATTTTTTCCCATAAGGAAAAAATTTAATTTTGTAGGGGCGTAATGTCACGAATCAAATTCGCGACATTTCCCTTTTGTGAGAAGCCACGAACTATTAGTGGAAAACTCACTGTGTATCGTTCAGTTAACCGCTCATTTGGACGGAAGCTTTGTCAAATCAATTTTTCATTGTCATACGTGATCGTCTCAGTGTGAGACATTAGCGCTTCCGCTGAGCGATTTGTTTTGGGCGCGTTTCGCTCACTTGAATGTTAAAAAATGCGGCCTATCGCTCCCATTTCTTTCCCACGACTTAGTCAGTCGAGTGTTTGTTGTGACGGAGAGAGGTCCTGTGCTCCAGAAGTGTGAGAGGAGAGGTCAGCTAGCACCCAAGCTCCACTAGAACAGTTCCCCAGTGCTCCCACCCTTGTTGGGTGATACACCGCATTCATCGACTAGTATTTCCTTTTTGTATTATCCTAGTTTTAAGAGCTTAGTTAAGGTGTTTTTCCTAGGCGTAAGAATTTAGCTCGAGTGAGTGAGTACGATCTCTTTATTTGAATTCATTTGAAATGTAACGTTAAATTTATTTTTGTAATCAATAAATTTAACAGTTCTTTTCCTTGAGCCTAAGGTAATGTAAACTCTTGTTTCATTTCTCCACAATTAACCTTATTTTCCATATAGCTCCTAGCTTGCATAAACGTTTTGCTATTCATAACTGGTACTTAGGCCAGTCTTGTATTAAACTTAAAATCCGTTGTGCCTTCTAGGAGTTAAGCACCAGCAAGAGCCTGATATTATTATTAGTATTAGTTATTTATTGTCAGGGGTGAAGTAACTTTCTCCAGAGGCTAACAGTACTAAGAAAAGCAATTGAGTAATTAGTCTCTGCTATGTACTGTTGAGGAAGTTTATGAATTCTCGTTCTTAGAGAATCGTGCGAAGAAGTCAGCGTAAAGTAATCGTTGCTTGATTTAGTAAGACAATCATTGTCCCTGCTCTTCAATATTATTGAATATTATTATCAATTAAATAATATTTAGCAGATATTTTAAAAAACACAGTGATAAAAAAAAAAACGTGACAATTGGCAACCTCGCCAGGATATTAACTCCTAGCTCTAAAGCTATTCACGAGATAATACTCACTCGATCATATTTAGGAATTTATCATTAAAGTTTATAGGCACATGTTTACTGGTGTTTACCGTTAATTTAGCAAGTGAATTTTTGCTTTATTAATCCATAGAGTACTTAACTCTATTTAGTACTTTATTTTTGGTAATGCCAGACGATTTTATTCGCTCCTGGGTACCCGCCGTACCTATTGTGTTAATTATTGAGTCTTCCCAGTTATTTGCATTTTTGCTTTATTCCTTTCCAGTTAACTAGATAAGACTGGTCACCACTAGCTTGTGTCTGTATTCTTTACTTGTGTTATTAGCATTCGTTTGCGAATAAGTCAGTACTCAGTTTCGGCTTGCTCAGTAAATTAGCGCCATGGCTACCGCTGTATTTTTACAGGAAGCCAAAGAAATGGGTCTTACAGACCCAACCGAAATTAAAGAGTACATACTCTCACGGCATAATATGGACCAGCAGCGTAAGAATGATGCCCGTGAAGAGCGTAAGATTCAACGCGAACACGAGCGAGAACAGCGCGAATACGAGCAGAGACAGCGCGAACTCGACTTAGAACATGAGCGAGAACAGCGTGAGGAACGAGAGAGAGAACGTCAATACGAGTTACAAGAACGCGAGAGAGAACGAGAGCACGAACGTGCCGAGCGAGAAGCACGTGAAAAACACGAATATGAAATGATGAAGCTCAAGCGAGATTCCTTGGCTTCAGACACATCCGGTGCAGTTGGTCCAAGCTCCACTAGCGCTCTTCCTACACATATCCTGGCGACCCCACGCATCAAGCTTCCTTCATACAAGGAAAGCGAGCGAATCGAGCCGTACATAGCTCGTTTTGAGGACATGGCAGACATGTATCAACTGGATGAGGCAGCTAAGCGGATCCAATTTCTTAGTTTATTTGAGGGCCCTGCCCTCAATATTCTCCACAGAATTCGTGGAGGCAATCTCACATATGAGATGATGAAAGCTGCACTCATTAAGGCGTATGGTCTCACAGTAGACGACGCCAAAGTTCAGTTCATGCGAGCTCGTCTCGAAGACAAGGAGACAGCTGTTCAGTTCCTTGATCGTCTCATTGCTTACTTAAATGAGTGGATGGAGAAGGATGAAACTCCTTCCACACGTGAGGGGATAATTGACCTTATGCTGCGTACACAGCTAGAAAGGTCGTGGCCTGCTGAGCTCATAGCACAGCTTAAGATCTGCCAGGTGAAAGATGCCAGCCAAATGGCAGAAAAGGCTGACGCATTCTTTACTGCATACGGGTATCAAACTCGTTAGCAAAACACCTGGAACAGAAAACCCAATAAATCTGGGAAGCCATCTCAGACTAAACCCCAGCAACAAGGCCATTCTCAGAATAATAGCCAAGGTCCAAAACCGCAGTGGAAGGACCAGGGGCGAAACACACTGAAACCTGAGTGGAAGAGGTACAACAAGTTCCCTAACCAGCAGCAGTATCAGCCACGCAACCGACCGACGGGACAAACTTTTTCACCACCAGCTCAAAAGAGGCAGGAAGCGAACGCAGCCTTCATCCCTCAGCAGAAGCACGGTGGTCACGTCCCTACCAGTATGGGTACTCCCCCACAGTTCACTAGTCCCACAGTGAGAGTGAACCCCCCTCCACAGATGGCCAATGTTCCATCTTCCCAATATAATTCTCAAGGCACAATGTTTGCCGCATCAATTCAGCAGCCTCATGAGTGGCTAGCTGCTTCCTCCACAGGCCCTCCCACAGGTGACAGTACCTTCCTTGTTCAGCAAGGGTTTGTGGGAGACATTCCTGTGAAGGTCCTGAGAGATAATGGTTCCTCAGGTTGCTCTGTCAAGCAGAGTCTAGTTCGGCCTGAGCAGTATACAGGTCGACAGATCCATGCAAACCTTATTGATGGATCAGTGAGATTGTTCCCTGAGGCGTGTATCCAGGTGGCATCTCCATTTTATACTGGTACGACACTCGCAGTTGTCATGCCAGGACCTTTATTTGACCTCATAGTAGGAAACATTTATGGTGTCAAGGATAGTTGCACCGAACATGACGCTACTCAGACTTCGGCTGCTGCGGTAACACGAGCCATGGCTGAGGCTCCAGATTGTGTCACCCCAGTGATCATTGAATCGCCGCAAGATCTGATGTGTAGTCAACTTGTTGTACAAGAACAAAATTCTGACCCGACACTTGCTGCCGTGCGGAACAAACAAAAGGGTCGAGTGATTAAGTATTCACGGGGAGGTCGAGCCAAGTTCCTTTGTAAACAAGGACGGCTCTACCATGAGTCACGAACGCCCGAGGGCGAGGTTTGACTCCAGTTTGTCTTTCCCGCCAAGTACAGCCTAGCAGTGTTACAATGGGGTCATTGTTCAGCCTCAGGAGGTCACATGGGCAAAAGGAAGACCCAGGGCCGTATCCGAGCTGACTTTTTCTGGCCAGGGATGGGACGAGACATAGATAGTTTTGTCTGTTCCTGCAGTGTGTGTCAAAGTAACACCACTAATCAGGGACATGTCCTTCCTGTGCCGTTCGTAACCACACCAGTAATCTCCGAGTCAGTTGAGAGACAGGGTAGTGGTGAAGTGGGTGGAGACCTGACGTCTCGCCCATTGGCCCCACAGGACACATTATGTCCAGGGCCTGTACATACATATTATGTACCGTAGGTTAAGGGGGAAGTTTGAGAGAGAATTCCGCAGAGGCGACTCAAGGCTATGGAAGACCCGAGTTTGCACAAGGATTCTCAGCTTCCCGGTACTAATATAAGTACTGTAGGTTAAGGGGGAAGTTCGAGAGAGAACTCCGCAGAGGCGACTCGAGGCTATGGAAGACCCGAGTTTGCACAAGGATTCTCAGCTCCCCGATATTAATATAAGTACTGTAGGTTAAGGGGGAAGTTCGAGAGAGAACTCCGCAGAGGCGACTCGAGGCTATGGAAGACCCGAGTTTGCACAAGGATTCTCAGCTCCCCGATACTAATATAAGTACTGTAGGTTAAGGGGGAAGTTCGAGAGAGAACTCCGCAGAGGCGACTCGAGGCTATGGAAGACCCGAGTTTTCACAAGGATTCTCAGCTCCCCAATATTAATATAAGTATTGTAGGTTAAGGCACAGGTTGAGGACCCGTGTGCAGTTCGAGGCTATGGAAGACCCGAGTTTGCACAAGGATTCTCAACTTGCTGACAGTAATCGTGTGCTATAATTAATGGCGACCTCGAATGTACGAAGCTTAGGCTGTCACTTGTATTTTCAGCCAGAGCGTACTTTTCGTAGCATGTACTGATTGCTAGGCAGAGAGAGTAATTGTAACTTAATAAGAATTTTGTCTCATTGACACTTTTGATGCTCCACCTTCATTGGTTTTGCAGGTACAGTAATGGGTGTAGCAGTTTTGCTGTGCGGGCCAGCTGATCGTCTGCCGCACGCTGCTGCCTCTTCTCCTCTGCCTTCGTTGTCGCCATATTATTATTTACTGTGTCATTTTACACGTAGGTACAGTTACACTACAACTGTCACACCTACACCGTGTATTACATACACCACGCTACACAACAATTAGTTGTCAGTGTAAATGTAGCGAATTTTCGCTCAGTTTGACCTGAGTACAGGATTTTCAATGTCGTCACGGAGTTTTTCCCTCAAGCTTGCTTCTATTAACCTAAATACGAGGTTTTTTCGCTCACTGGTGACTGCGACTTTCTCCTGTAGCAGGATAGCACACACACCACAGTGTGAATCTTGTGTGACTGAGTTAGGATATGTACATATATATATATATATATATATATATATATATATATATATATATATATATCCACAAATTTTTTCCCATAAGGAAAAAATTTAATTTTGTAGGGGCGTAATGTCACGAATCAAATTCGCGACATTTCCCTTTTGTGAGAAGCCACGAACAATTAGTGGAAAACTCACTGTGTATCATTCAGTTAACCGCTCATTCGGACGGAAGCTTTGTCAAATCAATTTTTCACTGTCATACGTGATCGTCCCTGTGTGAGACATTAGCGCTTCCGCTGAGCAATTATTTTTGGGCGCGTTTCGCTCACGCGAACGTTAAAAAATGCGGCCTATCGCTCCCATTTCTTTCCCACGACTTAGTCAGTCGAGTGTTTGTTGTGACGGAGAGAGGTCCTGTGCTTCAGAAGTGTGAGAGGAGAGGTCAGCTAGCACCCAAGCTCCACTACAACAGTTCCCCAGTGCTCCCACCCTTGTTGGGTGATACACTGCATTCATCGACTAGTATTTCCTTTTTGTATTATCCTAGTCTTAAAAGCTTAGTTAAGGTGTTTTTCCTAGGCGTAAGAATTTAGCTCGAGTGAGTGAGTACCATCTCTTTATTTGAATTCATTTGAAGTGTAACGTTAAATCTATTTTTGTAATCAATAAATTTAACAGTTCTTTTCCTTGAGCCTAATGTAATGTAAACTCTTGTTTCATTTCTCCACAATTAAGCTTATTTTCCATATAGCTCCTAGCTTACATAAACGTTTTGCTATTCATAACTGGTACTTAGGCCAGTCTTGTATTAAACTTAAAATCCATTGTGTCTTCTAGGAGTTAAGCACCAGCAAGAGCCTGATATTATTATTAGTATTATTTATTGTCAGGGGTGAAGTAACTTTCTCCAGAGGCTAACAGTACTAAGAAAAGCAATTGAGTAATTAGTCTCTGCTGTGTACTGTTGAGGAAGTTTATAAATTCTCGTTCTTAGAGAATCGTGCGAAGAAGTCAGCGTAAAGTAATCGTTGCTTGATTTAGTAAGACAATCAATGTCCCTGCTCTTCAATATTATTGAATATTATTATCTATTAAATAATATTTAGCAGATATTTTAAGAAACACCGTGATAAAAAAAAAAAAGTGACAATTGGCAACCTCGCCAGGATATTAACTTTTAGCTCTAAAGCTATTCACGAGATAATACTCACTCGTTCATATTTAGGAATTTATCATTAAAGTTTATAGGCACAAGTTTACTGGTGTTTACCGTTAATTTAGCAAGTGAATTTTTGCTTTATTAATCCATAGAGTACTTAACTCTATTTAGTACTTTATTTTTGGTAACGCCAGACGATTTTATTCGCTCCTGGGTACCCGCCGTACCTATTGTGTTAATTATTGAGTCTTCCCAGTTATTTGCATTTTTGCTTTATTCCTTTCCAGTTAACTAGATAAGACTGGTCACCACTAGCTTGTGTCTGTATTCTTTACTTGTGTTATTAGCATTCGTTTGCGAATAAGTCAGTACTCAGTTTCGGCTTGCTCAGTAAATTAGCGCCATGGCTACCGCTGTATTTTTACAGGAAGCCAAAGAAATGGGTCTTACAGACCCAACCGAAATTAAAGAGTACATACTCTCACGGCATAATATGGACCAGCAGCGTAAGAATGATGCCCGTGAAGAGCGTAAGATTCAACGCGAACACGAGCGAGAACAGCGCGAATACGAGCAGAGACAGCGCGAACTCGACTTAGAACATGAGCGAGAACAGCGTGAGGAACGAGAGAGAGAACGTCAATACGAGTTACAAGAACGCGAGAGAGAACGAGAGCACGAACGTGCCGAGCGAGAAGCACGTGAAAAACACGAATATGAAATGATGAAGCTCAAGCGAGATTCCTTGGCTTCAGACACATCCGGTGCAGTTGGTCCAAGCTCCACTAGCGCTCTTCCTACACATATCCTGGCGACCCCACGCATCAAGCTTCCTTCATACAAGGAAAGCGAGCGAATCGAGCCGTACATAGCTCGTTTTGAGGACATGGCAGACATGTATCAACTGGATGAGGCAGCTAAGCGGATCCAATTTCTTAGTTTATTTGAGGGCCCTGCCCTCAATATTCTCCACAGAATTCGTGGAGGCAATCTCACATATGAGATGATGAAAGCTGCACTCATTAAGGCGTATGGTCTCACAGTAGACGACGCCAAAGTTCAGTTCATGCGAGCTCGTCTCGAAGACAAGGAGACAGCTGTTCAGTTCCTTGATCGTCTCATTGCTTACTTAAATGAGTGGATGGAGAAGGATGAAACTCCTTCCACACGTGAGGGGATAATTGACCTTATGCTGCGTACACAGCTAGAAAGGTCGTGGCCTGCTGAGCTCATAGCACAGCTTAAGATCTGCCAGGTGAAAGATGCCAGCCAAATGGCAGAAAAGGCTGACGCATTCTTTACTGCATACGGGTATCAAACTCGTAAGCAAAACACCTGGAACAGAAAACCCGATAAATCTGGAAAGCCATCTCAGACTAAACCCCAGCAACAAGGCCATTCTCAGAATAATGGCCAAGGTCCAAAACCGCAGTGGAAGGACCAGGGGCAAAACACTCAGAAACCTGAGTGGAAGAGGTACAACAAGTTCCCTAACCAGCAGCAGTATCAGCCACGCAACCGACCGACGGGACAAACTTTTTCACCACCAGCTCAAAAGAGGCAGGAAGCGAACGCAGCCTTCATCCCTCAGCAGAAGCACGGTGGTCACGTCCCTACCAGTATGGGTACTCCCCCACAGTTCACTAGTCCCACAGTGAGAGTGAACCCCCCTCCACAGATGGCCAATGTTCCATCTTCCCAATATAATTCTCAAGGCACAATGTTTGCCGCATCAATTCAGCAGCCTCATGAGTGGCTAGCTGCTTCCTCCACAGGCCCTCCCACAGGTGACAGTACCTTCCTTGTTCAGCAAGGGTTTGTGGGAGACATTCCTGTGAAGGTCCTGAGAGATAATGGTTCCTCAGGTTGCTCTGTCAAGCAGAGTCTAGTTCGGCCTGAGCAGTATACAGGTCGACAGATCCATGCAAACCTTATTGATGGATCAGTGAGATTGTTCCCTGAGGCGTGTATCCAGGTGGCATCTCCATTTTATACTGGTACGACACTCGCAGTTGTCATGCCAGGACCTTTATTTGACCTCATAGTAGGAAACATTTATGGTGTCAAGGATAGTTGCACCGAACATGACGCTACTCAGACTTCGGCTGCTGCGGTAACACGAGCCATGGCTGAGGCTCCAGATTGTGTCACCCCAGTGATCATTGAATCGCCGCAAGATCTGATGTGTAGTCAACTTGTTGTACAAGAACAAAATTCTGACCCGACACTTGCTGCCGTGCGGAACAAACAAAAGGGTCGAGTGATTAAGTATTCACGGGGAGGTCGAGCCAAGTTCCTTTGTAAACAAGGACGGCTCTACCATGAGTCACGAACGCCCGAGGGCGAGGTTTGACTCCAGTTTGTCTTTCCCGCCAAGTACAGCCTAGCAGTGTTACAATGGGGTCATTGTTCAGCCTCAGGAGGTCACATGGGCAAAAGGAAGACCCAGGGCCGTATCCGAGCTGACTTTTTCTGGCCAGGGATGGGACGAGACATAGATAGTTTTGTCCGTTCCTGCAGTGTGTGTCAAAGTAACACCACTAATCAGGGACATGTCCTTCCTGTGCCGTTCGTAACCACATCTGTAATCTCCGAGTCAGTTGAGAGACAGGGTAGTGGTGAAGTGGGTGGAGACCTGACGTCTCGCCCATTGGCCCAGCAGGACACATTATGTCCAGGGCCTGTACATACATATTATGTACCGTAGGTTAAGGGGGAAGTTTGAGAGAGAATTCCGCAGAGGCGACTCGAGGCTATGGAAGACCCGAGTTTGCACAAGGATTCTCAGCTTCCCGGTACTAATATAAGTACTGTAGGTTAAAGGGGAAGTTCGAGAGAGAACTCCGCAGAGGCGACTCGAGGCCATGGAAGACCCGAGTTTGCACAAGGATTCTCAGCTCCCCGATATTAATATAAGTACTGTAGGTTAAGGAACAGGTTGAGGACCCATGTGCAGTTCGAGGCTATGGAAGACCCAAGTTTGCACAAGGATTCTCAGCTCCCCGATACTACTATAAGTACTGTAGGTTAAGGGGGAAGTTCGAGAGAGAACTCCGCAGAGGTGACTCGAGGCTATGGAAGATCCGAGTTTGCACAAGGATTCTCAGCTCCCCAATATTAATATAAGTATTGTAGGTTAAGGCACAGATTGAGGACTCGTGTGCAGTTCGAGGCTATGGAAGACCCGAGTTTGCACAAGGATTCTCAACTTGCTGACAGTAATCGTGTGCTATAATTAATGGCGACCTCGAATGTACGAAGCTTAGGCTGTCACTTGTATTTTCAGCCAGAGTGTACTTTTCGTAGCATGTACTGATTGCTAGGCAGAGAGAGTAATTGTAACTTAATAAGAATTTTGTCTCATTGACACATTTGATGCTCCACCTAGACTGGTTTTGCAGGTACAGCAATGGGTGTAGCAGTTTTGCTGTGCGGGCCAGATGATCGTTTGCTACACGCTGCCGCCTCTTCTCCTCTGCCTTCGTTGTCGCCATATTATTATTTACTGTCATTTTACATGTAGGTACAGTTACACTACAACTGTCACACCTACACCGTGTATTACATACACCACGCTACACACCAATTAGTTGTCAGTGTAAATGTAGCGAATTTTCGCTCAGTTTGACCTGAGTACAGGATTTTCACCATCATCACCGAGTTTTTCCCTCAAGCTTGCTTCCATTAACATAAATACGAGCTTTTTTCGCTCACTGGTGACTGCGACTTTCTCCTGTAGCAGGATAGCACACACACCACAGTGTGAATCTTGTGTGACTGAGTTAGGATGTGTACATATATATATATATATATATATATATATATATATATATCAACAAATTTTTTCCCATAAGGAAAAAATTTAATTTTGTAGGGGCGTAATGTCACGAATCAAATTCGCGACATTTCCCTTTTGTGAGAAGCCACGAACTATTAGTGGAAAACTCACTGTGTATCGTTCAGTTAACCGCTCATTTGGACGGAAGCTTTGTCAAATCAATTTTTCATTGTCATACGTGATCGTCTCAGTGTGAGACATTAGCGCTTCCGCTGAGCGATTTGTTTTGGGCGCGTTTCGCTCACTTGAATGTTAAAAAATGCGGCCTATCGCTCCCATTTCTTTCCCACGACTTAGTCAGTCGAGTGTTTGTTGTGACGGAGAGAGGTCCTGTGCTCCAGAAGTGTGAGAGGAGAGGTCAGCTAGCACCCAAGCTCCACTAGAACAGTTCCCCAGTGCTCCCACCCTTGTTGGGTGATACACCGCATTCATCGACTAGTATTTCCTTTTTGTATTATCCTAGTTTTAAGAGCTTAGTTAAGGTGTTTTTCCTAGGCGTAAGAATTTAGCTCGAGTGAGTGAGTACGATCTCTTTATTTGAATTCATTTGAAGTGTAACGTTAAATTTATTTTTGTAATCAATAAATTTAACAGTTCTTTTCCTTGAGCCTAAGTTAATGTAAACTCTTGTTTCATTTCTCCACAGTTAAGCTTATTTTCCATATAGCTCCTAGCTTGCATAAACGTTTTGCTATTCATAACTGGTACTTAGGCCAGTCTTGTATTAAACTTAAAATCCGTTGTGCCTTCTGGAGTTAAGCACCAGCAAGAGCCTGATATTATTATTAGTATTAGTTATTTATTGTCAGGGGTGAAGTAACTTTCTCCAGAGGCTAACAGTACTAAAAAAAGCAATTGAGTAATTAGTCTCTGCTATGTACTGTTGAGGAAGTTTATGAATTCTCGTTCTTAGAGAATCGTGCGAAGAAGTCAGCGTAAAGTAATCGTTGCTTGATTTAGTAAGACAATCATTGTCCCTGCTCTTCAATATTATTGAATATTATTATCAATTAAAATATATTTAGCAGATATTTTAAAAACACCGTGATAAAAAAAAAAAACGTGACAATTGGCAACCTCGCCAGGATATTAACTCCTAGCTCTAAAGCTATTCACGAGATAATACTCACTCGTTCATATTTAGGAATTTATCATTAAAGTTTATAGGCACAAGTTTACTGGTGTTTACCGTTAATTTAGCAAGTGAATTTTTGCTTTATTAATCCATAGAGTACTTAACTCTATTTAGTACTTTATTTTTGGTAACGCCAGACGATTTTATTCGCTCCTGGGTACCCGCCGTACCTATTGTGTTAATTATTGAGTCTTCCCAGTTATTTGCATTTTTGCTTTATTCCTTTCCAGTTAACTAGATAAGACTGGTCACCACTAGCTTGTGTCTGTATTCTTTACTTGTGTTATTAGCATTCGTTTGCGAATAAGTCAGTACTCAGTTTCGGCTTGCTCAGTAAATTAGCGCCATGGCTACCGCTGTATTTTTACAGGAAGCCAAAGAAATGGGTCTTACAGACCCAACCGAAATTAAAGAGTACATACTCTCACGGCATAATATGGATCAGCAGCGCGAGAATGATGCCCGTGAAGAGCGTAAGATTCAACGCGAACACGAGCGAGAACAGCGCGAATACGAGCAGAGACAGCGCGAACTCGACTTAGAACATGAGCGAGAACAGCGTGAGGAACGAGAGAGAGAACGTCAATACGAGTTACAAGAACGCGAGAGAGAACGAGAGCACGAACGTGCCGAGCGAGAAGCACGTGAAAAACACGAATATGAAATGATGAAGCTCAAGCGAGATTCCTTGGCTTCAGACACATCCGGTGCAGTTGGTCCAAGCTCCACTAGCGCTCTTCCTACACATATCCTGGCGACCCCACGCATCAAGCTTCCTTCATACAAGGAAAGCGAGCGAATCGAGCCGTACATAGCTCGTTTTGAGGACATGGCAGACATGTATCAACTGGATGAGGCAGCTAAGCGGATCCAATTTCTTAGTTTATTTGAGGGCCCTGCCCTCAATATTCTCCACAGAATTCGTGGAGGCAATCTCACATATGAGATGATGAAAGCTGCACTCATTAAGGCGTATGGTCTCACAGTAGACGACGCCAAAGTTCAGTTCATGCGAGCTCGTCTCGAAGACAAGGAGACAGCTGTTCAGTTCCTTGATCGTCTCATTGCTTACTTAAATGAGTGGATGGAGAAGGATGAAACTCCTTCCACACGTGAGGGGATAATTGACCTTATGCTGCGTACACAGCTAGAAAGGTCGTGGCCTGCTGAGCTCATAGCACAGCTTAAGATCTGCCAGGTGAAAGATGCCAGCCAAATGGCAGAAAAGGCTGACGCATTCTTTACTGCATACGGGTATCAAACTCGTAAGCAAAACACCTGGAACAGAAAACCCGATAAATCTGGGAAGCCATCTCAGACTAAACCCCAGCAACAAGGCCATTCTCAGAATAATGGCCAAGGTCCAAAACCGCAGTGGAAGGACCAGGGGCAAAACACTCAGAAACCTGAGTGGAAGAGGTACAACAAGTTCCCTAACCAGCAGCAGTATCAGCCACGCAACCGACCGACGGGACAAACTTTTTCACCACCAGCTCAAAAGAGGCAGGAAGCGAACGCAGCCTTCATCCCTCAGCAGAAGCACGGTGGTCACGTCCCTACCAGTATGGGTACTCCCCCACAGTTCACTAGTCCCACAGTGAGAGTGAACCCCCCTCCACAGATGGCCAATGTTCCATCTTCCCAATATAATTCTCAAGGCACAATGTTTGCCGCATCAATTCAGCAGCCTCATGAGTGGCTAGCTGCTTCCTCCACAGGCCCTCCCACAGGTGACAGTACCTTCCTTGTTCAGCAAGGGTTTGTGGGAGACATTCCTGTGAAGGTCCTGAGAGATAATGGTTCCTCAGGTTGCTCTGTCAAGCAGAGTCTAGTTCGGCCTGAGCAGTATACAGGTCGACAGATCCATGCAAACCTTATTGATGGATCAGTGAGATTGTTCCCTGAGGCGTGTATCCAGGTGGCATCTCCATTTTATACTGGTACGACACTCGCAGTTGTCATGCCAGGACCTTTATTTGACCTCATAGTAGGAAACATTTATGGTGTCAAGGATAGTTGCACCGAACATGACGCTACTCAGACTTCGGCTGCTGCGGTAACACGAGCCATGGCTGAGGCTCCAGATTGTGTCACCCCAGTGATCATTGAATCGCCGCAAGATCTGATGTGTAGTCAACTTGTTGTACAAGAACAAAATTCTGACCCGACACTTGCTGCCGTGCGGAACAAACAAAAGGGTCGAGTGATTAAGTATTCACGGGGAGGTCGAGCCAAGTTCCTTTGTAAACAAGGACGGCTCTACCATGAGTCACGAACGCCCGAGGGCGAGGTTTGACTCCAGTTTGTCTTTCCCGCCAAGTACAGCCTAGCAGTGTTACAATGGGGTCATTGTTCAGCCTCAGGAGGTCACATGGGCAAAAGGAAGACCCAGGGCCGTATCCGAGCTGACTTTTTCTGGCCAGGGATGGGACGAGACATAGATAGTTTTGTCTGTTCCTGCAGTGTGTGTCAAAGTAACACCACTAATCAGGGACATGTCCTTCCTGTGCCGTTCGTAACCACACCAGTAATCTCCGAGTCAGTTGAGAGACAGGGTAGTGGTGAAGAGGGTGGAGACCTGACGTCTCGCCCATTGGCCCCACAGGACACATTATGTCCAGGGCCTGTACATACATATTATGTACCGTAGGTTAAGGGGGAAGCTTGAGAGAGAATTCCGCAGAGGCGACTCAAGGCTATGGAAGACCAGAGTTTGCACAAGGATTCTCAGCTTCCCGGTACTAATATAAGTACTGTAGGTTAAGGGAGAAGTTCGAGAGAGAACTCCGCAGATTCGACTCGAGGCTATGGAAGACCCGAGTTTGCACAAGGATTCTCAGCTTCCCGGTAGTATAAAAAGTACTGTAGGTTAAGGGGGAAGTTCGAGAGAGAACTCCGCAGAGGCGATTCGAGGCTATGGAAGACCCGAATTTGCACAAGGATTCTCAGCTTCCTGGTACTAATATAAGTTCTGTAGGTTAAGGGGGAAGTTCGAGAGAGAACTCAGCAGAGGTGACTCGAGGCTATGGAAGACCCGAGTTTGCACAAGGATTCTCAGCTCCCCGATATTAATATAAGTATTGTAGGTTAAGGCACAGGTTGAGGACCCGTGTGCAGTTCGAGGCTATGGAAGACCCGAGTTTGCACAAGGATTCTCAACTTGCTGACAGTAATCGTGTGCTATAATTAATGGCGACCTCGAATGTACGAAGCTTAGGCTGTCACTTGTATTTTCAGCCAGAGCGTACTTTTCGTAGCATGTACTGATTGCTAGGCAGAGAGAGTAATTGTAACTTAATAAGAATTTTGTCTCATTGACACTTTTGATGCTCCACCTTCATTGGTTTTGCAGGTACAGTAATGGGTGTAGCAGTTTTGCTGTGCGGGCCAGCTGATCGTCTGCCGCACGCTGCTGCCTCTTCTCCTCTGCCTTCGTTGTCGCCATATTATTATTTACTGTGTCATTTTACACGTAGGTACAGTTACACTACAACTGTCACACCTACACCGTGTATTACATACACCACGCTACACAACAATTAGTTGTCAGTGTAAATGTAGCGAGTTTTCGCTCAGTTTGACATGAGTACAGGATTTTCAATGTCTTCACGGAGTTTTTCCCTCAAGCTTGCTTCTCTTAAACTATATACGAGGTTTTTTCGCTCACTGGTGACTGCGACTTTCTCCTGTAGCAGGATAGCACACACACCACAGTGTGAAGCTTGTGTGACTGAGTTAGGATATGTACATATATATATATATATATATATATATATATATATATATATATATATATATCATCACATTTTTTCCCATAAGGAAAAAATTTAATTTTGTAGGGGCGTAATGTCACGAATCAAATTCGCGACATTTCCCTTTTGTGAGAAGCCAAGAAGTATTAGTGGAAAACTCACTGTGTATCGTTCAGTTAACCGCTCATTCGGACGGAAGCTTTGTCAGATCAATTTTTCATTGTCATACGTGATCGTCCCTGTGTGAGACATTAGCGCTTCCGCTGAGCGATTTGTTTTGGGTGCGTTTCGCTCACTCGAACGTTAAAAAATGCGGCCTATCGCTCCCCTTTCTTTCCCACGACTTCGTCAGTCGAGTGTTTGTTGTGACGGAGAGAGGTCCTGTGCTCCAGAAGTGTGAGAGGAGAGGTCAGCTAGCACCCAAGCTCCACTAGAACAGTTCCCCAGTGCTCCCACCCTTGTTGGGTGATACACCGCATTCATCGACTAGTATTTCCTTTTTGTATTATCCTAGTTTTAAGAGCTTAGTTAAGGTGTTTTTCCTAGGCGTAAGAATTTAGCTCGAGTGAGTGAGTACGATCTCTTTATTTGAATTCATTTGAAGTGTAACGTTAAATCTATTTTTGTAATCAATAAATTTAACAGTTCTTTTCCTTGAGCTTAATGTAATGTAAACTCTTGTTTCATTTCTCCACTATTAAGCTTATTTTCCATATAGCTCCTAGCTTGCATAAACGTTTTGCTCTTCATAACTGGTACTTAGGCCAGTCTTGTATTAAACTTAAAATCCGTTGTGCCTTCTAGGAGTTAAGCACCAGCAAGAGCCTGATATTATTATTAGTATTAGTTATTTATTGTCAGGGGTGAAGTAACTTTCTCCAGAGGCTAACAGTACTAAGAAAAGCAATTGAGTAATTAGTCTCTGCTGTGTACTGTTGAGGAAGTTTATAAATTCTCGTTCTTAGAGAATCGTGCGAAGAAGTCAGCATAAAGTAATCGTTGCTTGATTTAGTAAGACAATCATTGTCCCTGCTCTTCAATATTATTGAATATTATTATCAATTAAATAATATTTAGCAGATATTATAAAAAACACAGTGATAAAAAAAAAAAAAACGTGACAATTGGCAATCTCGCCAGGATATTAACTCCTAGCTCTAAAGCTATTCACGAGATAATACTCACTCGTTCATATTTAAGAATTTATCATTAAAGATTATAGGCACAAGTTTACTGGTGTTTACCGTTAATTTAGCAAGTGAATTTTTGCTTTATTAATCCATAGAGTACTTAACTCAATTTAGTACTTTATTTTTGGTAACGCCAGACGATTTTATTCGCTCCTGGGTACCCGCCGTACCTATTGTGTTAATTATTGAGTCTTCCCAGTTATTTGCATTTTTGCTTTATTCCTTTCCAGTTAACTAGATAAGACTGCTCACCACTAGCTTGTGTCTGTATTCTTTACTTGTGTTATTAGCATTCGTTTGCGAATAAGTCAGTACTCAGTTTCGGCTTGCTCAGTAAATTAGCGCCATGGCTACCGCTGTATTTTTACAGGAAGCCAAAGAAATGGGTCTTACAGACCCAACCGAAATTAAAGAGTACATACTCTCACGGCATAATATGGATCAGCAGCGCGAGAATGATGCCCGTGAAGAGCGTAAGATTCAACGCGAACACGAGCGAGAACAGCGCGAATACGAGCAGAGACAGCGCGAACTCGACTTAGAACATGAGCGAGAACAGCGTGAGGAACGAGAGAGAGAACGTCAATACGAGTTACAAGAACGCGAGAGAGAACGAGAGCACGAACGTGCCGAGCGAGAAGCACGTGAAAAACACGAATATGAAATGATGAAGCTCAAGCGAGATTCCTTGGCTTCAGACACATCCGGTGCAGTTGGTCCAAGCTCCACTAGCGCTCTTCCTACACATATCCTGGCGACCCCACGCATCAAGCTTCCTTCATACAAGGAAAGCGAGCGAATCGAGCCGTACATAGCTCGTTTTGAGGACATGGCAGACATGTATCAACTGGATGAGGCAGCTAAGCGGATCCAATTTCTTAGTTTATTTGAGGGCCCTGCCCTCAATATTCTCCACAGAATTCGTGGAGGCAATCTCACATATGAGATGATGAAAGCTGCACTCATTAAGGCGTATGGTCTCACAGTAGACGACGCCAAAGTTCAGTTCATGCGAGCTCGTCTCGAAGACAAGGAGACAGCTGTTCAGTTCCTTGATCGTCTCATTGCTTACTTAAATGAGTGGATGGAGAAGGATGAAACTCCTTCCACACGTGAGGGGATAATTGACCTTATGCTGCGTACACAGCTAGAAAGGTCGTGGCCTGCTGAGCTCATAGCACAGCTTAAGATCTGCCAGGTGAAAGATGCCAGCCAAATGGCAGAAAAGGCTGACGCATTCTTTACTGCATACGGGTATCAAACTCGTAAGCAAAACACCTGGAACAGAAAACCCGATAAATCTGGGAAGCCATCTCAGACTAAACCCCAGCAACAAGGCCATTCTCAGAATAATGGCCAAGGTCCAAAACCGCAGTGGAAGGACCAGGGGCAAAACACTCAGAAACCTGAGTGGAAGAGGTACAACAAGTTCCCTAACCAGCAGCAGTATCAGCCACGCAACCGACCGACGGGACAAACTTTTTCACCACCAGCTCAAAAGAGGCAGGAAGCGAACGCAGCCTTCATCCCTCAGCAGAAGCACGGTGGTCACGTCCCTACCAGTATGGGTACTCCCCCACAGTTCACTAGTCCCACAGTGAGAGTGAACCCCCCTCCACAGATGGCCAATGTTCCATCTTCCCAATATAATTCTCAAGGCACAATGTTTGCCGCATCAATTCAGCAGCCTCATGAGTGGCTAGCTGCTTCCTCCACAGGCCCTCCCACAGGTGACAGTACCTTCCTTGTTCAGCAAGGGTTTGTGGGAGACATTCCTGTGAAGGTCCTGAGAGATAATGGTTCCTCAGGTTGCTCTGTCAAGCAGAGTCTAGTTCGGCCTGAGCAGTATACAGGTCGACAGATCCATGCAAACCTTATTGATGGATCAGTGAGATTGTTCCCTGAGGCGTGTATCCAGGTGGCATCTCCATTTTATACTGGTACGACACTCGCAGTTGTCATGCCAGAACCTTTATTTGACCTCATAGTAGGAAACATTTATGGTGTCAAGGATAGTTGCACCGAACATGACGCTACTCAGACTTCGGCTGCTGCGGTAACACGAGCCATGGCTGAGGCTCCAGATTGTGTCACCCCAGTGATCATTGAATCGCCGCAAGATCTGATGTGTAGTCAACTTGTTGTACAAGAACAACATTCTGACCCGACACTTGCTGCCGTGCGGAACAAACAAAAGGGTCGAGTGATTAAGTATTCACGGGGAGGTCGAGCCAAGTTCCTTCGTAAACAATGACGGCTCTACCGTGAGTCACGAACGCCCGAGGGCGAGGTTTGACTCCAGTTTGTCTTTCCCGCCAAGTACAGCCTAGCAGTGTTACAATGGGGTCATTGTTCAGCCTCAGGAGGTCACATGGGCAAAAGGAAGACCCAGGGCCGTATCCGAGCTGACTTTTTCTGGCCAGGGATGGGACGAGACATAGATAGTTTTGTCCGTTCCTGCAGTGTGTGTCAAAGTAACACCACTAATCAGGGACATGTCCTTCCTGTGCCGTTCGTAACCACACCAGTAATCTCCGAGTCAGTTGAGAGACACAGTAGTGGTGAAGTGGGTGGAGACCTGACGTCTCGCCCATTGGCCCCACAGGACACATTATGTCCAGGGCCTGTACATACATATTATGTACCGTAGGTTAAGGGGGAAGTTTGAGAGAGAATTCCGCAGAGGCGACTCAAGGCTATGGAAGACCCGAGTTTGCACAAGGATTCTCAGCTTCCCGGTACTAATATAAGTACTGTAGGTTAAGGGGGAAGTTCGAGAGAGAACTCCGCAGAGGCGACTCGAGGCTATGGAAGACCCGAGTTTGCACAAGGATTCTCAGCTTCCCGGTAGTATAAAAAGTACTGTAGGTTAAGGGGGAAGTTTGAGAGAGAACTCCGCAGAGGTGATTCGAGGCTATGGAAGACCCGAGTTTGCACAAGGATTCTCAGCTTCCCGGTACTAATATAAGTTCTGTAGGTTAAGGGGGAAGTTCGAGAGAGAACTCAGCAGAGGCGACTCGAGGCTATGGAAGACCCGAGTTTGCACAAGGATTCTCAGCTCCCCGATATTAATATAAGTACTGTAGGTTAAGGAACAGGTTGAGGACCCATGTGCAGTTCGAGGCTATGGAAGACCCAAGTTTGCACAAGGATTCTCAGCTCCCCGATACTACTATAAGTACTGTAGGTTAAGGGGGAAGTTCGAGAGAGAACTCCGCAGAGGTGACTCGAGGCTATGGAAGATCCGAGTTTGCACAAGGATTCTCAGCTCCCCAATATTAATATAAGTATTGTAGGTTAAGGCACAGGTTGAGGACCCGTGTGCAGTTCGAGGCTATGGAAGACCCGAGTTTGCACAAGGATTCTCAACTTGCTGACAGTAATCGTGTGCTATAATTAATGGCGACCTCGAATGTACGAAGCTTAGGCTGTCACTTGTATTTTCAGCCAGAGCGTACTTTTCGTAGCATGTACTGATTGCTAGGCAGAGAGAGTAATTGTAACTTAATAAGAATTTTGTCTCATTGACACTTTTGATGCTCCACCTTCATTGGTTTTGCAGGTACAGTAATGGGTGTAGCAGTTTTGCTGTGCGGGCCAGCTGATCGTCTGCCGCACGCTGCTGCCTCTTCTCCTCTGCCTTCGTTGTCGCCATATTATTATTTACTGTGTCATTTTACACGTAGGTACAGTTACACTACAACTGTCACACCTACACCGTGTATTACATACACCACGCTACACAACAATTAGTTGTCAGTGTAAATGTAGCGAATTTTCGCTCAGTTTGACCTGAGTACAGGATTTTCAATGTCGTCACGGAGTTTTTCCCTCAAGCTTCCTTCTATTAACTTAAATACGAGTTTTTTTTCGTTCACTGGTGACTGCGACTTTCTCCTGTAGCAGGATAGCACACACACCACAGTGTGAATCTTGTGTGACTGAGTTAGGATGTGTACATATATATATATATATATATATATATATATATATATATATATATATCAACAAATTTTTTCCCATAAGGAAAAAATTTAATTTTGTAGGGGCGTAATGTCACGAATCAAATTCGCGACATTTCCCTTTTGTGAGAAGCCACGAACTATTAGTGGAAAACTCACTGTGTATCGTTCAGTTAACCGCTCATTCGGACGGAAGCTTTGTCAAATCAATTTTTCATTGTCATACGTGATCGTCCCTGTGTGAGACATTAGCGCTTCCGCTGAGCGATTTGTTTTGGGCGCGTTTTGCTCACTCGAACGTTAAAAAATGCGGCCTATCGCTCCCATTTCTTTCCCACGACTTAGTCGAGTGTTTGCTGTGACGGAGAGAGTTCCTGTGCTCCAGAAGTGTGAGAGGAGAGGTCAGCTAGCACCCAAGCTCCACTAGAACAGTTCCCCAGTGCTCCCACCCTTGTTGGGTGATACACCGCATTCATCGACTAGTATTTCCTTTTTATATTATCCTAGTTTTAAGAGCTTAGTTAAGGTGTTTTTCCTAGGCGTAAGAATTTAGCTCGAGTGAGTGAGTACGATCTCTTTATTTGAATTCATTTGAAGTGTAACGTTAAATCTATTTTTGTAATCAATAAATTTAACAGTTCTTTTCCTTGAGCATAATATAATGTAAACTCTTGTTTCATTTCTCCACTATTAAGCTTATTTTCCATATAGCTCCTAGCTTGCATAAACGTTTTGCTATTCATAACTGGTACTTAGGCCAGTCTTGTATTAAACTTAAAATCCGTTGTGCCTCCTAGGAGTTAAGCACCAGCAAGAGCCTGATATTATTATTAGTATTAGTTATTTATTGTCAGGGGTGAAGTAACTTTCTCCAGAGGCTAACAGTACTAAGAAACAGCAATTGAGTAATTAGTCTCTGCTGTGTACTGTTAAGGAAGTTTATAAATTCTCGTTCTTAGAGAATCGTGCGAAGAAGTCAGCGTAAAGTAATCGTTGCTTGATTTAGTAAGACAATCATTGTCCCTGCTCTTCAATATTATTGAATATTATTATCAATTAAATAATATTTAGCAGATATTTTAAAAAACACCGTGATAAAAAAAAAAAAACGTGACAATTGGCAACCTCGCCAGGATATTAACTCCTAGCTCTAAAGCTATTCACGAGATAATACTCACTCGTTCATATTTAGGAATTTATCATTAAAGTTTATAGGCACAAGTTTACTGGTGTTTACCGTTAATTTAGCAAGTGAATTTTTGCTTTATTAATCCATAGAGTACTTAACTCTATTTAGTACTTTATTTTTGGTAACGCCAGACGATTTTATTCGCTCCTGGGTACCCGCCGTACCTATTGTGTTAATTATTGAGTCTTCCCAGTTATTTGCATTTTTGCTTTATTCCTTTCCAGTTAACTAGATAAGACTGCTCACCACTAGCTTGTGTCTGTATTCTTTACTTGTGTTATTAGCATTCGTTTGCGAAGCAGTCAGTACTCAGTTTTGGCTTGCTCAGTAAATTAGCGCCATGGCTACCGCTGTATTTACAGGAAGCCAAAGAAATGGGTCTTACAGACTCAACCGAAATTAAAGAGTACATACTCTTACGGCATAATATGGACCAGCAGCGTGAGAATGATGCCCGTGAAGAGCGTAAGATTCAACTCGAACACGAGCGAGAACAGCGCGAATACGAGCAGAGTCAGCGCGAACTCGACTTAGAACATGAGCGAGAACAGCGTGAGGAACGAGAGAGAGAACGTCAATACGAGTTACAACAACGCGAGAGAGAATGAGAGTACAAACGTGCCGAGCGAGAAGCACGTGAAAAACACGAATATGAAATGATGAAGCTCAAGCGAGATTCCTTGGCTTCAGACACATCCGGTGCAGTTGTTCCAAGCTCCACTAGCGCTCTTACACATGTCCTGGCGAACCCACACATCAATCTTCCTTCATACAAGGAAAGCGAGCGAATCGAGCTGTACATAGCTCGTTTTGAGGACATGGCAGACATGTATCAACTGGATGAGGCAGCCAAGCGGCTTCAGTTTCTTAGTTTATTTGTGGGCCCTGCCCTCGATATTCTCCACAGAATTCGTGGAGACAATCTCACATATGAGATGATGAAAGCTTCACTCATTAAGGCGTATGGTCTCACAGTAGACGACGCCAAAGTTCAGTTCATGCGAGCTCGTCTCCAAGACAAGGAGACAGCTGTTCAGTTCCTTGATCGTCTGACTGCTTACTTAAATGAGTGGATGGAGAAAGATGAAACTCCTTCCACGCGTGAGGGGATAATTGACCTTATGCTGCGTACACAGCTAGAAAGGTCGTGGCCTGCTGAGCTCATGGCACAGCTTAAGATCTGCCAGGTGAAAGATGCCAGCCAAATGGCAGAAAAGGCTGACGCATTCTTTACTGCATACGGGTATCAAACTCGTAAACAAAACACCTGGAACAGAAAACCTGATAATTCTGGGAAGCCGTCTCAGACTGAACCCCAGCAACAAGGCCATTCTCAGAATAATGGCCAAGGTCCAAAACCGCAGTGGAAGGACCAGGGGCAAAACACTCAGAAACCTGAGCAGAAGAGGTACAAGTTCCCTAACCAGCAGCAGTATCAGCCACGCAACCGACCGACGGGACAAACTTTTTCACCACTAGCTCAAAAGAGGCAGGAAGCGAACGCAACCTTCATCCCTCAGGAGCAGCATGGTGGTCACGTCCCTACCAGTATGGGTACTCCCCCACGGTTCACTAGTCCCACAGTGTCAGTGAACCCCCCTCCACAGATGGCCAATGTTCCATCTTCCCAATATAATTCTCAAGGCACAATGTTTGCCGCATCAATTCAGCAGCCTCATGAGTGGCTAGCTGCTTCCTCCACAGGCCCTCCCACAGGTGACAGTACCTTCCTTGTTCAGCAAGGGTTTGTGGGAGACATTCTTGTGAAGGTCCTGAGAGATAATGGTTCCTCAGGTTGCTCTGTCAAGCAGAGCCTAGTTCGGCCTGAGAAGTATACAGGTTGACAGATCCATGCAAACCTTATTAATGGATCAGTGAGATTGTTCCCTGAGGTGTGTATCAAGGTGGCATCTCCATTTTATACTGGTACGACACTCGCAGTTGTCATGCCAGAACCTTTATTTGACCTCATAGTAGGAAACATTTATGGTGTCAAGGATAGTTGCACCGAACATGATGCTACTCAGACTTCGGCTGCTGTGGTAACACGAGCCATGGCTGAGGCTCCAGATTGTGTCACCCAAGTGATCATTGAATCGCCGCAAGATCTGATGTGTAGTCAACTTGTTGTACAAGAACAACATTCTGACCCGACACTTGCTGCCGTGCGGAACAAACAAAAGGGTCGAGTGATTAAGTATTCACAGGGAGGTCGAGCCAAGTTCCTTCGTAAACAATGACGGCTCTACCGTGAGTCACGAACGCCCGAGGGCGAGGTTTGACTCCAGTTTGTCATTCCCGCCAAGTACCGCCTAGCAGTGTTACAATGGGGTCATTGTTCAGCCTCAGGAGGTCACATGGGCAAAAGGAATACCCAGGGCCGTATCCGAGCTGACTTTTTCTGGGCAGGGATGGGACGAGACATAGATAGTTTTGTCCGTTCCTGCAGTGTATGTCAAAGTAACACCACTAATCAGGGACATGTCCTTCCTGTGCCGTTCGTAACCACACCTGTAATCTCCGAGTCAGTTGAGAGACACGGTAGTGGTGAAGTGGGTGGAGACCTGACGTCTCGCCCATTGGCCCCGCAGGACACATTATGTCCAGGGCCTGTACATACATATTATGTACCGTAGGTTAAGGGGGAAGTTTGAGAGAGAATTCCGCAGAGGCGACTCGAGGCTATGGAAGACCCGAGTTTGCACAAGGATTCTCAGCTTCCCGGTACTAATATAAGTACTGTAGGTTAAGGGGGAAGTTCGAGAGAGAACTCCGCAGAGGCGACTCGAGGCTATGGAAGACCCGAGTTTGCACAAGGATTCCCAGTACTAATAAAAGTACTGTAGGTTAAGGGGGAAGTTCGAGAGAGATCTCCGCAGAGGCGACTCGAGGTTATGGAAGACCCGAGTTTCCACAAGGATTCTCAGCTCCCCGATAGTAATATAAGTACTGTAGGTTAAGGGGGAAGTGAGAACTCCGCAGAGGCGACTCGAGGCTATGGAAGACCCGAGTTTGCACAAGGATTCTCAGCTCCCCGATATTAATATAAGTACTGTAGGTTAAGGCACACGTTGAGGACCCGTTTGCAGTTCGAGGCTATGGAAGACCCGAGTTTGCACAAGGATTCTCAGCTCCCCGATACTACTATAAGTACTGTAGGTTAAGGGGGAAGTTCGAGAGAGAACTCCGCAGAGGCGACTCGAGGCTATGGAAGACCCGAGTTTGCACAAGGATTCTCAGCTCCCCGATATTAATATAAGTATTGTAGGTTAAGGCACAGGTTGAGGACCCGTGTGCAGTTCGAGGCTATGGAAGACCCGAGTTTGCACAAGGATTCTCAACTTGCTGACAGTAATCATGTGCTATAATTAATGGTGACCTCGAATGTACGAAGCTCAGGCTGTCACTTGTATTTTCAGCCAGAGCGTACTTTTCGTAGCATATACTGATTGCTAGGCAGAGAGAGTAATTGTAACTTAATAAGAATTTTGTCTCATTGACACTTTTGATGCTCCACCTTAATTGGTTTTGCAGGTACAGCAATGGGTGTAGCAGTTTTGCTGTGCAGGCCAGCTGATCGTCTGCCTCACGCTGTCGCCTCTTCTCCTCTGCCTTCATTGTTGCCATATTATTTACTGTGTCATTTTACACGTAGGTACAGTTACACTACAACTGTCACACCTACACCGTGTATTACATACACCACGCTACACAACAATTAGTTGTCAGTGTAAATGTAGCGAATTCTCGCTCAGTTTGACCTGAGTACTGGATTTTCACCGTCGTCACGGAGTTTTTCCCTCAAGCTTGCTTCTATTAACCTAAATACGAGGTTTTTTCGCTCACTAGCGACTGCGACTTTCTCCTGTAGCAGGATAGCACACACACCACAGTGTGAATCTTGTGTGACTGAGTTAGGATGTGTAAATATATATATATATATATATATATATATATATATATATATATATTCACAAATTTTTTCAAATAACGAAAAAATTTAATTTTGTAGGGGTGTAATGTCACGAATCAAATTCACGACATTTCCCTTTTGTGAGAAGCCACGAACTATTAGTGGAAAACTCACTGTGTATCGTTCAGTTAACCGCTCATTCGGACGGAAGCTTTGTCAAATCAATTTTTCATTGTCATACGTGATCGTCCCTGTGTGAGACATTAGCGCTTCCGCTGAGCAATTTGTTTTGGGCGCGTTTCGCTCACTCGAACGTTAAAAAATGCGGCCTATCGCTCCCATTTCTTTCCCACGACTTAGTCAGTCGAGTGTTTGTTGTGACGGAGAGAGGTCCTGTGCTCCAGAAGTGTGAGAGGAGAGGTCAGCTAGCACCCAAGCTCCACTAGAACAGTTCCCCAGTGCTCCCACCCTTGTTGGGTGATACACCGCATTCATCGACTAGTATTTCCTTTTTGTATTATCCTAGTTTTAAGAGCTTAGTTAAGGTGTTTTTCCTAGGCGTAAGAATTTAGCTCGAGTGAGTGAGTACGATCTCTTTATTTGAATTCATTTGAAGTGTAACGTTAAATCTATTTTTGTAATCAATAAATTTAACAGTTCTTTTCCTTGAGCTTAATGTAATGTAAACTCTTGTTTCATTTCTCCACTATTTAGCTTATTTTCCATATAGCTCCTAGCTTGCATAAACGTTTTGCTATTCATAACTGGTACTTAGGCCAGTCTTGTATTAAACTTAAAATCCGTTGTGCCTCCTAGGAGTTAAGCACCAGCGCAAGAGCCTGATATTATTATTAGTATTAGTTATTTATTGTCAGGGGTGAAGTAACTTTCTCCAGAGGCTAACAGTACTAAGAAACAGCAATTGAGTAATTAGTCCCTGCTGTGTAGTGTTAAGGAAGTTTATAAATTCTCGTTCTTAGAGAATCGTGCGAAGAACTCAGCGTAAAGTAATCGTTGCTTGATTTAGTAAGACAATCATTGTCCCTGCTCTTCAATATTATTGAATATTATTATCAATTAAAAAAAAAAAAAAGTTACAATTGGCGACCTCGCCAGGATATTAACTCCTAGCTCTAAAGCTATTCACGAGATAATACTCACTCGTTCATATTTAATAATTTATCATTAAATTTATAGGCACAAGTTTACTGGTGTTTACCGTTAATTTAGCAAGTGAATTTTTGCTTTATTAATCCATAGAGTACTTAACTCTATTTAGTACTTTATTTTTGGTAACGCCAGACAATTTTATTCACTCTTGGGTACCCGCCGTACCTATTGTGTTAATTATTGAGTCTTCCCAGTTATTTGCATTTTTGCTTTATTCCTTTCCAGTTAACTAGATAAGTCTGCACACCACTAGCTTGTGTCTGTATTCTTTACTTGTGTTATTAGCATTCGTTTCCGAAGCAGTCAGTACTCAGTTTCGGCTTGCTCAGTAAATTAGCACCATGGCTACCGCTGTATTTACAGGAAGCCAAAGAAATGGGTCTTACAGACTCAACCGAAATTAAAGAGTACATACTCTTACGGCATAATATAGACCAGCAGCATGAGAATGACGCCCGTGAAGAGCGTAAGATTCAACGCGAACACGAGCGAGAACAGCGCGAATACGAGCAGAGTCAGCGCGAACTCGACTTAGAACATGAGCGAGAACAGCGTGAGGAACGAGAGAGAGAACATCAATACGAGTTACAACAACGCGAGAGAGAATGAGAGTACAAACGTGCCGAGCGAGAAGCACGTGAAAAACACGAATATGAAATGATGAAGCTCAAGCGAGATTCCTTGGCTTCAGACACATCCGGTGCAGTTGTTCCAAGCTCCACTAGCGCTCTTACACATGTCCTGGCGAACCCACACATCAATCTTCCTTCATACAAGGAAAGCGAGCGAATCGAGCTGTACATAGCTCGTTTTGAGGACATGGCAGACATGTATCAACTGGATGAGGCAGCTAAGCGGATCCAATTTCTTAGTTTATTTGAGGGCCCTGCCCTCAATATTCTCCACAGAATTCGTGGAGGCAATCTCACATATGAGATGATGAAAGCTGCACTCATTAAGGCGTATGGTCTCACAGTAGACGACGCCAAAGTTCAGTTCATGCGAGCACGTCTCCAAGACAAGGAGACAGCTGTTCAGTTCCTTGATTGTCTGACTGCTTACTTAAATGAGTGGATGTAGAAAGATGAAACTCCTTCCACGCGTGAGGGAATAATTGACCTTATGCTGCGTACACAGCTAGAAAGGTCGTGGCCTGCTGAGCTCATAGCACAGCTTAAGATCTGCCAGGTGAATGATGCCAGCCAAATGGCAGAAAAGGCTGACGCATTCTTTACTGCATACGGGTATCAAACTTGTAAGCAAAACACCTGGAACAGAAAACCTGATAAATCTGGGAAGCCGTCTCAGACTGAACCCCAGCAACAAGGCCATTCTCAGAATATTGGCCAAGGTCCAAAACCGCAGTGGAAGGACCAGGGGCAAAACACTCAGAAACCTGAGTGGAAGAGGTACAAGTTCCCTAACCAGCAGCAGTATCAGCCACGCAACCGACAGACGGGACAAACTTTTTCACCACTAGCTCAAAAGAGGCAGGAAGCAAACGCAGCCTTCATCCCTCAGGAGCAGCACGGTGGTCACGTACCTACCAGTATGGGTACTCCTCCACGGTTCACTAGTCCCACAGTGTCAGTGAACCCCCCTCCACAGATGGCCAATGTTCCATCTTCCCAATATAATTCTCAAGGCACAATGTTTGCCGCATCAATTCAGCAGCCTCATGAGTGGCTAGCTGCTTCCTCCACAGGCCCTCCCACAGGTGACAGTACCTTCCTTGTTCAGCAAGGGTTTGTGGGAGACATTCTTGTGAAGGTCCTGAGAGATAATGGTTCCTCAGGTTGCTCTGTCAAGCAGAGCCTAGTTCGGCCTGAGCAGTATACAGGTTGACAGATCCATGCAAACCTTATTAATGGATCAGTGAGATTGTTCCCTGAGGCGTGTATACAGGTGGCATCTCCATTTTATACTGGTACGACACTCGCAGTTGTCATGCCAGAACCTTTATTTGACCTCATAGTAGGAAACATTTATGGTGTCAAGGATAGTTGCACCGAACATGATCCTACTCAGACTTCGGCTGCTGCGGTAACACGAGCCATGGCTGAGGCTGCAGATTGTGTCACCCAAGTGATCATTGAATCGCCGCAAGATCTGATGTGTAGTCAACTTGTTGTACAAGAACAACATTCTGACCCGACACTTGCTGCCGTGCGGAACAAACAAAAGGGTCGAGTGATTAAGTATTCACGGGGAGGTCGAGCCAAGTTCCTTCGTAAACAATGACGGCTCTACCGTGAGTCACGAACGCCCGAGGGCGAGGTTTGACTCCAGTTTGTCGTTCCCGCCAAGTACCGCCTAGCAGTGTTACAATGGGGTCATTGTTCAGCCTCAGGAGGTCTCATGGGCAAAAGGAAGACCCAGGGCCGTATCCGAGCTGACTTTTTCTGGCCAGGGATGGGACGAGACATAGATAGTTTTGTCCGTTCCTGCAGTGTATGTCAAAGTAACGCCACTAATCAGGGACATGTCCTTCCTGTGCCATTCGTAACCACACCTGTAATATCCGAGTCAGTTGAGAGACAGGGTAGTGGTGAAGTGGGTGGAGACCTGACGTCTCGCCCATTGGCCCCGCAGGACACATTATGTCCAGGGCCTGTACATACATATTATGTACCGTAGGTTAAGGGGGAAGTTTGAGAGAGAATTCCGCAGAGGCGACTCGAGGCTATGGAAGACCCGAGTTTGCACAAGGATTCTCAGCTTCCCGGTACTAATATAAGTACTGTAGGTTAAGGGGGAAGTTCGAGAGAGAACTCCGCAGAGGCGACTCGAGGCTATGGAAGACCCGAGTTTGCACAAGGATTCCCAGTACTAATAAAAGTACTGTAGGTTAAGGGGGAAGTTCGAGAGAGATCTCCGCAGAGGCGACTCGAGGTTATGGAAGACCCGAGTGTCCACAAGGATTCTCAGCTCCCCAATAGTAATATAAGTACTGTTGGTTAAGGGGGAAGTGAGAACTCCGCAGAGGCGACTCGAGGCTATGGAAGACCCGAGTTTGCACAAGGATTCTCAGCTCCCCGATACTACTATAAGTACTGTAGGCTAAGGAACAGGTTGAGAGAACCCATGTGCATTTCGAGGCTATGGAAGACCCGAGTTTGCACAAGGATTCTCAGCTCCCCGATACTACTATAAGTACTGTAGGTTAAGGGGGAAGTTCGAGAGAGAACTCCGCAGAGGCGACTCGAGGCTATGGAAGACCCGAGTTTGCACAAGGATTCTCAGCTCCCCGATATTAATATAAGTATTGTAGGTTAAGGCACAGGTTGAGGACCCGTGTACAGTTCAAGGCTATGGAAGACCCGAGTTTGCACAAGGATTCTCAACTTGCTGACAGTAATCATGTGCTATAATTAATGGCGACCTCGAATGTACGAAGCTTAGGCTGTCACTTGTATTTTCAGCCAGAGCGTACTTTTCGTAGCATATACTGATTGCTAGGCAGAGAGAGTAATTGTAACTTAATAAGAATTTTGTCTCATTGACACTTTTGATGCTCCACCTTAATTGGTTTTGTAGGTACAGCAATGGGTGTAGCAGTTTTGCTGTGCGGGCCGGCTGATCGTCTGCTGCACGCTGCCGCCTCTTCTCCTCTGCCTTCGTTGTCGCCATATTATTTACTGTGTCATTTTACACGTAGGTACAGTTACACTACAACTGTCACACCTACACCGTGTATTACATACACCATGCTACACAACAATTAGTTGTCAGTGTAAATGTAGCGAATTTTCGCTCAGTTTGACCTGAGTACAGGATTTTCACCGTCGTCACGGAGTTTTTCCCTCAAGCTTGCTTCTATTAACGTAAATACAAGGTTTTTTCGCTCACTAGCGACTGCGACTTTCTCCTGTAGCAGGATAGCACACACACTACAGTTTGAATCTTGTGTGACTGAGTTAGGATGTGTACATATATATATATATATATATATATATATATATATATATATATATATATATATATATATATATATATATATATATTCACAAATTTTTTCCCATAAGGAAAAAATTTAATATTGTAGGGGCGTAATGTCACGAATCAAATTCGCGACATTTCCCTTTTGTGAGAAGCCACGAACTATTAGTGGAAAACTCACTGTGTATCGTTCAGTTAACCGCTCATTCGGACGGAAGCTTTGTCAAATCAATTTTTCATTGTCATACGTGATCGTCTCAGTGTGAGACATTAGCGCTTCCGCTGAGCGATTTGTTTTGGGCGCGTTTCGCTCACTCGAACGTTAAAAAATGCGGCCTATCGCTCCCATTTCTTTCCCACGACTTAGTCAGTCGAGTGTTTGTTGTGACGGAGAGAGGTCCTGTGCTCCAGAAGTGTGAGAGGAGAGGTCAGCTAGCACCCAAGCTCCACTAGAACTGTTCCCCAGTGCTCCCACCCTTGTTGGGTGATACACCGCATTCATCGACTAGTACTTCCTTTTTATATTATCCTAGTTTTAAGAGCTTAGTTAAGGTGTTTTTCCTAGGCGTAAGAATTTAGCTCGAGTGGGTGAGTACGATCTCTTTATTTGAATTCATTTGAAGTGTAACGTTAAATTTATTTTTGTAATCAATAAATTTAACAGTTCTTTTCCTTGAGCTTAATGTAATGTAAACTCTTGGTTCATTTCTCCACAATTAAGCTTATTTTCCATATAGCTCCTAGCTTACATAAACGTTTTGCTATTCATAACTGGTACTTAGGCCAGTCTTGTATTAAACTTAAAATCCGTTGTGCCTCCTAGGAGTTAAGCACCAGCAAGAGCCTGATATTATTATTAGTATTAGTTATTTATTGTCAGGGGTGAAGTAACTTTCTCCAGAGGCTAACAGTACTAAGAAACAGCAATTGAGTAATTAGTCTCTGCTGTGTACTGTTGAGGAAGTTTATAAATTCTCGTTCTTAGAGAATCGTGTGACGAAGTCACCGTAAAGTAATCCTTACTTGATTTAGTAAGACAATCATTGTCCCTGCTCTTCAATATTATTGAATATTATTATCAATTAAATAATATTTAGCAGATATTTTAAAAAACACCATGATAAAAAAAAAACCGTGACAATATATATATATATATATATATATATATATATATATATATATATATATATATATATATATATATATATTGCCAGATGTCTCAATCCCGTTTGGGTTGGCCACAAACAAATCGCCTCCAAGTCGCCCTGTCCCCTGACATATCACTGCCCTGCTCCCAACTCTCACCCCCCTCTCTCATATACCTCTCCACCCCATCCCTCCATCTCATCCTCGGCCTCCCCCTCCCTCTTCCCCCCTCCACCTCACTCACATACACTCTCTTCTTCAGTCTTTCACCCTCCATCCTCTCCACATGGCCAAACCACCTCAGTGTGTTCCTCATATATATTTGCAAATGGGGGGGCCATGGCCGCATGTCCCCCCCCCCTTGGTACGCCACTGTTTCTCTCTCCCTATAACCTTCAGTCTTTAAATTCAATGTGTCCAGGCATCTTGGAATGAACGAATCTTGAATTTGGCTCTGCTTTGTTCAGTTTTATGTGTTTTTTCTCCGTTTATTATTATTATTATTATTATTATTATTATTATTGTTGTTATAAATTGTTGTTATTTATTATTATTATTAGTAGTAGTAGTAGTAGTAGTAGTATCATTATTATTTTTTTTTAATCATCATCATCATCTTTACCATTATTATTATTTGAAAAATTTGGGTGGAAAAAAATGACTGAGCTGTAGATACTTAGGATGTATCGACTTCAACTCGCGTATACAGTATGCCGAGCTGTAGATA